>NC_059171.1:33656012-33967346 GCF_019923935.1 Bubalus bubalis | reverse complement strand
CTTAGATGAAATAATATGAATATTGAATATGAAGTGTTCAGCACTATGCCTGGAATTTAGTAGGTGTATGGTAAATATTAGCTATTATTATTATTGCCTTTTATTATTAAGTTGCAAGTTAGCAATGGAATTAGTAGAAATATATTCTAAAATTAACAGAGCTATCTTAGAGGAATGGGTGATTGTCAGATGTATTGGATTGACCAAAAAGTTCTTTTGGGTTTTCCGTAACATCTTACGGAAAAGAGCAAACAAACAATTTTAGCCAACCCAGTAGATAATGATAATGGGATTTCTGGTCCCCTTACTGCATCTGCTGGTGAGATTGATCTGCCATCTCTGTTCTTCATGTTAGCAAAGTATTTTATTATTCCAGTCAGCAACCCTAGATGATTGTTGCTGTTAAAACAGTAGAGCACAATCCTGATTGTGTTAAATCACACATCCACAGCCATAATGTGTTTGGCAAAGTCAAGAATCAAATCACTAGAACTAGCTACTAAGACAAGTTGTTATGTTGATATTAACAATCCCACATGTCAAATAATATATACAGGCATAAGATCCATGCATAAGGAGTGATATTCAAAATGTTTAGCAATGGGTATGCTGCTGCTGCTAAGTTACTTCACTTGTGTCCGACTCTGTGTGACCCCATAGATGGCAGCCCACCAAGCTCCCCCGTCCCTGAGATTCTCCAGGCAAGAACACTTGAGTGGGTTGCCATTTCTTTCTCCAATGCATGAAAGTGAAAAGTGAAAGTGAAGTCCTCAATCATGTCCGACTCTTTGCAACCCCATGGATTGCAGCCTACCAGGCTCCTCCATCCATGGAATTTTCCAGGCAAGAGTACTGGAGTGGGGTGCCATTGCCTTCTCCATTAGTAACAGGTATAACACAGGCATTATAAACAAACCAGCATGGTTATGCTGCAAAGCTGAATATCAACTCTGGATGCACTGTCCGTGAGTCCCCATTCTGGGTCAACCACCACGCTGGATGATGGGTGCCAAACATGGACTTGCATCATCAAGAACCTCACAGCTATTAGAAAACAGAGAAGGAGAAGAAAGTCATCGATGATAATGCAGTGATATAAGTACCATGCTGGAAGCACATGTTGGAAATCACAGGCTTAGATAGCAAAGGTACAGAAATGAAGTCCCTTGGCTCAGTCTCAGCTGGAATCAGAAAATGCAGTGCTGTTTTAAGCTTGAATTCAGTCCTGAGTCTAAGTAAGTGGGAATTACTCAGACTTTGTTAAAGGGGAAGGTGTTTCTTATAGAGAGGACAGCCTGAGCCAAGTCATCATGAGTGAGAATGGTGCATTCGAAAAACTTTTGTAGGGAGGTGCGAGTGAAAAAGGTGAAGAAGCTAGATCAGAAAGGAGCTTGTTTTTATCTGATGACAGAGGGAGTATTTAAAATATGGTTCAGATAAGTTAAGATTCTTGTTTTTCCAAAACAGAGCTAGTATAATATGGACAATAGTTTCACTTCAGTTCAGTTCAGTTCAGTCTCTCAGTCATGGATCCGACTCTTTGTGACCCCATGAATTGCAGCACAACAGGCCTCCTTGTCCATCACCAACTCCCGGAGTTCACTCAAACTCACATCCATTGAGTCGGTGATGCCATCCAGCCATCTAATCCTCTGTCGTCCCCTCTCCTCCTGCCCCCAATCCCTCCCAGCATCAGAGACTTTTCCAATGAGTCAACTCTTTGCATGAGGTGGCCAAAGTATTGGAGTTTCAGCTTCAGCATCAGTTCTTCCAAAGAACACCCAGGACTGATCTTTAGGATGGACTGGTTGGATCTCTTTGCATTCCAAGGGACTCTCAAGAGTCTTCTCCAACACCACAGTTCAAAAGTATCAATTCTTTGGCGCTCAGCTTTCTTCACAGTCCAACTCTTACATCCGTACATGACCACTGGAAAAACCATAGCCTTGACTAGAAGGACCTTTGTTGGCCAAGTAATGTCTCTGCTTTTCAATATGCTATCTAGGTTGGTCATAACTTTCCTTCCAAAGAGTAAGTGTCTTTTTATTTCATGGCTGCAATCACCATCTCCAGTGATCTTGGAGCCACACAAAATAAAGTCTGACACTGTTTCCACTGTTTCCCTAACTATTTCCCATGAAGTGATGGGACCAGATGCCATGATCTTCGTTTTTTGAATGTTGAGCTTTAAGCCAACTTTTTCACTCTCCGCTTTCCCTTTCATCAAGAGGCTCTTTAGTTCTTCTTCACTTTCTGCCATAAGGATGGTGTCATCTGCATGTCTGAGGTTACTGATATTTCTCCAGGCAATCTTGATTCTAGTTTGTGCTTCATCCAGCCCAGAGTTTCTCATGATGTACTCTGCATGTAAGTTAAATAATCAGAGTGACAATATACAGCCTTGATGTATACCTTTCCCGATTTGGAACCAGTCTGTTGTTCCATGTCCAGTTCTAATTGTTGCTTCATGACCTGCATACAGATTTATCAGGAGGCAGGTCAGGTGGTCTGGTATTCCCATCTCTAAGAATTTTCCACAGTTTGTTATGATCCACACAGTCAAAGGCTTTGGCATAGTCAACAAAACAGAAGAAGATGTTTTTTTGGAGCTTGCTTGCTTTTTCGAAGATCCAACAGATGTTGAAAATTTGATCTCTGGTTCCTCTGCCTTTTCTAAAACCAGCTTGAACATCTGGAAGTTCATACTGTTGGAGCCTGGCTTGGAGAATTTTGAGCATTACTTTTATAGCGTGTGAGATGAGTGCAATTGTGTGGTGGTTTGAGCATTCTTTGGCATTGCCTTTCTTTGGGATTGGAATGAAAACTGACCTTTTCCAGTCCTGTGGCCAATGCTGAGTTTTCCAAATTTGCTGGCATATTGAGTATAGCACTTTCACAGCATCATATTTTAGGATTTGATATAGCTCAACTGGAATTCTATCACCTCCACTAGCTTTGTTTGTAGTGATGCTTCCTAAGGCCCACTTGACTTCGCATTCCAGGATGTGTGGCTCTAGGTGAGTGATCACACATCATGATTATCTGGGTCATGAAGATCTTTTTTGTATAGATCTTCTGTGTATTCTTGCCATCTCTTCTTAATATCTTCTGCTCTATTAGGTTCATACCATTTATGTCCTTTATTGTGCCTATCTTTGCATGAAATGTTCCCTTGATATCTCTAATTTTCTTGAAGTGATCTTTAGTCTTTCCCATTCTATTGTTTTCCTCTATTTCTTTGCCTTGATCAACAAGTAAGGCTTTCTTATCTCTCCTTGCTATTCTTTGGAACTCTGCATTGAAATGGGTATATCTTTCATTTTCTCCTTTGCTTTTCACTTCTCTTCTTTTTTCAGCTATTTGTAAGGCCTTCTCAGACAACCATTTAGCCTTTGTGCTTTTCTTTTTCTTGGGGATGGTTTTAATCCCTCTCTCCTGTACAGTGTCATGAACCTCTGTACATAGTTCTTCAGATACTCTGTCTGTCAGATCTAATCCTTTAAATCTATTTCTAACTTCCACTGTATAATCATAAGGGATTTGATTTAGGTCATACCTGAATGGTCTAGCGATTTTCCCTACTTTCTTCAACTTAAGTCTGAATTTGGCAATAAGGAGTTCTTGATCTGAGCCACAGTCAGCTCCCGGTCTTGTTTTTGCCACCTGTATAGAGCTCCTCTACCTTTAGCTGTAAAGAATATAATCAATCTGATTTCAGTATTGACCATCTGGTGATGTCCATGTATAGAGTCTTCTCTTGTGTTGTTGGAAGATGGTGTTTGCTATGGCCAGAGTGTTCTGTTGGCAAAACTCTATTAGCCTCTGCCCTGCTTCATTCTGTACTCCAAGGCCGAATTTACCTGTTACTCCAAGTATTTCTTGACTTCCTACTTTTGCATTCCAGTCCCCTATTGCATTCCAGTCCCCTATAATGATAAGGACATCTTTTTTGGGTGATAGTTCTAGAAGATCTTGTAGGTCTTCATAGAACCGTTCAACTTCAGCTTCTTCAGCATTACTGGTCAGGGCATAGACTTGTATTATTGTGATATTAAATGGTGTGCCTTGGAAACAAACAGAGATCATTCTGTTATTTTTGAGATTGCATCCAAGTACTGCTTTTCAGACTCTTTTGTTGACTATGATGGTTACTCCATGTCTTCGGAGGGATTCCTGCCTACAGTAGTAGATATAATGGTCATCTGCATTAAATTCACTAATTCCAGTTGATTTTAGTTCACTGATTTCTAAAATGTCAGTGTTCACTCTTGCCATCTCCTTTTGACCACTTCCAATTTACCTTGATTCGTGGACCTAACAATCCAGGTTCCTATGCAATACTGCTCTTTACAGCATCTGACTTTACTTGCATCACCAGTTACATCCACAACTGAGTGTTGTTTTTTCTTTGGCTCCATCCCTTCATTCTTTCTGGAGTTAGTTCTCCACTGATCTCCAGTAGCATATTGGGCACCTACTGACATGGGCAGTTCATCTTTCAGTGTCCTATCATTTTGCCTTTTCATGCTGTTCATGGGATTCTCAAGGCAAGAATACTGAAGTGGTTTGCCATTCCCTTCTCCAGTGGACCACATTTTGTCAGAACTCTCTACCGTGACCAACCCATCTTGAAATGGCTCATAGTTTCATTGAGTTAGACAAGGCTGTGGTCCATGTAATCAGATTGGTTAGTTTTCTGTGATTGTGGTTTTCAGCCTGTCTGCCCTCTGATGGGATGGGAATACCAGACCATCTGACCTGCCTCTTGAGAAACCTATATGCAGGTCAGGAAGCAACAGTTAGAACTGGACAGGGAACAACAGACTGGTTCCAAATAGGAAAAGGAGTACATCAAGGCTATATATTCTCACCCTGTTTATTTAACTTATATGCAGAGTACATCGTGAGACATGCTGGGCTGGAAGAAGCACAAGCTGGAATCAAGATTGCTGGGAGAAATATCAATAACCTCAGATGACACCACCCTTATGGCAGAAAGGGAAGAGGAACTAAAAAGCCTCTTGATGAAAGTGAAAGTGGAGAGTGAAAAAGTTGGCTTAAAGCTCAACATTCAGAAAATGAAGATCATAGCATCTGGTTCCATCATTTCATGGGAAATAGATGGGGAAATAGTGTCAGACTTTATTTTTGGGGGCTCCAAAATCACTGAAGATTTTGATTGCAGCCATGAAATTAAAAGACGCTTACTCCTTGGAAGAAAAGTTATGACCAACCTAGATAGCATATTGAAAAGCAGAGACATTACTTTGCCAACAAAGGTCCATCTAGTCAAGGCTATGGTTTTTCCAGTGGTCATGTATGAATGTGAGAGTTGGACTGTGAAGAAAACTGAGGGCGGAAGAACTGATGCTTTTGAACTGTGGTGTTGGAGAAGACTCTTAAGAGTCCCTTGGACTGCAAGAAGATCTAACCAGTCCATCCTAAAGGAGACCAGTCCTGGGTGTTCATTGGAAGGACTGATGCTAAAGCTGAAATTCCAATACTTTGGCCACCTCATGAAATGAGTTGACTCATTGGAAAAGACCCTGATGCTGGGAGGGATTGGGGGCAGGAGGAGAAGGGGACAACAGAGGATGAGATGGCTGGATGGCATCACCAACTTGATGGATGTGAGTTTGAGTGAACTCCAGGAGTTGGTGATGAACATGGAGGCCTGGCGTGCTGAGGTTCATGGGGTCAGAAAGAGTCGGACACGACTGAGCCACTGAACTGAACTGAACTGCCCTCTGATGGAGAAGGATAAGAGGCTTATAGAAGCTTCTGGAAAAGATTGACAGGGGGAAACTGGGTCTTGTTCTGATGGGCGGGGCCATGCTCAGTAAATCTTTAATCCAATTTTCTGTTGAAAGTTGGGGCTGAGTTCCCTCCCTGTATTTACCTGGGGCCATTTTGGCATTAGAAAATGACTTCAGCGAGTTAGACTTCAGTGGAGTCCAGACTTCAGTGAATTAAGAATGAGGGAGTGTAGGCAGCAAAAAAGATATTTGGTTGACCAAAAAGTTCATTTTAGTTTTTCCATAAGATTGTACTAAAACCTGAGTGAACTTTTTGGCCAATCCATGACTCGAGGAGGGTGGTCCTGAGAAGAGGCAGACACTCCACTGGGCAGGTACATTAAAGGAATGATGACAGAGTAAGGTGAACATGTGTTTCATCCTCTTTAGCATTCAGCATTTGTAGAATAATATGAGGCAGAATATAGAGATCATTCTTTATCATCTGAATACAGTATAGGTTTAGAAAAGGGCATGGACTGTGGAATCACACTGACTTGTATTCAGATACAGCTTCCATAGCCTATTAGCTGTGGAATTGTTAGCCTGACTCTAAATGTCTTTGTCTTTAAAATAGAGATAATTCCCCAATCCCTCAGCATGTAAAGGATCCCCCTGCAATTCGAGACATGGGTTGAATCCCTGGGTTGGGAAAATCCCCTGGAGGAGGAAATGGCAATCTACTCCAGGATTCTTGCCTGGAGAAACCCATGGCAGACTACAGTCCATAGGGTCTCAAAGAGTAGGACACAACTGAGCAGGAACTCCCCAGGTCAGTAGGGGCCCAAAATGTTACCTTAGATCAGTGGAGAAATAACTCCAGAAAGAATGAAGGGATGGAGCCAAGACTGGTGATAGAAGCAAGGTCCGATGCTGTAAACAGCAATATTGCATAGGAACCTGGAATGTCAGGTCCATGAATCAAGGCAAATTGGAAGTGGTCAAACAAGAGATGGCAAGAGTGAATGTAGACATTCTAGGAATCAGCGAACTAAAATGGACTGGAATGGGTGAATTTAACTCAGATGACCATTATATCTACTACTGCGGGCAGGAATCCCTCAGAAGAAATGGAGTAGCCATCATAGTCAACACAAGAGTCTGAAATGCAGTACTTGGATGCAATCTCAAAAATGACAGAATGATCTCTGTTCATTTCCAAGGCAAACCATTCAATATCACAGTAATCCAAGTCTATGCCCCGACCAGTAATGCTGAAGAAGCTCAAGTTGAATGATTCTATGAAAACCTACAAGACCTTTTAGAACTTACACCCAAAAAAGATGTCCTTCTCATTATAGGGGACTGGAATGCAAAACTAAGGAAGTCAAGAAACACCTGGAGTAACAGGCAAATTTGGCCTTGGAATACGGAATGAAGCAGGGGAAAGACTAATACAGTTTTGCGAAGAGAATGCACTGGTCATAGCAAACACCATCTTCCAACAACACAAGAGAAGACTCTACACATGGACATCACCAGATGGTCAACACCGAAATCAGATTGATTATATTCTTTGCAGCCAAAGATGGAGAAGCTGTATACAGTCAACCAAAACAAGACCAGGAGCTGAATGTGGCTCAGATCATGAACTCCCTATTGCCAAATTCAGACTTAAATTGAAGAAAGGAGGGAAAACCACTAGACCATTCAGGTATGACCTAAATCAAATCCCTTATGATTATACAGTGGAAGTGAGAAATAGATTTAAGGGCCTAGATCTGATAGATAGAGTGCCTGATGAACTATGGAATGAGGTCCGTGACACTGTACAGGAGATAGGGATCAAGACCATCCCCATGGAAAAGAAATGCAAAAAAGGAAAATGGCTGTCTGGGGAGGCCTTACAAATAGCTGTGAAAAGAAGACAAGTGAAAAGCAAAGGAGAAAAGGAAAGATATAAGCATCTGAATGCAGAGTTCCAAAGAATAGCAAGAAGAGATAAGAAAGCCTTCCTCAGCATTCAATGCAAAGAAATAGAGGAAAACAACAGAATGGGAAAGACTAGAGATCTCTTCAAGAAAATTAGAGATACCAAGGGGACATTTCATGCAAAGATGGGCTCGATAAAGGACAGAAATGGTATGGACCTAACAGAAGCAGAAGATATTAAGAAGAGATGGCAAGAATACACAGAAGAACTGGAAAAAAAAGATCTTCATGACCCAGATAATCACGATGGTGTGATCACTGACCTAGAACCAGACATCCTGGAAAGTGAAGTCAAGTGGGCCTTAGAAAGCATCACTACAAACAAAGCTAGTGGAGGTGAGCTATTTCAAATCCTGAAAGATGATGCTGTGAAAGTGTTGCACTCAATACGCCAGCAAATTTGGAAAACTCAGCAGTGGCCACAGGACTGGAAAAGGTCAGTTTTCATTCCAATCCCAAAGAAAGGCAATGCCAAAGAATGCTCAAACTACTGCACAATTGCACTCATCTCACATGCTAGTAAAGTAATGCTCAAAATTCTCCAAGCCGGGCTTCAGCAATACGTGAACCGTGAACTTCCTGATGTTCAAGCTGGTTTTAGAAAAGGCAGAGGAACCAGAGATCAAATTGCCAACATCCGCTGGATCACTGAAAAAGCAAGAGTTCCAGAAAAACATCTATTTCTGATTTACTGGCTGTGCCAAAGCCTTTGACTGTGTGGATTACAATAAACTGTGGAAAATTCTTCAAGAGATGGGAATACCAGACTACCTGACCTGCCTCTTGAGAAATCTGTATGCAGGTCAGGAAGCCACAGTTAGAACTGGACATGGAACAACAGACTGGTTCCAAATAGGAAAAGGAGTATGTCAAGGCTGTATATTATCACCCTGCTTATTTAACTTATATGCAGAGTACATCATGAGAAACGCTGGACTGGAAGAAACACAAGCTGGAATCAAGATTGCTGGGAGAAATATCAATAACCTCAGATATGCAGATGACACCACCCTTATGGCAGAAAGTGAAGAGGAACTAAAAAGCCTCTTGATGAAAGTGAAAGTGGAGAGTGAAAAAGTTGGCTTAAAGCTCAATGTTCAGAAAATGAAGATCATGGCATCCAGTCCCATCACTTCATGGGAAATAGATGGGGAAACAGTGGAAACAGTGTCAGACTTTATTTTTCTGGGCTCCAAAATCACTGCAGATGGTGACTGCAGCCATGAAATTAAAAGACGTTTAGTCCTTGGAAGGAAAATTATGACCAACCTAGATAGCATATTGAAAAGCAGTGACATAACTTTGCCAACAAATGTCCGTCTAGTCAAGGCTATGGTTTTTCCTGTGGTCATCTATGGATGTGAGAGTTGGACTGTGAAGAAGGCTGAGTGCCGAAGAATTGATGCTTTTGAACTGTGGTGTTGGAGAAGACTCTTGAGAGTCCCTTGGACTGCAAGGAGATCCAACCAGTCTATTCTGAAGGAGATCAGCCCTGGGATTTCTTTGGAGGGAATGATGCTGAACCTGAAACTGCAGTACCTTGGCCACCTCATGCGAAGAGTTGACTCATTGGAAATGACTCTGATGCTGGGAGGGATTGGGGGCAGGAGGAGAAGGGGACGACAAAGGATGAAATGGCTGGATGGCATCATTGACTCGATGGACATGAGTCTGAGTGAACTCTGGGAGTTGGTGATGGACAGGGAGGCCTGGTGTGCTTGGATTCATGGGGACACAAAGAGTCGGACACGACTGAGCAATTAAACTGAGCATGCTGCTGCTGCTAAGTCGCTTCAGTCGTGTCTGACTCTGTGCGACCCCATAGACGGCAACCCACAAGGCTCCCCCGTCCCTCGGAGTCTCCAGGCAAGAACACTGGAGTGGGTTGCCATTTCCTTCTCCAATGCACGAAAGTGAATGATGAAAGTGAAGTCTCTCAGTCGTGTCCGACCCTCAGCGACCCCATGGACTGCAGCCTTCCAGGCTCCTCCGTCCATGAGATTTTCCAGGCAAGAGTACTGGAGTGGGGTGCCATTGCCTTTTCCAACTGAGCATACATGTACATACAAAAATTAATTGAGGGGCTGTTAAGCACGTAGCAGTGGACCTGCCATGTTAGTAGTAATTATGTTTACAAAGTACAGCCTCTTAGACAACTTTGAGGGCAAGAATCAAGACCTCAGAAGAATTAACTGTATCTGCTATAGTAGAGACAGATGAAGGACTTGAGACAGTTGACAGTTTAGGACTTGAGGTTTAACTCTTGTGCTGTCATTTCCCCTGGGCAGTATGAAGTGGAAAGAAAACGTAAACTCACCGCTGGCCTTTATACGTCATTACCTCCCTGGCGCAAGCTTGTGAGTCAGTGCTGCAAGGTTTGGTTGATGGTCACTGTAGCTTTCACTTTCACAATGAAGTTACTTCATCTTTTAAACTCATTAGACACACTGTATATTCTTTTTGCTTTTTATAAAAGTATTTTATTTTATCCTGGTGTGTAGCTGATGCACAATGTTGAGATAGTTTCAGGTGCCCAGCAGAGTGGCTTAGCCATACATGATATACTATGCTGTGCTTAGCGGCTCAGGTGTGTTTGACTCTTTGCGACCCCATGGACTATAGCCCACCAGGCTCCTCTGTCCATGACGTTTCTTCTGGCAAGAACATTGAAGTGGGTTGCCATGCCCTCCTTCAGGGGATCTTCCCAATCCAGAGATCGAACTTAGGTCTCCTGCATTGCAGGCAGATTCTTTACTGTCTGAGCCTACATATATCCATTCTTCCCCAAACTTCCCTCCCATCCATCTAACAAACTGTATTCTTTATTCACTTTAGAGAACTCAACTTTCATTCACAGAAGATATTTGTAGCTATGTTACCGAATCAGAAAATGTCTGAGGTGGCTCAGTGGCAAAGAATCTGCCTGCCAAGCAGGAGACACAGGTTTGATCCCCGGGTTAGGAAGATCCCCTGGAAAAGGAAATGGGATGTGAGAGTTGGACTGTGAAGAAAGCTGAGCGCCAAAGAATTGATGCTTTTGAACTGTGGAGTTGGAGAAAACTCTTGAGAGTCCCTTGGACTGCAAGGAGATCCAACCAGTCCGTTCTAAACCAGATCAGTCCTGGGTGTTTTTTGGAAGGAATGATGCTGAAGCTGAAACTCCAGTACCTTGGCCACCTCATGCGAAGAGTTGACTCATTGGAAAGGACTCTGATGCTGGGAGGGATTGGGGGCAGGAGGAGATGGGGACGACAGAGGATGAGATGGCTGGATGGCATCACTGACTCGATGGACGTGAGTTTGGGTGCACTCTGGGAGTTGGTGATGGACAGGGAGGCCTGGTGTGCTGCGATTCATGGGGTTGCAAAGAGTCAGACATGACTGAGCGGCTGAACTGAACTACCAAATCAGAGTAATGCTTGCTACACTTGTTTTATGTGTTCCTGTAATTTGTGTGTTTTCTTAGAGAGGCCAGAGGGAAGACTGGGAGACAAATGTACAATTTTGAGGCCTTTGAAGGCACTGGATTTGTTTTTTACTATTTACCATATAAAAGTGATTATATTAAATTGAAATTAAATGCATTGTTATGGGGCATTTATGACATCTCATTGAAAGAATTGCTGTGAATCCTTTAGAGAGCACTGATTTGCAACCATCAGCCTGTGTCATGAATACAACCTCCAGAATGGTACTTAGCAGCTAATTAAACCAAAAAGACAAATACGAGGCTTTTACATTTTTAATTTAAAAACTTCTAAATATAGTCGTTGTTATAGTGCTACCAAAGTATGGTACAGCAGTCTGCATTTTAAACCTCTTAATCTCATTGTCATAATTAATTTTATGAATAGAAAGGTCTGTGCTGGGGTTAGGAGATATTCTATTTGTTTGTTTGTTTGTTTTTTAACTTGAGAATGGGGCTGGTTGCCTTTGCAATTAAATGATATTTCAGTGTGATTTTTCTCTCAGCTGAATTATTAATTTACTTATGTTAGTAATTTTGTCCAAATATGATTTAGGCCTCAAAAAGTTCCACTGGAAACACTCTTGCCAGTTGTAATTTAAAATTCCCTTTTATTTCTGCCTTATAATTTTTAAAGATGATAAAATTAGACGTTGAGTGGTCTTGAATCTCACTGAGTTATTTGTGGATGCTCTGTTATTCATCCATCTGAATGCAGCATTTCTTTCAGGAACACTATTTCATTGGCGAGGAAACATGAGTTACACATTAGCAGTCATAATGTCTTCAAAGCCTGGCTGCTTCCTCAGATTATATATGACCTTGAGCTAGTCCTTCAGTCTCTGACTTTTGAAAGGGGGAATCATGGTTCCATCCTTACCTAACAGAATTGCTGTGGGTGATACTCAGAACCAGGGAATGTTGGAGCAGAAAGGAAGCAGGATGAACATCTAATACAACTCCTTCATCTGTAGGTGAGTAAACTGGCATCCAGAGGCAATGAATCACCCGTGCCCCAACTTAGTGCAGAAAATAGATGTACTGCTGTATTTCGGCTCCAAACCCAGTACCAATCCCTCAGTTCAGTTCAGTTCAGTCGCTCAGTCGTGTCTGACTCTTTTCGACCCCATGGACTGCAGCATGCCAGGCCTTTCTGTCCATTACCAACTCCCGGAGTTTACTCAAACTCATGTCCATTGAGTCGGTGATGCCATCCAACCATCTCATCCTCTGTCCTCCCCTTCTCCTCTCATCTTCAACCTTTCCCAGCATCAGGGTCTTTTCCAATGAGTCAATTCTTTTCATCAGGTGGCCAAAGTATTGGAATTTCAGCTTCAGCATCAGTCGTTCCAATGAATATTCAGGACTGATCTCCTTTAGGATGGACTGGTTGGATCTCCTTGCAGTCCAAGGGACCCTCAAGAGTCTTTTCCAACACCATAGTTCAAAAGTGTCAATTATTTGGCACTCAGCTTTCTTTTTAGTTCAACTTTCACATCCATACATGACTATAGATCCCTACACCAAAGATATCTATGCAAGATCTAAGATTATATTGAAATTACGGGGGAGCACCTGTTTAAAAAAAAGTGGGAGAATAATTTATGTCATCTAGAATTTCTGTCTATTCTTTGCTTCAACACAAGATGCTTAGAACACTGAGCTTTTAGTTTATTCTTCCTTTGGATGCTTGCTGTCACTTAGAATCAGTGTTTGGTGTATAAAGGGACAAATAACAAAGTGTTTAATAAACTAATAGCCTATGCAGTTAAATCAGGATGACATCTATTGGGTTTTTAAAAACCCCATTAAGATGATCGAAGTTTTAAATAACCTTCTTAAAACTTAGTTCATTTGTTAATACTAAGACTGTTTTTGAAGAAAATGAAGTGCCCTCAGGCTCCCCCGCAACATACACTGCAAAGATCTTTTAAAGCTAATCAAGAGTGAATAAAATAACATGTCCTAGATTCCAGGACAACTCTTTTTTTTTTTTATTATTTTCTAAATTTTGTATTGGGGTATAGTTAATTTAAGCTGGCTTAAAACTCAACATTCAAAAAACTAAGATCATGGCATCCGGTCCCATCACTTCAGGGCAAATAGAGGGGGAAAAAGTGGAAACAGTCACAGATTTTATTTTCTTAAAAATAAAATCAACTCAAAAATCAACTGCAGATAGTGACTACAGCCATGAAATGGAAAGATGCTTGCTCCTTGGAAGAAAAGCTATGACAAACCTAGACAGTGTGTTAAAAAGCAGAGACATAACTTTGCCATCAAAGGTCTGGCTAGGCAAAGCTATGGTTTTTCCAGTAGTCATGTACGAATGTGAGAGTTGGACCACAAAGAAGGCTGAGCACTGAAGAACTGATGCTTTTAAACTATGGTGTTAGAGAAGACTCTTGAGAGTCCCTTGGACTGCAAGGAGGTCCAACTGGTTAATCCTAAAGGAAATCAACCCTGAATAGTCACTGGAAGGACTGATGTTGAAGCTGAAGCTTCAATACTTTGGCCACCTGATATGAAGAGCCAACTCATTTGAAAAGACCCTGAAGCTGGGAAAGACTGAGGGCAGGAGGAGAGGGGAGTGGCACAGGTTGAGATGGTTGGATAGCATCATGGACTCAATGGACATGAGTTTGAGCAAACTTCAGGAGATAATGAAGGATGTGAAAGCCTAGTGTGCTGCAGTCCATGGAGTCACAGAGTCTGACACGACTTAGTGACTGAACAACATAGCCAATTAACAATGTTGTGATAATTTCAACTGAACAGTAAAGGGACTCAGCCATGTATCCGTTCTCCCCCAAATTTCCCTCCTCTCCAGACTGCCACGTAACAATGAGCAGAGTTTCCTGTGCTATATGGTAGGATAGCACAATTCTTTTTCAATGACTGAGGTTCATATAAGTTTTCTGAGAAACCCCGAATGTCAACATGACTGCATTCATAGTACCCATGACGTCCGTGCTATTTAGGAATCACTTATTTTAACACAGTGAATGGGCAATAGCAAGTTAAATATTAAACAATATTTAAATTAGGACATAAATATAGCTATGCATTATTCAGCACCGAGTTAAGTCGATATTCAGATCAGACAGAAGGTCACTGCCCCTCAGTAATCGTCCTCTCAGACTCAGGCAGCGCCAGTTCTTTATATAATGAAGTCAGCTCTCTGCAGAAGCAATTTGCATCTGGATAGGGAAAAGGGACACCTCCTCTGTTTCTAGCAAAAGCAGTTGGTGCTGGTTTGATCCCTTTCAGGGTGCACCATGATGATTAACCATGCTGCCTCCACATATACATATTCAGAGGTGGCTTTTTCTGGGAATTTCCCTCACCAAGGAGATCATAAAGCTATCTCTTCCTTGGCTCCAAAATCATGACCTCTCCACTGTGCCAGTACAAACAAAACACAAGTTTGCTTCCTCTTATCTGACCTCTCACACTCTACTTTGCCCTTGTTTGACTGGAAGTAGGGTCCCTGATCAAAATTCACAGCCCATCCTGAAGCTGGGCATGTTGACTGTGAAACAGAGGGGGAACCCACGGGTACGGTCTTCATGGCTTGCTGCTCATACAGTTTTCAATCAGTTTCCAAACATACCCCAGGTGTACAATCGTTCCTCCAAGCTCTGATTGATTGAGTGCCATGCATTTGTTTGAGACTCCCCGCCTACTTTTTAACAATGCTAGCTGGAATGATTCAGGTGATTATTGCCGGTGTTTGTGACTTTCCTAGTTAGGTTAACTTTAAGACATGGCATTAAGTATTTTGAACTCTAGATAGATGGGCTTTAAAAATAAATTGTAGGCTATGGAATTTTCTTCTATAGCATGTGATCCTCAGTGAATTTGATTATGATAGTCCTCAAGTGTCACCCATAAAAATAGTAGTAGTCGCAGGAATCCCCCAAAGAAGTTAATATTGAAGGACCAGTCTCCTGTCTTTGGAATTGTTTTCTTCTTTCTCTCTTCCCTCCTATAGAAGCAATTATGTGAATTGCTTGTCCCCTGGGGGTGATAAGAGAGATGAATCACTTCTCTCTCTTCTTCTTCCCCCACAGAGATGATGAAGCATTTGCTAACTGCCAGCTTTAAGCCCAGAAACTTTTGGGGACTTGCTGGTCTGATGGTATATGTAGCATCACTTCCTCCTACTTTGAATATTGATTGAAAAGACCAATAGATCAAGAAGAGCTTATAGTTACAGAGCATTTTTTCCTGAGTTTACAAGGACTTTCACATTAACATGTTTTTTTTTAAGCTCACAGTAACCTTGTGGAATATGTTTAACGATGTGTTTATTGACAGATATTTACTTATTGAACCACTGAGCAAGACGGTGCTAGGGATACAGTCAGCATATTCATGGTATTTATAGTCTAGTAGGGGAGAATGGTATTAACGATTTATGATTAAAAAGAAATATTATAAACTGTGATTGTAACTGTGAAACAGAACTGCACATCATGTAGTAAGGGAAATCACATGTAACCTGGGGGTAAGAATATGAGGAAAGAGAGAGAACAGAAGATCCAAAGAGGCCAAATGTTAGGTAGAATGAAATCCTTGGACTCTCTCACTGATTCATAATCAGACTTTCCAAACACAAAAAGCAAATAGATAGCATGTGATGTTATTGTGATAGAGTTTCCTTCTTTTATAGCAGTGTTTTTAATTAGCAGGCAAGAAAGGTAATACCTGTTCACCAAATAACCTGTAATGATAAATTTGTTGTAATGAAGTTGCATCTTTGAGTTTTCCTCAGAAACTCAAAGTGATACCCTTGATCTGTTTCAGAGAGGAAGCTTCATTTGGATTGTGGTATCAGTGAAATTCTTAAAGTGTATTGAGGTATCTTGAGGTCTAGTGATATAATGTGCAATTACATATAGTGGCAATGCTGTGGTAAAACGTTTTCTTCCAGCACTTGTGTATTTAGACCAGTTCCAAAAAGCACACTGCAAATCACAGTGTACAAAACCATTTCATAGAGGATTTGCAAGTAAAATTTGAGAATTTAAAACTGTCTCATAGTAGAAGGTCCACAGACTATGCAGTTCCATATTTGGTCCCCGATATTGGCAGCCAAGTGTGTGTGTGTGTGTTTGCTTATGTTGAAATATTTGTTTAGTCTGAAAGAAAGAAAGAATCTAATGAGCAAGGGTGTAGGAAAGTGACAGCGTGTGGAAATCCAGGTCTCAGTGCTACTGGATCTGTGAACCTGGATGAGTTTGTCTTTTTGACTCTGCATCTCTAGAAGTATTAGTTATTATAATGATTAAATGAAAGACGGAAAACAAAACTTAGTTTTTCCTCTCTCAATGATTTAACGATCAAAGAAGAAGGCTTTTTCCCCTATACCATATTAGGCTTTTAGTAATCTATTATGAGTTTAGCATTCATTAATTTATCCCAACTGTTTTTCACCGAGGCATTGGCTGACCTACCCTGGTACTAATGAGTTGCACAGACTTATTACCAGGTGTGGTTTGTTCTGCTTGGCAACATTTTTTAAACTGAAGTATAATTTATTTACAGTGTTATGTTAGTTTCAGATGTACAGCATAGTGATTCAGTTTTTTTTTTAACAGATTATATTCCACTATAGATTATAAATCTCTGTGATACACAGTAAATCCTTGTTGTTTTATCTATTTTATGTGTATTCGTCTTTATGTGTTAATCCCGTACACCTAATTTGTCTCTCTCCCCTTTAGTAACCATAGTTCATTATCTATGTTTGTGAGTCTTCTTCTGTTTTATATATAAACTCATTTGTATTATTTTTTAGACTCTACATATAAGTGATATTATATAGTATCTGTCTTTTTCTGTCAGACTTCTTTCATTAAGTGTAATATTTTCTAGGTCCATCCATGTTGGTGCAAATGCCAATATTTCATTCTGTTTTATGGTGGAATAATATTCCATTGTATATATATGCCATATTTCCCTAAGTTGATTGTCTGTCGATGAGTATTTGGGTTTCTTCCATGTCTTGGATGTTTAAATAATGCTTCTATGAATATTGAAGTGCATGTATCTTTTTGGATTAGTGTTTTTTCTTTGGATACATACCCAGGAGTAGAATTGCTGGATCATATGCTATTTCTGCTAGTAAAGAAATGCTCAAAATTCTCCAAGCCAGGCTTCAGCAATAGTGAACCGTAAATTTCCAGATGTTCAAGCTGGTTTTAGAAAAGGCAGAGGAACCAGAGATCAAATTGCCAACATCTGCTGGATCATGGAAAAATAAAGAGAGTTCCAGAAAAACATCTATTTCTGCTTTATTGACTATGCCAAAGCCTTTGACTGTGTGGATTACAATAAACTGTGGAAAATTCTTCAAGAGATGGGAATACCAGACCACCTGACTTGCCTCTTGAGAAATCTGTATGCAGGTCAGGAAGCAACAGTTAGAACTGGGCATGGAACAACAGACTGGTTCCAAATAGGAAAAGGAGTATGTCAAGGCTGTATATTATCACCCTGCTTATTTAACTTCTATGCAGAGTACATCATGAGAAACGCTGGGCTGGAAGAAGCACAAGCTGGAATCAAGATTGCCGGGAAAAATCTCAATAACCTCAGATATTCAGATGACACCACCCTTTTGGCAGAAAGTGAAGAACTAAAGAGCCTCTTGATGAAAGTGAAAGAGGAGAGGAAAAAGTTGGCTTAAAGCTCAATGTTCAGAAAACAAATATCATGGCATCTGGTCCCATCACTTCATGGGAAATAGATGGGGAAACTGTGGAAACAGTGTCAGACTTTATTTTGGGGGGCTCCAAAATCACTGCAGATGGTGATTGCAGCCATGAAATAAAAATACAGTTACTCCTTGGAAGGAAAGTTATGACCAACCTAGATAGAATATTCAAAAGCAGAGACATTACTTTGCCAACAAAGGTCTGTCTAGTCAAGGCTATGGTTTTTCCTGTGGTCATGTATGGATGTGAGAGTTGGACTGTGAAGAAAGCTGAGTGCCAAAGAATTGATGCTTTTGAACTGTGGTGTTGGAGAAGACTCGTGAGAGTCCCTTGGAATGCAAGGAGATCCAACCAGTCCATTCTAAAGGAGCTCAGTCCTGGGTGTTCATTGGAAGGATTGATTTGAAAGCTGAAACTCCAATACTTTGGCCACCTCATGTAAAGAGTTGACTCATTAGAAAAAACCCTGATGCTGGGAGAGATTGGGGGCAGGAGGAGAAGGGGACGACAGAGGATGAGATGGCTGGATGGCATCACCGACTCGATGGACATGAGTTTGGGTGAACTCTAGGAGTTGGTGATGGACAGGGAGGCCTGGCGTGCTGCAATTAATGGGGTCACAAAGAGTTGGATAGGACTGAGCGACTGAACTGAACTGAATGGTATTTCCATTTTAGTCTTTTAAGGAACCTCCATAGTATTTCCCATATTGGCTATACTGTGTGGATCACAATAAACTGTGGAAAATTCTGAAAGAGATGGGAATACCAGACCACCTGATCTGCCTCTTGAGAAATTTGTATGCAAGTCAGGAAGCAACGGTTAGAACTGGACATGGAACAACAGACTGGTTCCAAATAGGAAAAGGAGTACGTCAAGGCTGTATATTGTCACCCTGTTTGTTTAACCTATATGCAGAGTACATCATGAGAAACACTGGACTGGAAGAAAAACAAGCTGGAATCAAGATTGCCAGGAGAAATATCAATAACCTCAGATATGCAGATGACACCACCCTTATGGCAGAAAGTGAAGAGGAACTCAAAAGCCTCTTGATGAAAGTGAAAGTGGAGAGTGAAAAAGTTGGCTTAAAACTCAACATTCAGAAAACAAAGGTCATGGCATCCAGTCCCATCACTTCCTGGGAAATAGATGGGGAAACAGTGGAAACAGTGTCAGACTTTATTTTTCTGGGCTCCAAAATCACTGCAGATGGTGACTGCAGCCATGAAATTAAAAGACACTTACTCCGTGGAAGGAAAGTTATGACCAACCTAGATAGCATATTGAAAAGCAGAGACATTACTTTGCCAACCAAGGTCCGTCTAGTCAAGGCTATGGTTTTTCCTGTGGTCATGTATGGATGTGAGAGTTGGACTGTGAAGAAGGCTGAGTGCCAAAGAACTGATGCTTTTGAACTGTTGTGTTGGAGAAGACTCTTGAGAGTCCCTTGAACTGCAAGGAGATCCAACCAGTCCATTCTGAAGGAGATCAGCCCTGGGATTTCTTTGGAAGGAATGATGCTAAAGCTGAAGCTCCAGTACTTTGGCCACCTCATGTGAAGAGTTGACTCATTGGAAAAGACTCTGATGCTGGGAGGGATTGGGGGCAAGAGGAGAAGGGGACAACAGAGGATGAGATGCCTGGGTGGCATCACTGACTCGATGGACGTGAGTCTCAGTGAATTCTGGGAGTTGGTGATGGACAGGGAGGCCTGGCGTGCTGCGATTCATGGGGTCGCAAAGAGTTGGACCCGACTGAGTGACTGATCTGATCTGATCTGATCTAATAGGTAAGAATTTAAGAACAATGTTGAGAAGACAGTTGAGGGTTGATTAAGGAAGACACATAGCCTTGGTTTTTGCTCCACCTTCAGAAGGCTCAGGCCATAAGAATGCACTTCAGATTAATCCAATCCTTTGCCTCTTTCCTCCAAAGAGACCAATAGACCCTTGAAAAAAGATTGGAGACTGTGTGGGCTAAGTCTTAAAGGTCATCCATGATCTGGTCCTATTTTCTCCCAGCAGATCTTCTGTTCACCTAACATGAGCCCCAGCTCCATGGTTGGATCTGCCTCATTTTATATAAGCTGACTGACTGTACCTTTCACTGAAACCAAAATCACATGCCCACCAGCCTTTCCTGTCTAAAGAACTGAACCCTAAGACAGTCCTCATGTTGTATTCTAATCTATTAGGATTCTAATGTTCCTTGATTTTCCCTTATTGCTGATGCTTAGCATACTGGCCTTTGTAGCCACAGAATTGAAATGATGTCGTGGGAGGGACTATGGGCCTGGAGCCAAGACAATTTTTGTAGGATGTGACTATGGGAAAATTTTTTTACCTCTCTGAGTATTTCTGTTTTTTCAGTTCTAAAGTGGAGATAACATGTACCTCCTAAATTTCTCTTGAGGATTAAATGAGTTTGTGCATGTATGGTAGACACTCTGGAGCATTTAACTAGATCTGAATTTTAAGTGACCTCCCAATAAGTAGTCAGACTTTCCAGGCCTACTACTCTGTAGTCTGTCATGTTCTGAATGATAGACTGTGTTATTTCTCCTTAAAATCAGTATCTTAAAATAAACTTATTAAATAATATTTTTAAATAACATAACTAAAAATGTTTAAAAAAGTCAATCCAGAGGTAGTTTTGCTGAAGTTGTTTCTCATCTTATAACTCTCATTTTTTTTTAACCAATCAAATGTCTTTTTTAACAGAAAATTTTCAAGGCCATAAATGTTCCATGCAGAAATGATCCAATTAATTTTTATATAACCGTTAATAATAAAGAAGAAACTGGTAGAATTTCTTTTGGTCTGAAATGGGAAACACTGAGCTGTTAAGATTTGTAGTGGTAGATTGTTTTTATATTGAAAAAATGCTTATTTAAAAGTCAGACTATTCAGCAAGAATTTATATATTTATACAAAGTTATCCTCAAAAACTTGCTTTGTAAAATTCTATCCTTATTCAAACTAAATTGCTTTTAGATCTCCTGTGGATTTTTTCTTCTAAAAAAAAAGTTTTTAAACTGAAAAAAAATATCTTAAAGTTTTAAGGTCACTTGCCAAGTCTATTAAAACAGTAAGTAGTGTTACTCTGACAAACCATTTACTGCCATCGACAACCTTTGTTATGAATGATTTCAATTATTCAAAAAGATTAAATCCAATTTCAAATGACTAAGATTTGCCAATAGTGACAGAATCCAAAAGAATATGTAAGAGAAAATATTAAAACAGACATTCCAAAACTGCTTTGAACAATGCCATCGTTAATGGAGTAATGTCTAGTTTCCAAGTTGGACTACCCTGAAATGGACAGCACTCATGGGATTGTATGAATCATGATATTCTTGCTATTTAAAAAAAAAATCACTCTAAAGTTATAGCCCATATAATAGTTGATTTCCAATTTTAAGAAAAAAAATTCAGTTGATCATGTTATTGATCATATTAGAGAACTGAGTCCGGGGACTCCTGAAGTGAAGTGAACTGAAGTCACTCAGTTGTGTCCAACTCTTTGCGACACCATGGATTGTAGCCTACTATGCTCCTCCATCCATGGGGTTTTCCAGGCAAGAATACTGGAGTGGGTTGCCTTCTCCAGAGGATCTTCCTGACCCAGGGATCGAACCCAGGTCTCCGGCACTGTAGGCAGACGCTTTACCATCTGAGCCACCAAGGACTCCTGAATAATCCATCAAACTTTATTCTTGAGAGTGGTTAGGACAGAAAGGGGGATCTAGTATTGAGGAGTGCCTCCAGAACTTTTCCAATCAGGTTTCACCAAAGCAGTTCCACTTTTATCTGTATTACTTATTGTGTCTCAGTGAGAAAATTTAATTATAATATACAGTTTCATGCTTAAAACTTCTGAAAATGAATGTGTTTTATTGCTATCCCTTTAAAGAAGTTCAAATGTCATTGAATGCCTGAATTGAGAATCTTCGCAGAGATCACTTTAAATTATTTTTTTATCTTTCACATGGAAGATAAACAAGAATTATTTCACACCTCAAAATAAATACAATGTAATACTGATGCAGATGAACCTCTCCATTTATTATTAACATCTCAGCGGGTTAGAATAGGTTTGCTAGTCCCAACTTTCACTTCTACTGCTAATCGCTATTGACAGTTTGGTTAACCAAGTGGCAAATGACCACTGACTAAATACAGATAGTATGTGGCTTTATGTTGGGCACATTCTAGAAGATCTTTCAGATGAGACTCACTTCCCATTGTAGATACAACACTGGCCTATCTTCTAGCTCTTTACACAGTGTCTTGGTGGTGGTTGTTTTTATTTTTGGTCATCTTCATCAGAAAATCGAGAGATGTCGTCTTCCAGCCATTGCTCATCAACAGTAAAAGCCACAGTTTCTAGGGCTGTCATGTGTAAAATGCTGACTGTGGCGGATCTTGGTCTTTACTCACTTCCCTTACAAGAAAACCCAGCATAATAGGCATAGCAGCAATGTGTCTTTGGGGTCTCAGCAAAAAGAAAGTCCAGGTTTGTTCAGTGTTGGCTTTGTTGCACCTGAAACTTATCATCAGGATCTACCTTACATGAATAGCCGCAATATAGTCTTCTCCCCAATCTCCTCCTGAAACCCTCTTTCCTGGATGAGTGCGTCTTATTAACTCTAACATGAAAAGCATGGGGGCCATAAGGCATATGTTTTCTTATCCAGTTGGCAGTGGCTTAGACATGATTGTTTCTTAGTGCAAATAATGAAGTATTTCGAGGGGGAAAGATCTAGGTTTGAATCCCAACCATCTAGCTTGTAGAGTCAGTGTGAGGATTAAATACTACAAAGTACAGTTGAAAATAAATGACTGTTGATGTTACTATTTTGTTAGTAAAAATCTTCTTAAACACTCAGGAAGATGATATATATCTGAACTAGCTAAGTACATGTGGTAGTATTAGTATGCATCTGCTTTTAAACAAGCTATTTTAGTGTCATTCTGACAAAAGCTATGATCCCCAGGAGTTGTTTTAGTTAGTCAAAACATTTTCTTTTTTCGTACTATTTTTTTCTTTCTTCTTTTTAAGTGTCTCTTTGCCTACTTGTGACTTGTAAAGAAACTCCTTTTAGAAGAAAGAGGAGGGTAGGGTGGAGAATATGAAGAGCCAATGCCAGAATAGTTTCTGTCTCACAACATTTTGAAGTTCCTTTTTGTCTAAACCAACTGATTACTTAATAAAATTGTTTCTGAAAACTCAATTCATAGCCACCCTCTCCTAGTCTGATAATTTAAAAAGTTTTCTCCTTCTAGACTTAACAACCACTGTACATTCATCAATAAAGGCAAATAGGTTTGAATGCACAACATCATCTTATTGGGTTTATTTAATACAAACATAAATCCACTTGAAAGTGAATCATATCTAAGCCTATAACCAATATCAGTCTAGTCTTGTGATCCTTCACCAACATGAGACACATTTCTAATATGTTGTGTTTATTTGACATACTGAAGATACAACTCAGTGTTGAAATAGAAAAACATTTCATCACCTTAAGTTGGTGGTTTCTTTTCCCTACTCTGTGATACTTCATTTTTAAGGCTTATTTTATAAGTTCTATTTGGACACTACATTAACCTTCAGGCCACAGAGTATTGGCAAATAGTTGATTTGGTTTTTCCCATTGGCATAACTGACTTCACAGCAGCACTCCCGCCCTCTCTCTTGTTTAAATTGGCTGCAGTGTTTCTCGCTTAAGGGATTTACCAGAATGTGGCCATACCTGGGATTGAGCTAAAATCAGGATAAAGAACTGGGAATGGGAAGGCTATAAAGTGACCACTGGGTGGGTAACATCATGCTTTCAACTATTCAGAAAAACACACGCACGCCACGAACCCTCACTTTCAGAGGTGGAAAATGAGCTGAACATATGGTAAAGTTAAAAATTAATATTAATAAATGGAAAAGTTATTTTCCCGACAGACATTTCAAGATTGTCCTCTACTGGAGTGATTTATTTGACTCTCTAATCTACATGAAATGTGCTACAGGCTGAAAATTGTAAAGAACGCTAAGCAAGACAGCAATGGCTATTGTATTGAAGAAGTATATGGATTCAAATCCTTGTTTGAGAGATATTTACACAGTTTGCTAGAGAAAACTTTATGTCCTTCTATTCTGAGTCTCAGCTTAAATAATATATAAGAAAAATACTTAGCAACTTGAGGTCTCATTATCATTTATTTATACCTTTATTTGCACATTTATTACATTGAAATGAACTTGAGATGGAAAGGGAAACGAATCTGACCTATGGAAAAACTAGGTAAACCAAGGCAATTCTGCACGTGTCTAAAGGAGTTTTATAAGAGACTGTGTCCAATGTAGCACTTGTAAACTTAACAACAAATACTATAGCTTGGTCAATTTAGACTTTCTCTATTTAGATGACATCTCATAATGGTATGAATTGGAAAGCAATAATGAAATCATTGATTTAGTGGTTGTTAAGATGGGTAATTTCAGCCTTCACTGGATCCATCAAACATGTCCCTTTCTCCCCTCTTTTTTCTGTCTCTCTTTACAACCTAATGAACAAAGATTTCAAACAAGGTAGGTAATTGTTCTTTCATAATACTTTTTTCCTTGTTGTCCCAAGGGTTTTCTGTTTCATAGTCTACTGGCAAGTAACTGAAACTGATTGCTTGGTTGATATGGCAATAAAAGTGCAAAAACAAGTAGGCTCTGATCATTATTCATTAAAGACAGTTGGATAAATGTAATGTTGGTAGCAAATATTGTCCATAAATTTAAGCCATAACTATTTAATTTATTCAACAAACGTATTTGTTTGAACCTAAAGAGCTAGGCCAGCAGTATTCAAAGTGTGGTCCAGGGATCCCTAAAAGTTCCCAAGATCCCTTTAAGAGATCTTCAAGGTCAAGACTGTCTTCATAATATTACCAAGAATGATGTTCATTTTTCACTCTTATTCTCCCACAACTATGCAGTGGAGTTTCCCAGAGGCTACATAATATCTAATGGCATCATCTTTCTGATGGCTAATGATATGTGTGCTTGTGGATTTTTATGTTTAAAATTTTCTGTTTTGAGTACAATAAATAATTACTGATAAATATAACCCATATACACAAAATTTCTTTGTGGGTCTTCAATAATTTAAAATACTTAAAAGTGTTCTGAAACAAAATACTTTGAGAACTTTTGTGCTAGGCAACACATTAGTAAAAAAAAAATAAGATGTGGATGGTTTTCAATATAGTAGCTAAGAGAGGAAGAAATCTTCCTAAATCTGTCATTTCCAGCCATCCCTCCAAATCCATTTCTCATCATTTGTATTTGACTGCTGTGTTTTTAAGAGCTAAATTCTATCTGAATTCGGTGCTTTAGAATCAGCAGCTCTGTATAAACCCACATGCTGGCCTTGTGATGGGGAATGCCAAGTTTGCATTTCTCAAGGGCTGTGTGTCAAAAGGAAGTCTCCATGTTAGCTTTTATGAGAATATGCTACTTGATAGTGGTGACAGTTGACCAGTTAGAGGTTACAAGATAAATGCTCTGATTTCTCTAGCATGTGCTGTATGGAAAACTGGCAGAGAAATCAAGGCAACATATATATTACCATATATATTGGGCTGGCCAAAAAGTTTATTCAGATTTTTCTGTAACATCTTATGGGAAAACCTGAACAACTTTTTGGCCCATTATGTGTGTGTGTGTGTGTGTGTGAGCATTGTATCATTTTGAAAATGAAACTTAAGTCTTCATTTAAGGCTCAGTTATATTTTGCTTTCAATAAGCATTTATCAGAGATCTAGCGCATGCTAGGCATTTTGAATACGTAGATAAATAAGATATGGTCTCTCAGAGAGCTCACAGTTTACAACCCCAAATGCAAAATGATATAGAAGCAGAGATGGTATTTAACTCTGCCCAGCATCACCAGGGGCTTCCCTGGTGGTTCAGATGGTAAAGAATCTGCTTGCAATGGAGGAGACCCAGGTTTGATCCCTGGGTCGGGAAGATCCTCTGGAGGAAGAAATGGCACTCCAGTATTCTTGCCTGGGAAATTCCATGGACAGAGGAGCCTGGCAGTCCATGGGGTCTCAAAGAGTCGCACACAACTGTGCACAGCACATTGGAGGAGGAGCATCACTAAAGAAAGTTTCAACGAGAATGTATAATAGGAGTGGAAGATGAGAATGGTGTTCCAGGTATAGGGAATATCATTCATGAAGACATAAATGTATGTTACAAGTTGAGGTTGGGGTCAGACTGTGAAGAGATTTGTTAGCCATTTAAAGTAGTTTGAATTTTATTGGATCACTCACAAGAACTGTACACCTAAGGGTCCACCTGGGCCAGGCAGATAAAGTGAGAATAGGGGATGATGTAAGCTACTTCTTTCTGTTTTGTTTTCTAATTTTGAACCGTGCACCTTTCTTTGTATTTATCACAGTGGTGCTGGAGTTGGTATGGGAGTGGACTGTTAACATCTGTTCTCAACTTTGAATTCAATGATTTCATATTGGTCACTTAAATCTGGCATGGTAGAAGTGTTTACACCATGGAAATGGGCAAAATGTGACAAATCAGTGTGGTTCTTTCTTCCTTTTGTTATTTGTTCGTTTGCTGTTTGCTGTATGTCTACTTGATGAATGTGCACAGGAACATTTGTCTATCTTTCTAAAATTAAACAAGCATCGTGTCCAACTCTTTGTGACCCCATGGACTATACAGTCCGTGGAATTCTCCAGGCAAGAATACTGGAGTGGGTAGTCATTCCCTTCTCCAGGAGATCTTCCCAACCCAGGGACCGAACCCAGGTCTCTCACATTGCAGGTGGATTCTTTACCAGCTGAGCCACCAGGGAAGCCCAAACAAACAGCCCAGTAAGTGGTAGCTGACAAATGTGAATTTGGGAAGACCCCATGAACTGTGGTGAGCCACAGTGTGAATGCCCTGTCCTGTAGAGGATAGTGGCCACTTAGCTCCGGTCCAGGTGGGGCTGGGGCCGCAGGATTTCTACATGTCTCTATTTAACAAGAAAAGACAGAAATCCATATATGTAAAAGGTAAAGTCTCTTGATTTTTCAGCATTAGAAACTAATTCAATAACAGTAGTCATAATTTCCCACAAGCTAAACTTCAATCTGCTTGTATTGGAGGCAAAGAGAAGCCATTTAGGGTTTTTAAGCAGTGGCATGATAGCATTTCATGTTAGTAAAGGCAGGTCTGAAAGATGTGTAGAGATTGAAAAGAACAGAGGCTAACAACAGGAATGTAACAACTGAGTCATGATGTGAAGACTGACTCTATGGCATCAGTTAGAACAATTTCAAAGGCAAAGTCAAGGATTCCATCCCTACAGAAATGAGTTACATGGCTGTTTTCCCGCCTCAGCCTACCCATTTCATCTGGCATGCTCTTTCCCAGGATGCACTGGGGTTTGGTCAACAGACTTGAGTGAGGACCAGTTTTCTCATGTTCAAGAGAACTCTCAAAGCAGTCACCCAGATGGTGGTGGGTCAGTAGATTTGTCTTTATAAGGACAGCATTCATGTTGATTCCATTGCTGAGATATCTTAGGAGGCAGCAAAGCAGATGCTAACATGAAAGATGTTACCTTGATCAAGTTCATTGACGTGTTTATTTTTCAGATTTAAACCCGGATATTGGCAGATGAGTTTATCTGCACTGCACACCTGATGGCTGTATTCCAACAGAATGAAAGATTTAAAACAAAACAAAAGTGCTTTTGAGTGCTGGGCAAAGTCAATGCAAATGGGGCCTTGGCAAGGATTTCCTCAGAAAGCTGCCCAAATTCTCCCTTGTTTCTTCCTTCCTTACTGGTTCGGGTAAATAAAATATTTATGATTTGGTAATAAAACCTCCGAAATACTAAGCCCTTTCATATGTCCACAAGGTGTGGGAATCTTCAGAGGGACTGAAAATACCAGGACTTAGCCAAGGCCCTTCACTGGATTGTACCGCTCCTGAGTTCTTCCCTGATGTTGTTTTCAGTCTGCAAGAAGCCTAGATTATTATTTGATTGGAATGATACAGTCAAGGGCATATACGGTCTTTTGTTATACTTTCCTTTTGGGAAAGTATCCAAAGAATGTCTTTGCAAAGAAAATCATTATACTGAAAATCATTTGATTTTTTGTTTTCCAATCCATAATGATGGGATTCTGTTGACTATGTGATCAATTTGGTGAGCCATATTGTATTTTTTTAAATTGCAAAACAAGCAAACAAATAGCAACTGCATTCACCACTGCTTTTTTTTTTTTTTTGCCATTCCCTGACCTCGTCCTAACTCTTTCTCAGCTAAACACAAGGATCATCATCCCAGTTGCAGGGCACTTCTGTGGACCCCAGTCTCCTCCAGCCTTTCAGGCTCTCAGGCACTTATTTCCATGCCTCAGTTTTCTTCTGTGTAAAATGGGAATAATATAGTATCTACCTGCTGCTGGTGTTGTAAGAATTAACTGAGAATATACATGTAAAGTGTTTGGCAGATTGTCCAGGATATAGAAAATATTCTGTAAATATTTGTTATTATTGTCATTGTTAATATAGTGGATTTTTTTTTTATTACTCTAGACATTAACTAATGTTAGCTAATTTAGAGACACAGTCTCTCTCTCTCACTTCAGTCTCTGCCTGGCTCCCTGCTGTCGAGGTCTCTTGGTGCACATAAGTTCTCTATCCTTTGAGATAGGGGGATTTGATGATATGGCCACTCCTTTCGACTGTCCTCCCAATCTGGAACTTTCAAGCCTAGGAGATTTTACTTCCAATGCCTCTTAGGTGATATTAGAACTACTCACTGCCTGATAACAGCATGGCCTGCACCTAAGTGTGAGGCTGATTTCTTACTATATTCTACCCCCATTTCCCGACCATTCCAGGGCCATCTCCTTTGCCTCACCTCTATTTAAACATCATTGTCATGGCATATGTAAATCTCTGATGACTTCAGGTCTGGTGTGTTCCCTAAATTCCTGCTCTGCCCTCTCCAACAAGGGCCTGGTTGTTCTTGCTTTGAGGCCAGCATCAGGGTTAGATGTATTCCCAACCACAGGAGATGGCATTGACTTGCACTTCTGATTTCATGGAGATGAGACAGAGAGCCTGGCTCTGTGAATGTGTATTACTGTTGTCTCTAAAGGAACATGAGCTAGTTCTCTAGGTTAGAGATGCTCTGTTTTCACCCCAAGTGGATGTTCTTCAATAGAATTCTGGCTCAAATGACCCAGAGTTACCTTCAGATTTCACAGGTATTAGGGCTCATTCTCCCACAAAACTGCTCTCACTTCAGATACCAGCTAAAGCTTTTGGGCTACCTGTACTTCCGATTGACTGGCTGTACATTTGGAGATTCTTATAACCCCATCAGGATTGACATTCTAGAAAGATTTATGGGGTTCTTTGAAAGCATCATACTTATGATTGAAGTTTTATTACAAAGGGTAATGTAGGACAGGGTCTGGAAGGGTCTCAGGTGCAGAGCTTCCATACCTGCCCCCCTGTGGAGTCACAGCTTATCATCCTCTCAGCACAGCAGTGTGTTCACCAACTGGGAAGTTCTTCTGAGCCTCTGCACAGAGTTTTTATTGGACTTCTATTACATAGGCATGGCTTCCCTGGTGGCTCAATCAGGAAAGAATCTGCCTGCAATGCAGGAGACCCAGGTTCGGTCCCTAGGTCTGAAGATCCCCTAGAGAAGGAAGTGGCAATCTACTCCTGTATTCTTGCCTAGAAAGTCTCTTGGACACAGGAGCCATAGGTTCTCAAAGAGTTGGACATGACTTAGCCACTAAACCGCCACCACACATAGGCATGATCGATTAAATCATTGATCATGTGGTTGAATTCAACCTCCAGTCCCTTTTACCTCTTTGGAGATCAGATATCAAGTGGGCCCAAAGCTCCAACCATCTAATCACACGATTGGTCTTTCTGATGACGAGTTCCTATGCCGAATCTAATTAGGTGCTCACTTGAGTGAGCAAACAAAGTTACTACTATCACTAAGTAATTTTCAATGGTTTTGAAGCTCTGGGCTGGGGTGAAATACCAGATATACTTCATTGTATCAGAGAGAGTATTTAAATTTTCCTAAGAATAGTGCCAAGAAAATTTACCTTCTTGGGCTCCAGAATCACTGTGGACAGTGACTGCAGCCATGAAATTAAAAGACACTTGTTCCTTGGAAGAAAGGCTATGGATAATCCTAGACAGCTTATTAAAAAGTAGATTCATTGGACATGAGTTTGAGCAAACTGGAGAGACTGAAGGACAGAGAAGCCTGGCATGTTGCATTCCATGGGGTCACAAAGAGTTGGACATGGCTGGCATTCCAGTTGAACTATTTCAAATCCTGAAAGATGATGCTGTGAAAGTGCTACACTCAATATGCCAGCATATTTGGAAAACTCAGCAGAGGCCACAGGACTGGAAAAGGTCAGTTTTCATTCCACTCCCAAAGAAAGACAATGCCAAAGAATGCTCAAACTACCGCACAATTGCACTCATCTCACATGCTAGTAAAGTAGTGCTCAAAATTCTCCAAGCCAGGCTTCAGCAATATGTGAACTGTGAACTTCCTGATGCTCAAGCTGGTTTTAGAAAAGGCAGAGGAACCAGAGATCAAATTGCCAACATCTGCTGGATCATTGAAAAAGCAAGAGAGTTCCAGAAAAACATCTATTTCTGCTTTATTCACTATGCCAAAGCTTTGACTGTGTGGATCACAATAAACTGTGGAAAATTCTTCAAGAGATGGGAATACCAGACCACCTGAATTGCCTCTTGAGAAATCTGTATGCAGGTCAGGAAGCAACAGTTAGAACTGGACATGGAACAACAGACTGGTTCCAAATAGGAAAAGGAGTACATCAAGGCTGTATATTGTCACCCAGCTTATTTAACTTCTATGCAGAGTACATCATGAGAAACGCTGGGCTGGAAGAAGCACAAGCTGGAATCAAGATTGCCAGGAGAAATACCAATAACCTCAGATATGCAGATGACACTACCCTTATGGCAGAAAGTGAAGAGGAACTAAAAAGCCTCTTGATGAAAGTGAAAGAGGAGAGTGAAAAAGTTGGCTTAAAGCTCAACATTCAGAAAACGAAGATCATGGCATCCAGTCCCATCACTTCCTGGGAAATAAATGGAGAAACAGTGGAAACAGTGTCAGACTTTATTTTGGGGGGCTCCAAAATCACTGCAGATGGTGAATGGAGCCATAAAATTAAAAGACGCTTACTCCTTGGAAGGAAAGTTATGACCAACCTAGATAGCATATTCAAAAGTAGAGACATTACTTTGCCAACAAAGGTCCATCTAGTCAAGGCTATGGTTTTTCCTGTGGTCATGTATGAATGTGAGAGTTGGACTGTGAAGAAGGCTGAGCGCCAAAGAATTGATGCTTTTGAACTGTGGTGTTGGAGAAGACTCTTGAGAGTCCCTTGGACTGCAAGGAGATCCAACCAGTCCATTCTGAAGGAGATCAGCCCTGGGATTTCTTTGGAGGGAATGATGCTGAAGCTGAAACTGCAGTACTTTGGCCACCTCATGCGAAGAGTTGACTCATTGGAAAAGACTCTGATGCTGGGAGGGATTGGGGGCAGGAGGAGAAGGGGACGACAGAGGATGAGATGGCTGGATGGCATCACTGACTCAATGGACATGAGTCTGAGTGAACTCCAGGAGTTAGTGATGGACAGGGAGGCCTGGTGTGCTGCGATTCATGGAGTTGCAAAGAGTCAGACACGACTGAATGACTGAACTGTTCTGAACTGAGTGACTGAACAACAAAGAATTGTACGTTCTGCTTAAAATATATATATATATATATAAAATTCTCTACTATACAACCCAAGCAGTACCTTCATTCTCCTTTAATTTAGTGAGTTTCCAGCTTCCAAATATTTACCCTTACCTCCTCTACTCAAGATTATTTGGCTCAGTTTTCCAGGAGGATGACCTTCAGTCCTTACAATACTTGTTCACTGGTTCTTCTGCAGGGACTGTTAGATTTTCTTGTGAATAAGAAACATGGTAGACTGTTTAGGGAGCTCCTCGTTTCCCAGACACATGCAGTTAGGTCCCTCTGGGGAGACTTGCTACTCAGGCAGAACTTCTCTTTGTAGCAAGGTCTTCGGTTCCCCTCATGCCAAGCCATTGGGCAGAGCTTCTAGGTAGGACACTGTAGGTGCAGATATACCACTGGGCAATGTCAAGGTGCCAGCCAGGGAAATCTGACTCAAATCTCAGAGGCTGAGGTGGAGCCCTGTATACCAGTATGCTCATCCATGGACACGACAACAGGATTCACAGATATTCCTTGTTCACCCTTCAAAATTCAGGTTGTCTTATTTCTTCCATGGAGTTAGAAAAAATAAATCCATTTGCAGTTTCTAATATCATGTGCTTATTTCACTAATCCAGGACAAACAGGACACGTTTTTAGAAAATTAGCATCCAAGAGAACTGTTGATTTCTTTGGAATTTGGAATCTAGTTGCAGGTTTTTAAAATTCATTTGTGTCAGTTAGATCTAGTGTCACATCTGAATTTTCCAAGAACCTCAGTTGCCTTTTGCTAACCAAATGCTATTCTCTAACTCCAGAAGAATTAGTAACCTCATGTGTTGAGCATTTAACTTTGAAAACACTTTATTTACTTTGATCTTCTATAAGATCAGGTTGACATATGAATGTTTAATCCAGCATTTAAAAGCATAAATAACAGAGACTTTACATGTATTATATCTATTTATACTCCTGGGCTTCTTTTTCAAGTTTCTTACACTAGAACATCTAATAAAGGCCATTTAGGACATACTTTATGTTTTAATACTTTAGCCTTAGTTCTCAAGATGGTTTTTGAAAACCATACAGAAGGCATTATGTAACTCTGTGGTGATATAAGCAGATGTTTTTTATATATTGCCTAATTCTATTATATATTTGTATAACTGTAGAGTTAAGTGGAATTAGCCTGTAAAATTTCAGTAACACTTGTGTAGTTCTTTCTATTTTTTCTTCTTGTTTAAAAAAAAAAAAATGAGTGCGGGAAAAAACTCTGGGTTTTCAACACTGAGGTCATAGTTGTATAACACCAAACAAAAATGAGGACATAAGAAATACTAGGAATGAACTCTTAAAAAATTTTTCTGGAGTAACTAAATCACAGAGCTAAAAAATCTTAGAGTTGGAAGAGTCTCCTGGGATTTTCACTAAATAGAGAAATTTCTTCTGTAACAAGATCAAACCAGTCTCAAACTTCTATTTGCCTCTGACAAGAAGGATGCCAACTGAATAAATTGAAATATATATATATATATGTCTTTTAAGTTAGAAATTTATTCTTAATTTTAGTTTTTCTAGTTGATGAGCCTCTTGTTCAAAAGCTAGAATATTTTCATTAATGCGGTTTTACAATAACTATTTTTGTCTAGAAGAAATGTGTATGTTTGATTTCTTTTCCTGCATTTAAAGTGGCTGCTCATATCAAATATGGCCCTAGTGAGATTTGAACCTTAAGTTTTTAAGAAAAATGATTCCTGTACATCTATCACTATTTATCCCTTAAGTAGAAAGAATCCCTAATAGCTCAGTTGGTAAAGAATCCTCCTGCAATGCAGGAGACCCTGGTTTGATTCCTGGGTTGGGAAGATCCCCTGGAGAAGGGATCGGCTACCCACTCCAGTATTCTTGGGCTTCTCTTGTGGCTCAGCTGGTAAAGAATCCACCTGCAATGTCGGAGACCTGGGTTCGATCCCTGGGTTGGGAAAATCCTCTGGAGAAGGGAAAGACTACCCACTCCAGTATTCTGGCCTGGAGAATTCCATGGACTGTACAGTCCATGGGATTGCAAAGAGTCAGACATGACTGAGCGACTTGCACTTTCACTAGAAAGAATCAAGTTTACACAGAATTTTGAAACCTGACATTTTTAGGACATACATGAATTTAAAGTAAAGGCAATAGATGAATCCAATGTTAAGAATAAAGTAGTGCTTTTATCAAGACTGCAATTTATATATACTTTTTCAGAAACACTGTGAAATGTCATGTATGCAGGGAAGACTTATCTAATAATAAAACATGATCTTACAAATTCAGAAAACTCTATACAGTGATGTTTCAGTGTAGCTTAGAAATATAAGAAAGAAAAGTGCCCCCTATCATTTTAATTTCATTCTATTTCATTTCATATATAATGATTTTATTTTATTATGTGCTATGTTGTTAGGCACTATGGAAGTTAAACTATATCTCCAAGCACTAGCACCAAGCACTGTTAAATGTATCATAAAAGTGTCATATTATTCCATATTAAACAAAGTAAATCATATGACTGGGGAACATAGTTGTAAGTGATAGAGATATGTTTCTAACCCTGGTCTCTGGGATTGTGAAACCCTGGGATTGTGAAACCCTATTTGCATATTACTATGTAAGAGACAGTGTCTTTGTTCAAAAGAGACTCAAAGTCCTGTTGGTGAGAAGAACACATGAAGCCATGAAAGAAAGTTGCATTTCAGTTCAGGTACCAGTTTGAATGTATTGAGAAAGCTAGTTCATTGAAGAGAGGACTCCTTAATGAAGACCTCTTATAGTTAACTTCCATTTACATCTCAAATTCTCTATCAAAAATCACATGTTCTTTATAACTTCTTTTTAATTAAAATTCTCAGCATTATAATATTTGACAGTACAGATTGGCAGGAACCATTTTGTGGTTATCTTATATTCTTCTGATTTTACTTCCAAGTGTGTATATGAAGCAACATGGAATCTTTTATCCACCAGAAGTTTTGCAGGAGAAAAGCAAGCAAAGCAATGAAATTGTATTTATCAAAGCAACAAGGAATTCTAGAGTTACAGGCCCTTCTTAGGGTGACATGGAAAGCTTGGATGATGTGAGAAGAAATTATGGAAGTTACTTCCATCAGGAAGTCACATGGCAAGGGTATGAGGAGAAGAAGAAAATGAACAGGGAAGAAAGATGAGATAGAGAATTTGGGGGGTTGGAAAAGAGAGAGTTAAGCTCAGCTCTTACCCTGACTGGAGCATTCTGGGTAAAAGGAGAAATATCTAAAGAGGTTAGTAAACTTCACTGGGTCATGAGTGTCCACACATCTGTGTTAGTATTCTCCAGAGAAACAGAACCAAGAGGAAATGCATGTGTGTGTGTGCATGTGCGTGTATGTGTGTGAGTGTGTGTGTGTGTGTGTGTGTGTGTGTGTGTGTGTGTGTAAGCCAGAGAGTTAGGAAACTGGCTCGTGCAGTTGTGGAAGTTGACAAGTCCAAAATCTGCAGAGCAAGCTGACATGCTGGAGACTCAGAAAAGAGTTGATGTTGTAGTTGCAAGTCCAAATTCAGTCTGGTGGCAGAATTCTTCCTCCTTAGCAGACCTTCCACCTGGGCTTCCCAGGTGGTGCTAGTGGTAAACGACCCGCCTGTCAATGCAGGAGATGCAAGAGATGCTGGTTTGATCCCTGGGTCAGGAAGAGCCCCTGGAGGGGGAAATGGAAACCCACTGCAGTATTCTTGCCTGGAGAATCCCATGGACAGAAGAGCCAGATGGGCTACAGTCCATGGAATTGCAGAGTCAGACATGACTGAACCAACTTACTACATACCACATAGCAGACCTCAGTCTTTTTCTCTTAAGGCCTTCAACTGTTTAGAAGAGACCCACCCACAACAATGGAAGGTAATCTGCTTTATTTAAAGTATACAGATTTAAATATTAATCACATCTTAAAAAATGCCTTCACTGCAATGTCTATACTGGAATTTATGACCAAGTATCTGGGTAATATGACCCAGTCAAGTTGACATATAAAGTTAACAATGACAAAAGTTTTCAGATGTTCTTTGAACAGAAGTTCCTTTAGAACTTGATCTACATCAGGTCCTGTTCTATGTGCTAGTGATAATGAAATGTATAAGAGAGATAAGGTCTTACTTTTAAAGTGCTTGCTTTCTCAAAAAATTAGTTAATTCAGACATAAGCCAGATTTCCTAGTGTGAGAAAGGCAATGAAACAAGCCAGGTAGGTGATACAATGCAGTTTATAAGTTTCAATGTAAACTTCTTCCTTATTTGACTGGGACTCACAAGACACGTATTTGGTTTTCCAATCCAGTAGTACACTGATGGATCATTGAAAGGAGAGTATCACTGAACTCTGTTTCTCTCTTCCGTGGTGGGGTGTGAGTGTGTATGTGCATGTGTGTGTTTACTGCATTCTGGTTAGGACCATTATTGATTCAGTCCCACACTTGGGTCTTCCCACTCAGTGCTTCATCTGGGTTGTTGAGAGAGGTCTCTCTGAAGAGATGACACTGGAGGTGAGATCTAAGCCTCAGGAGGTGTGCTGAGGAGGACAGCCGGAGTGGCTGGAGTTCACCGACAGGGGGAGAAGCCATCAAGGTGAGCTTGGGGCTTAGCTGGAACTGGATCAAAGTTTCACTATTATAAGTACAGTGAGAAGCAGTAATATGCCATGCCATTGAAAGGCTTTAAGTGATATCATTTATCTTATTTTTGTAGGCAATTGTTTGTTCTTCAGTAACGCTGAAGAAGCTGAAGTTGAACAGTTCTATGAAGACCTACAAGACCTTTTAGAACTAACACCCAAAAAAGATGTCCTTTTCATTATAGGGGACTGGAATGCAAAAGTAGGAAATCAAGAAACACCTGGAGTAACAGGCAAATTTGGCCTTGGAATATGGAATGAAGCAGGGCAAAGGCTAATAGAGTTTTGCCAAGAGAACGCACTGGTCATAGCAAACACCCTCTTTCAACAACACAAGAGAAGACTCTACACATGGACATCACCAGATGGTCAACACCGAAATCAGATTGATTATATTCTTTGCAGCCAAAGATGGAGAAGCTGTATACAGTCAACCAAAACAAGACCAGGAGCTGACTGTGGCTCAGATCATGAAGTCCTTATTGCCAAATTCAGACTGTGATTGAAGAAAGGAGGGAAAACCACTAGACCATTCAGGTATGACCCAAATCAAATCCCTTATGATTATGCAGTGGAAGTGAGAAATAGATTTAAGGGCCTAGATCTGATAGTTAGAGTGCCTGATGAACTGTGGATGGAGGTTCATGACATTTTACAGGAGACAGGGATCAAGACCATCCCCATGGTAAAGAAATGCAAAAAAGCAAAATGGCTGTCTGGGGAGGCCTTACAAATAGCTGTGAAAAGAAGAGAAGCAAAAAGCAAAGGAGTAAAGGAAAGATATAAGCATCTGAATGCAGAGTTCCAAAGAATAGCAAGAACAGATAAGAAAGCCTTCTTCAGCGATCATTGCAAAGAAATAGAGGAAAACAACAGAATGCGAAAGACTAAAGATCTCTTCAAGAAAATTAGAGAAACCAAGGGAACATTTCATGCAAAGATGGGCTCGATAAAGGACAGAAATGGTATGGACCTAACAGAAGCAGAAGATATTAAGAAGAGGTGGCAAGAATACACAGAAGAACTGTACAAAAAAGATCTTCAAGACCAAGATAATCATGATGGTGTGATCACTCACCTAGAGCCTGACATCCTGGAATGTGAAGTCAAGTGGGCCTTAGAAAGCATCACTACGAACAAAGCTAGTGGAGGTGATGGAATTCCAGCTGAGCTATTTCAAATCCTGAAAGATGATGCTGTGAAAGTGCTGCACTCAATAGGCCAGCAAATTTGGAAAACTTAGCAGTGGCCACAGGACTGGAAAATGTCAGTTTTCATTCTAATCCCACAGAAAGGCAATGCCAAAGAATGCTCAAACTACTGCACAATTGCACTCATCTCACACGCTAGTAAAGTAATGCTCAAAATTCTCCAAGCCAGGCTTCAGCAATATGTGAACCATGAACTTCCAGATGTTCAAGCTGGTTTTAGAAAAGGCAGAGGAACCAGAGATCAAATTGCCAATATCCACTGGATCATGGAAAAAGCAAGAGAGTTCCAGAAAAACATCTATTTCTGCTTTATTGATTATGCCAAAGCCTTTGACTGTGTGGATCACAATCAACTGTGGAAAATTCTGAAAGAGATGGGAATACCAGACCACCTGAATTGCCTCTTGAGCAACCTATATGCAGGTCAGGAAGCAACAGTTAGAACTGGACATGGAACAACAGACTGGTTCCAAATAGGAAAAGGAGTACGTCAAGGCTGTATATTGTCACCCAGCTTATTTAACTTCTATGCAGAGTACATCATGAGAAACACTGGGCTGGAAGAAGCACAAGCTGGAATCAAGATTGCCGGGAGAAATATCAGTAACCTCAGATATGCAGATGACACCACCCTTATGGCAGAAAGTGAAGAGGAACTAAAAAGCCTCTTGGTGAAAGTGAAAGAGGAGGGTGAAAAAGTTGGCTTAAAGCTCAACATTCAGAAAACGAAGATCATGGTATCTGGTCCCATCACTTCCTGGGAAATAGATGGAGAAACAGTGGAAACAGTGTCAGGCTTTATTTTTCTGGGCTCCAAAATCACTGCAGATGGTGACTGGAGCCATGAAATTAAAAGACACTTACTCCTTGGAAGAAAAGTTATGACCAACCTAGATAGCATATTGAAAAGCAGAGACATTACTTTACCAACCAAGGTCTGTCTAGTCAAGGCTATGGTTTTTCCAGTGGTCATGTATGGATGTGAGAGTTGGACTGTGAAGAAAGCTGAGCGCTGAAGAATTGATGCTTTTGATCTGTGGTGTTGGAGAAGACTCTTGAGAGTCCCTTGGACTGCAAGGAGATCCAACCAGTCCATTCTGAAGGAGATCAGCCCTGGGATTTCTTTGGAAGGAATGATGCTGAAGCGGAAACTCCAGTACTTTGGCCACCTCATGCGAAGAGTTGACTCATTGGAAAATACTCTCATGCTGGGAGGGATTGGGGGCAGGAGGAGAAGGGGACGACAGAGGATGAGATGGCTGGATGGCATCGCTGACTCAATGGACGTGAGTCTGAGTGAACTCCAGGAGTTGGTGATGGACAGGGAGGCCTGGCGTGCTGCGATTCATGGGGTCACAAAGAGTCAGACACGACTGAGCGACTGAACTGAACTGATCTGTGTGGAGAAGGGATTATAACAGGACAAGATTCGAAGCTGAGAGGCAGGGTCCAGGTGAGAGGGTGATGACAGGAAATGAACAAGTGGAAATACTGTAGTAAATGCAATGATACCAAATGAGAGACTTTGGGATGAGAGAAAGAGAAGAGAGATTTAAGATACTGGAGTGTATCCAGTTAATCAGTTATCTCATTTGTCGTAGTGCCAATCTAGGAACATTAAGATATTAATGAGTTACTTTTCGAAAACTCCTCTTCACCCTTCAAAGCCCAAGTCCCAAATCATAAAAGACCCAAAGACCTTTGTTAAAGAAATAAACTACTGCTTTTATGGCTAAACTAACAAGGGAGAGGAGATGTTTGGATGGGCAGATATTCTGAGATCTCTTAATTGTCAAATCGATGACTGTGCATACTCAATACATATAATGCTGGTGTGACTGATGATTTTCCATTAGAGGGAAATAAACCTATTTTATGTAAATAATTTTGCCATTTTCTACTTGTGAGTTCTTACTTTTCTCTTTTTCTCTTGAAAAGTCATTATGTTAGATCATTTTCTTGATATCAATGGAGAAAGACAAAGCCCAGTGAGAAAACCGTTTTTGAATTGAAAGAAGCAGAAAGGAACATTTCTGCTTAGATGATCATTAAGCTAGTGTTTATTGTAGATGACCAATGTGTATGTCGCTGGATGCATAGACATTACACTGGGAAATGAGAGAGAAATTCTGAGTTTTCAGCAAATACTGCAAAATGAACTTTTCTTATTTAAAAGGCCAAGTGTTTCAAAATTATTTAGAAAATGTGAAATGTAAGGTTCTCTATAATTAATTCTTGTCCCCAGCCCACTGCCTTCCATCCATCACTAGATTATTGAAAGAGCCTCCTAGCTGGCTTCCCCATCTTAAGTGTCTTCGAATTCATTCTTTGCTCTGCTGTACAAAGTTCTCTTCCAAGAAAACAAAACACCTGGTCCTTGTCTTCAGGACAAATTCCAAACCTTATAGAAGAGGTAAACTTATGTATATTAGCCTGTGGGACAGGTTTAATCCTAAGTGGTTTTTGTGTATTCTTGGTTCTTCAAAGTGCACCATGAACCCTATTTCCCAGCACTACTGTATACACCCTAACTTTCAGTCTCTTCCCAATGTAATTATAGGCTATAGTCACGCAGTGTCAATTGCGTGTCAGTTGACAATTACGTCTTTCCAGATTCCTGAACTCAGTGCTCTTTAAATAAAAAGGTGATGTTTTGCTTGTTTTTGTTTTCCACTGTGCTTAGCACAGTGGCTGAGAAATAGTAGAAACTCAGTAAACAAAAGTTTATCCTATGTTTTCCAGAATCCTCCTATTTTAAGAGCAGCCCTTTTGGAAGCTGTGCAAGTAGTAACTGCTAACCCCTAGATATCTATTCTTCTGCTTGCTGGCTGTATGAATTTCAACAAGTTTCCTTAAATCAAGTAACTTGGCCAAATTTTGCGTGTGAGTTTTTGCACAATGGGTAAGCAACTACAAGAAACAGGTAGCAATCATGAAATGGGATGCTATCATGAGAAACTTATATTTGTTATAAATATTAAATTAAGTAGTATGTGTAAAGCCATATAGTGCCCAGCTCGTATCAATCTGCCAATTACATGGTAGATAATAGTGTAATTGTTACTTTTTTAAAGACCAAATCAATGTTCTAATATGTTATAAATTTATTGAGGACCTAGGTGATTTGAGCACAAAGGCATTCAAAACTTCCTTAAAAATATTATAGGATAGTCACAATAATTATCCATGAACATAGTTCAAAGTCTGAAAGTAAGTAGGTTGGGCTTTAGAAAAATCAGCAGGTTTAAAAAGCAAATAAGATTTTAAACTTAATCTGCAAACAAAGTAGAACCTAACCATTCCTATTCATGGCTGTTGCATTGGAAAAGTCAAAACATTTTTTTTTTTCCAACTGGTAGATTTCTCTAAATTTATATGCAAGGTTGCCTCAGAGATCATTTTATTTTAATGGTTGTCATTATTATCCATTTAAATACAGAGGGATTTAGTTTGAAGAGAAACTATAACCTTTCTTTATTTTAATTCACATTCTGTACAGGAAAACCATGACTTGTAGGTTCAAAGGAGAAAGCCTTTAAAAGGGCTTGTAAAAGGCCTCATAGGCTTCTTGGACATCAAATAGCTCAGCAAAACAGCATTATGATGATTTAAATGTAAATGAATTAGAAACATATGGATCACATTCCCTTGGAAATACACATGGGTTTGGAAATTAAGGGGAAATGGCCTGACAAAATGCACTGCATTTTGCTTCACACAAAATGTTTGAATAATGGGTTGAATTTTTTTTTTTCCAAATCCTCAAGGCTATGGGTTTGTCCTATGGGTATTTTCAGAAATCTTCTGAGCCTTGAGGTTGCTTGGCTTTGAGAATTGTGCGACCTGTCAGGGCTGACTCCTGCCACCACGTCTCACCTGCCCTGCTTCTCACCATGCACATGAGGGAGCAGTTATTAGAGAGACACAGATCCTGAAAGAATGGAAGAAATGGGGGCAGGAGCAAGAGGTGGATGGAGTTTTCTCTTTTCCTCTTTAGCTTTTCTGTTTTTCTCTTTTTTTCTCCAGCTTTCCTTTTACTCTTTCTGGCCTTCACTTCTTCCTTATTTTATCTCTTTTCCCCTTCACCTTCTTTTCTTACTCTCTTAAAGCAGAAGGATGGGTAAAAATAAGAATACTTATAAGGGAAAGCTTGTAGGAAGCTGGAGGGATGAATTATCACAGTCTAATTTCTTTTCTTCAGAGTTATCCACTGTAAGTTCCAGCAGAGAATATTTGACAGTTGGAAAGTCTTTTTCAGTGGCTCTCTTAGTTATTTACCATGGCACAAGGAGAGATGTTAGGATGTATTTGTTGTTTAGTTGCTAAGCCATGTCTGACTCTTTGTGATCCCATGGGCTGCAACACACCAGACTTCCCTGTGCTTCACTAACTTTCAGAATTTGCTCAAATTCATGTCCATTGAGTCGGTGATGCCATCCAACCATCTCATCCTCTGTCACCACCCCCCCTTCTCCTCCTGCTCTTAATCTTTCCCAGCACCATAGGACTTATCAAGCTGTGTTATAAGCATTTTAGAATCCCATGCAAGTAGTGTTGCCCCGATTTGACTTGTTTTAAAAAAGCAATTTATTATTATTAATCTTGATTCTGGGGATAATTAATTCATTTCCTTAAAATGAGTTTACACGTGGAATATCAGAGACCTAGGGCTAGTTCATTGCTGCCTGGTCTGGGCAAAAGCAGGTGTCGCAATAAAAGGATCCGGCTTTTGTGTGTTTCAAAATATACTGCCTTGTGATAAGCAGCTACAGAATTGATAGTTAAATCTATCCGCGTGGATTTGCTTCCCATATGGAACTAATTGCCTCTGGAATAGCTAAAGCCAAAAGATCTCTATGATTTCAAAAGCTTCTCTTATCTTTCCTCTCGTATGGCTGTTGACAGGAGCGAAGCACATCTATCCTCATTTATTATATTGGCCTCATCGAGTGAGGACGTGTTGATGGGAGACTGTTACAGAACCAGATGGTCCAAGTTGGTCTTTTATGTTTCCAGCATTTTCCCTCCTTAGTTTTAAAAGTCCAAACAAAGGCTGTCCTGCAAATTCTTGGGCTGTTCCCCTAGAATTTCTTCCCTTATAAGACCCAGTTCAGGCTTTCACTGGTACCTGAATAGGCCCACCTGAGGCCCAGAGCATTGGGTTTCTATGTCCTTTAACCCCCTTGTCTTGTAAAGTCTCATTCCCTTTATTGGTTTTAGTGCTATTGGAGGCTAACTAAGGGACAATGAGCTTTTCTGACTGCCTGGACTCTGACAAAAGTCTTTTCTCTTGCTCCTCAATTTGCCATCACAGTTCTCCTTTCCTGTATTTCCCAAAAAGCAGAGGCCAAAGACCTCTAAATTCTAAATCTTGACAAACTAGCAATAATGTACTCTCTTTCTCTCTGGTGGTGGTTTAGAAGGGCAGGGCTTGACCTGGTGTTTCTTCTGTAAACCATTGAGCAAAATAGGATAGAGATAAATAGGTAGTCATCCTCACCATCATCCTCCTTGTTTGCAGGATCATCATCTTCATTCGAACTTCTGGAGCACATACCTGTGTCAGGAATAAATGCTGTAGATGGAGGTATGAGTATGGTAGATGGATGACCCTATTTAATCCTCTCAACCATCTGAGGAAGCAAGTATTTTTATCCATCCATACCATAGTGAAGCAAAGAGAGGCACTGGAGGATGAACTGTCTTGCAGAACCTTCAAGTCAAGAACAAGTATACAAATTTTATAAAGGTCGAAGCGCCAGGAATTTCACAACACAGCGGGTCCTCACCTGCACCTACATCCGCAGCATCTCTCTCTTCTTCCAGTTCCCAGAACAGGTAGATAAACTCTCAGAAAGGGAACTTAAGCTGCAGAAGCCTGAAATCATGGATATGGGAAATGCTGCTTGGGTAGTGAAAAATTTCTCTCTGGAACTCGTCTAGTGTGCTGCACTGGAGAAATGACTTACACTCTCTGTTTTGCAGCTTCCTCATCTGTGACACTGGGTTAATGGAATGTCTTCAGTTTAAGAATGTTGTAAATATGAATACATGGCTGTTAGGAGCATTTAAGTCAGCCCTATAAAGTTGGGCCAGCCGTATATTATTATCCCCCAAGGAATGTTCCCCAAAGCTAGGCAATGAATTGTCCTCACACAGGACAAATAGAGCAGTGGATTACTCCAGAACTCTATATTCAGTTGCCCAGTGGACATTTTCACCTTAGTAGCCCCCTCATACTCACACCAAAATTAAACCAATTTTTTTTTTTTCCCACCAAACCTACAAATTGTTGGGCTTCCCTGATAGCTCAATTGTTAAAGAATCTGCCTGCAATGCGGGAGATCTGAGTTCAATCCCTGGGTTGGGAAGATCCACTGAAGGGATAGGCTACCCACACCAGTATTCTAGGGCTTTCCTTGTGGTTCAGCTGCTAAAAGAATCTGCCTGCAATGCAGGAGATATGAGTTCTATCCTTGGGTTGGAAAGATCCCCTGGAGAAGGGAAAGGCTAGCTACTCCAGTATTCTGGCCTGGAGAATTCCATGGACTGTATAGTCCATGGGGTTGCAAAGAGACACAACTGAGTGACTTTCACTTTCACCAGTTCTTCTGCTTTTTCTATCTTGGTTGGTGGCCCCAACATATTCCAGCAGAATGGGCAAAGTGAGAAATCTTGGAGTTGGCTTTTGTTTCTCTCACCAGACAGTATTTCTCCTACTAGATCAGGGATCAGATCCTCTTGATCCTCCTCCAGAATATCTTTTAGATGAATCTCCCTTAGTCAGTGACCAGCACCCTGACTGAGATCATTTCAGTAGCCATCAAGCAGTCTTTCCTTGTACCCTTCTCTCCTCCATTCCATTCAAAGTGCCACCAGAGCATGTAAATACATATAGAAAACTCCAATAATGTTATCCTCGTGAACATCTCCCCATTTCCAGAGAATAATCTTCAAGCCCCTTGATAAGTATGATGCTTCCCTTTGCTTCTCTAAGCCCAGTGACAGTGGCAGTGTTAGTCGCTCAGTCGTGTCCAGCTCTATGGGACCCGTGGATTGTCTCCTCTGTCCATGGGATTCTCCAGGCAAGAATACTGGAGTGGGTTGCCATACCTTCCTCCAGGGGATCTTCCCAACCCAGGGATTGACCCAACGTCTGAGCCAATAGGGAAGCCTTTCTCTAAACACACCACACATGTATTTCCATGCCACTGAATCGACAACCATACTTGGCTGTCTATCAGAAACATCTTTCTGAGAGGAGACTAAGCCACTCTCAGTTTCAGGTCCTTAACCTTCTCAAACCCCCCACCCCCTCCCCCTGAAATAATTGTATGTAACTCAGAGCCAAGGTTGATGTGAGAACTAGTCTAAAGCACTTAGCACCATGTTTGACATTATAGTGTGATCTTGGACGATTTATTTAGCTTCTCTGTGCCTTATTTCCATGATTTTAAAGTAAGAAGAATACCTACAGCATAGAAATCACTTAAGAATTGAATTAACCAGTATGTGTAAAATGCTTAGGATGGTGTTTATTATTCCTGTCTTTTTAAAAAGTTATTATCCCTCTAACAAAGTTACATAATGCCATCAATGCTGATACGTGTTACAGACTGAGAAGGGCTTGGGGGGTGGGATTTCTTCTGGTTTGTAATATACATTTTAGTCATTGTGAAAATAATACTGCCTTCAAACAGCGTATTTTAAGCCAGAGCCCAAATGTCATGACTTCATGAAGACATCCCCCATGCTGTGTTTTCTAGTAGATGGACCTATTCTTTTTTAAAAAATTATTAATGTATTTTATTTTTGATTGCACTGGGTCTTCATTGCTGTGAGTGGGCTTTCTCTAATTGGGGCGAGTGGGGGTGCTCTTGGTTGCAGTGTGCAGGCTTACTGCGGTGGCTTCTCTTGTTGCGGGGCGCAGGCTCTAGCATGTGGACTTTATTCCTTGTGGCACATGGGCTCTAGAGCACAGGCTTAGTAGTTGTGCGCAGGCTTAGCTGTCCCGTGGCATGTGGAATCTTCCCAGACCAGGGACTGAACTCATGTCCTCTGCATTGGCAGTCAGAGTCTCGACCACTGGACCACCAGGGAAATCCCCTAAACTGACCTGTTCTTACCTCTTGCTTCCTTAGCAGTTGGCCCACATTTCTATTATAAAACTTTGCCACAGGCTACAAGAATCTTCTGTGTGTGCAGCTTCCACCAGAATGTAAGCCAAGAGTTTGTGCCTTGTTCACTTTTAATTTCTTCTCAATCTTTTTTACCTTCCCCGCCACCTTAAGATGCCATCTCTGTGCCTGGTGACCAGGAGGCACTCAATGAGCCTTGCCTGAATGCATTCTGAATTGAGTGATGAGCCATTGTCCCACCTTGCGGCTGCCTCCACAAACACCTCCGGTTTAATTTGGGTCTGTGGCCGCGTTGGATGAGCTTCAGACACCAGAGTGTTGTCACAGAAGTGGGGACTCCGCGCATTTGGCCCCTAGAACATTTTGACAAGAAGTATGATGGTGTTTCAAGATACCTGAGGGCTCCTTCCTGTTTTTCTCAAACACGGTTGGGCTTTCATGTGGACTTCCACTTGCTTATTGATACCCAGTATTTTTCTTGTTGGGCCAAATGTGGCAACACGTTGTTTATTTGACACCGTGGTAATCCATTCACTTGGATGGAAAAGAACATACTAGTCAAATGGAACTGATGTCTGGTAGCCATGCACACTCACCCAAATAATCTGGCCCTGGACTCTGCTCACGGACCGATTCTCCAGCTGTTTGACGCCCAACCATATTCTCACTCAGGGATTTATTTTCCCTGGCCCGGCCGGGATACTAAAACCAACTTTCCGATTCAGCCTCAGCCTCAGCCTCCAGCCCCAGGACAATAGCAATACTGTGTGATGACTACTGAGGATGGACGAAGAGGGATGACTGTTTTAATAGCACTTTATGACTCCTCAAGCTGGACTGGAAACACCACCGCAAGGAGAAAAAAGTGTTCGCCAAGGAGAGGGGATGTCTCTGCAGTCAGAATCTGAGCCGGAATCAAAACCACAGACAGAAATAGGGCCGAAGTCCTACGGCATAAATTCCAGGAACCGGGGAGGAAGCTTGAGGACATGGCCATCAGAGCTTTCAAAAACTCCGCAATATTCAGAACTAACAAGGGTCAATGATAAAAGAGCGACAGAAATGAATGACTAAAGCTGTGAGTGAATGATTTGGGGAGCAATATTCAAACACTGCACAAAGACAGGAAAGAAGCATTCAGCAATATCAGTCCCATTATTGTCCTTCCCTTTTTCCATGTTCTCCCTCCATGCTCTCTCACCTTCCTTCTAGAATAGTGAAGCACAAGCCTGCAGTGTTCAGAGAAGTCATGGGTGCTTTGTGATATCCCTTGTTGTTGTTGTTTAGTCACTGAGTTGTGTCCAACTCTTTTGTGACCCCATGACTGAAGCCTGCCAGGATCATCTCTCTGTGGGTTTTCTGAGGCAAGAATATTAGAGTGGGTTGCCATTGCCTTCTCCAGGGCATCTTCCTGACTGAGGGATTGAACCTGCATCTCCTGCATCACGGCAGGTTGTTTACCACTGAGCTACCTAGGGAGCCCATATCTCTGATTAAAATGCGAAAGATTGGCATATACACCCAGAAATTCACTGATCAAATGTAGCTTTTAAACTAGGTGGTCAGAAAGTTTCTGAACTTGCTCCTGAACTACAAGTAGCATCTGAAATTCATTTATAAAATGGCCAGTGAATGGAGCAGGAAAAAAATTCTCACTCCTTAAGAGCCAACAAGAAATATCTAGTCATTAGCCAAGGGTCACCAAGGGACTTTTTCAACCTGTGTTTGGCAGGATTTTTAATATTTAGGATTTCTTGGTTAGTCAGGTCAAGGCCAAGAGGATGTCCTAACTAATCTGTGTGTGAAGCTCTGCCATGCCAGAAAGGCTGCCAAAAGTTGTGTATTCATGCACACCCAAAGGGCCTCCTGGAAGAAGCTCTGTCATACTTACCATATTTCCCAGAACTTAGATTCTTGAACAATGAGGACAAAGGTCATCTTAAAAGCCTTGGAATTTATAACTTTATATGGCAAGGAACTCATTCTGGGATAAAAAAGAAAATATGTCACTGAAAGTTAATGAATTTTGTGTTACATATCAAAAACAATCAATGGGTTGTAATTAGGAGGATTCAGAGGCTATATGAAAACCCAGTGGACAGAGTGGCACAGTCAGTAAGCAGCATCTGCCATTTCTGGTGTGGGTACCTGGGTTTCCTGTTGATTAAGGAAGGGAAAGAATCCCCAGTCCAGGTTCGATGCATGATACTGGATGCTTGGGGCTGGTGCACTGGGACGACCCAGAGGGATGGTATGGGGAGGGAGGAGGGAGGAGGGTTCAGGATGGGGAACACATGTATACCTGTGGCGGATTCATTTCAGTATTTGGCAAAACCAATACAATATTGTAAAGTTTAAAAATAAAATTAAATTAAAAAAAAGACTTTGGAATGTAATGCTATGTCGTGTCACTCAAGATCTGGAAAGCTCCAACTTTTGTGAAAGAGGGGGTTGTAAGAAACAGCAAATTTAATCATGAGCTATAGTAATAATATTATAGTAGTGTAGCAATCAGAGAAGGAAATGGCACCCCACTCCAGTACTCTTGCCTGGAAAATCCCATGGACAGAGGAGTCTGGTGGGCTGCAGTCCATGGGGTCGCTAAGAGTTGGATACTACTGAGCGACTTCACTTTCACTTTTCACTTTCATGCATTGGAGAAGGAAATGGCAACCCATTCCAGTGTTCTTGCCTGGAGAATCCCAGGGACGAGAGAGCCTGGTGGGCTGCATTCTATGGGGTCGCACAGAGTCAGACACGACTGAAGTGACTTAGCAGCAGCAGCAGCAGTATAGCAATATATAGTATAGCATTTATTAGTGTAATATATTATTACACATATATTTGGGCTTTCCAGATGGCTCAGTGGTAAAGAATACATCTGCTAATGCAGGAGCCATAGGAGTTGTGGGTTCGATCCTTGGGTTAGGAAGATCCCCTGGAGTACGGCAACCCACTCCAGTATTCTTGCGTGGGAAATCTCAGAGACAGAGGAGCCTGAAGGGCTATAGTCCATTGAGTCACAAAGAGTTAGACTCGACTGAGCAACTGAGCACACACCCACACACATACATATATTTATATATGTATTTAATATGCATTATTATAATAATGTAGAAAAAGTGAAAGAAGAATGCCTTTTTGATAGCCTGCTATGAAAGTTTAAGACTTGGGAGAGAGCTCTGCCCAATTTTGTAGACACACTGTCCTAAGGAACCTAGGCATGTCAATTCTTGGCTTAAGTAGGAGGGAACTGAGCCACAAATTAGAATTAGATGTAACAGCAGAGGCAGTAATCTCCCCCAAGAGTTGGAGTAGAGGTCACCAATGACAACTTCAACTTAAAAATAAACACCCCAGGATACTGAGCTACGCAAGTTTGCCTGGTCACCATAGTATTTATCCTGTGTCTAACATGGTTCCAATTCTCCCTGACATCTATACCTGCACTGTCTAATTCAATGGCTTCTAGCTATATATGACTCTAAATTTATTCTTAAAGTTAAATAAGCTAGAATTTCAGTTCCTCAGACACACAAGCCACATGGTAAGAGCTCAATAGACACATGTGGCTTTGGCTGCCATATCGGACAACAGAGACACAGAACCTTTCCATCATCTTGGAAAATTTTACTGGACAGTGCTAATCTAGACCATAAGCGAGAAGGGGAGTCCTAGTTTATGGAACTGCCTTTGTAGGGCCAAGAAGAGAGTAGTTTGCCCTGGTTATTCAGAGCTGCTCCTTGTTTCTGCTATTGCTTGGTTGCCCATTTCTTGCCCAATCTCTATGCTGGACACATGGCATTATACTGAGTTGATATGGACCTGCTGCTGCTATGTTAGGTGTTTGGTAAAGCGGGTGCTTAAATATGCCTTAGAAAACTTACTTAAAGGATTACCTGTAGTTTACTTAGAAGTCAGATTGCATTTTAAATCTGGTAGGAATCTTGTGACCTGGATATGAATCTAGTTGTTGATCTCTCTTATCTTTAATCTTCACAAACCCCCTTCAAGGTGGGCATTTTCATTCAATTTAAAGAAATAGTCTTATTAAAATGTTAAAAAACTTCACAAAGGCACACAACTACGAAGTGGCAAAGCAGTGTTGTGAACTCAACTATGTCTGACTGTAACCCTGGACATTTTCTCTTACATAGCACATTGCCTACCAGGGAGATGAAACATGTATGTATAGAGATCATCATAATAAAAGATAGAAATAGTGTCACAAGGACAGATTGATTGCTGAATGTTCCGAATGTCCTTCCTGGTGACACCTCTGACTTTGTACATAGGACAGGTGTTCTGCTAACTAGTTAAAAATGTGCTATTTTGCTACCCAATTGGCAAGTAATCGTCCAAAGTTTTCTATGTATTGATGAGCCCCCTCATCCTACATTAATAGTGATATTGCAGCAAGGAATCTCCTGAATATGTGGGTTATGAATTGCATAAAAACTGTTCATGAAATTTGCAGATTTAAAAAATCTCCAATGATCCAGCATCAACACCAGGACACTGAAAAACCTGTGAACCCAAACATGAAGAAAGAAGCCCTTTTCACTTTTCCAAAGAAAGAGCTGGATTTCCTGTGTTTCTTAGAGATTTTCTATCCTCCTTTACTTCTTCCTTTGCCCAGCAAGACCTTCTGATTTTCTTGAGGCATCACCCCAAGCTCCTTTGACAGTGGAGCTGTTTGCTGATCAAAGAAGAATGGGTTAGTTGCCATGAGAAGCTCCTTTTCCCATCTAACTTTCTGTGTCGCTTACCAGGTGTGTGAGAGCTTGCATATGAGAACACTGCCGGCTTTGGAGAGGAATTCCTTTTGTGCCTGATACATGAAATCCTGAACAAACCCTGCATTGCTATTTTTCAACATCAACTTCTCCTAGTTAGCTAGGAGAAGAGTTGTATGGAAGGGGAGAAGCTTCGCACACTTGAATTTATACTGAGACTTACTAAGAATTTAAAAATTGATTCATCAGATTTGAATAACTCATCTAATCCACCTTCATTTGAGAGTTTCTGGCCCGACAGCCGCTGAAGTCACATTGTGCTCCATCACTGCAAAAACATTAATGACCCTTAAGGTCATTGTACTGTGAGATTACCCACGCCTAGCTTTGAATTTATTGATTTGTTTACTTTGGTGGGTTTTAATTAAAAAACAGTCTTCCAAACTGTATTACCATCCTGGCAAATGTGCTTGAAAAGTCATCCTTTGCCTTAAACATTGTACAAGCAAAACAAAGCTTGTTTCATTTTGAAAAACGTGTTTCGCCTTCTTTTGTTTACATTTCCTTTTATTTTCTGCCATCTTTGGAAATTTGATGAAGCATGAGGGTAATACTAGGCTCCTAACATTGTCACCAGGAACTTTGCATTTATCATTGTGCTGTCCAAGAAGCAAAAGCAGGAGAAAAAGAGTGATTGAGACTGCCTTTATGGGCTGATTGAAATCCAGCAGTGTTTTACCACTTGGGTAATATAAATTATTGCCTCTCCTATAGTTTTACCCTGAATGTATTCAGCATTTCCCATATGTCGACAGAGACCAAACTTCAAATATAAAAAAAAATAATAATTGTTGAAATAGTAGTAACTTTTCAATTTTGCCTATATATATAATAATTTTTCATGTATTTTACTATATCACTAATGAAATTTTTGTTTAAAATTCCTCAGTTCATCTGCCTGCTTAAAGGAGAGGTTGGGAAACACCATTTAAAAACATCGTTTTTTTTTGCAACCCCTTCATATGTTATCAATCAAGTTAAGCACAAAATTAAAAATATGAGAATATAATCTCTCTTATATAGCATATTTTCAAGGAAGATTTTGTATATTTTTTCTTAATTTGTAGATGTTAAAATTTGATCCATCAGAGAAAGAATATAAATATCTTAACTTCAACAATAGATGGATAATAGTATTCATAAATAACACTGCATTGTGCATTCTCAAAGTAATTATTTTAACAAAATAACTTATTCTTAGATATTAATGTCCCTGTTAAATTATTCTCTATTTAGAAAAAAATTTCCACATTTGCCATGCACTATATACATTCTCAGTGTTTGGGACATTTTCAAAAACTTCTGCTTTTATTTATAAAACATTTGTTCACAATATTGTAATTAGAAGCATATACACTGGAGCCTTTCTTTTAAAACTCTTTTTTTTTTTTAAATCTTCCAGAACAGAGAAAACTTTCCGTCACTTCTTTCTCTTTAAACTGGACAATTTAAAGGACTCTTTTCGATGTGATCTATATCAATTATCCCACAGAAATGTTTGTGAGTTTCTTTTATTCACCAGCTAGTTGGAGTGGGCTTTTCCATGCAGTTTTTCACCTCTCACAGTCAGTAACCTTGCAGAAAAACACTCAAGTCTGTGCAGCTGTCACTGAGGTAGTTTCATTTTTAATCTGCAGCATGCTTCCTCCACGTGTCACAGACTTTCCATTTGGATCAAAACAATGATGCATGTTATTGTATAAAAAAAGAGTCAGTGTGATCCACAGGTTTTCCAGTTTCACTGAATTCTAAGCCAAATTTGGGCAAAAAAACCCCCAAAAAACTATGGGTTCCTAAAGATCATTTCTATAAGTGCGTTTTGATGTCTCTTCTAACTTTATAGGGGCTTCCCAGGTAGTGCTAGTGGTAAAGAATCCTCCTGTCAATTCAGGAGTCCCAGGAGACTTGGGTTCTATCCTTGGGTCAGGAAGATTCCCTGGAGGAGGGCATGGAAACCCACTCCAGTACTCTTGCCTGGAGAGTCCCGTGGACAGAGAAGCCTGGCGAGCTAATGTCCATAGGGTTGCACAAAGTAGGACACGACTGAGCACCGCTAGCATCTCTAGCTTTATAGATACAAAACTAAAATCTCTGTTTTACTTCCCAGTCTTGTTCTCATCCTAACTTCATGGTTTCTACTGCTAGTACGAACATTCTCAATATTCAAGCTATAAATTAGGCCATCAACTTTGATTCAGAGGTCTGATTCTTTCTATGTCTGTAAAGTCCCTATATACCTTTTGGCTGTATTTTTGCTTTGCTTTTTTAACTCCACACACCCACTGCTCTTCAGACACTTACAGCATCAAATATGTACCTTGTCATTATCTTCTTATCCACTTGCTTTGCCTTTACTTCATTTCTTACCCCCTCTCCAGTCCATCCCACCAGTCAAATCCATGGAAAGCTCTCTAATGCATCCTTCTAAAATATCACCATGCTGCTTCCCCTCTCTTGCTAAATGCGCTTTAGTAATAGTTTGAACCTCAAACCCTTTGGCTAGGTCCATCTTCAGACTTTAATTTCATACTCTACTTTCTTGAGTAATATTAACATGAGTTGTCTTAATCTGTTTTAAGCTGCTACAATAAAAATACCATAAACCAGTGGTTTATGAATCACAAACGTTTACTTCTGGAATTGGGAAGTTCAAAATCATGGCACCAGCAGATTCAATTTCTGTTGAGCACCTGCTTCTTTAGATGGCACTCTTTTTGCCATAACTTTGTATGGCAGAAGGGGAAGGGGGGCTCGACTGGACTTTTTCAGAAGGGCACTAATCCTATTCATAACTTTACCACCCCCAAGGCTCTACATCTTGATACGATCACTTTTAGAAGTTAGGATTTCAACTGTGAATTTTGGGGATTAAAAATTCAGAATGTGGCCCTAATACTTAACAGAAAACTTTTGAGTCTTTTCAATCTGCCAGGTACTGTGCTAAATGCTTTAGCTAAATAATCTAATCCTTGCAACAACCAGGAAGTAGATATTGTTTCTTTTTTTCATGCAAGGAAAGAGTCAGGTAGATATGAATAGCACACACAAAGTTACATGGCTTTAGAGATAGAATTTATACTCAGGGCTTAACCTAAATCTGTGTTCTTAACCATCCCTTTATAATGCCTCCCACAGTCCTTTGCCTTCAACCAAATGACTTTTGTTTTCTTAAGTACGCCTTGATATTTTTCACCATTGTCCCCCTTTTCCTTCTCACACCATTGCACTTGGAATGCCATTCCTTCTGACCCGTGAAATGTCATCTGTTTTTCAAATCCCATCACAAAATTCATTTCCTTTTTAAAGTCTAATATAACCATCCTATTCTAAAGGTGGTTATAGCCTATGAATTCCTAGATATACAAGTAGTAATTTGCTATAGTCCATGCAGTTGTGAAGAGTGGGATACGACTTGGCGACTAAACAACAACAGAAACAAAATGCTAGTATTAATACTTTCGGTTTAAATTTTTTTTTCCATGCTCTTATGTTGTAGTATTTATCCAGACATATCATCAGTAGCTCGGTCTCCCTATAGTTTCTTGGAAGAGGTAAATAAATATTTGATGATTTGATTGTTTAAGAAATTCAGTCCGATTGTTTGCCCAAAGTCGTTAATACAATTGTACTGATCAACTCAGGCATGGGGATGAAGTCAGTTATTTATGCACATTTTGCAATGACCTTGATATAGTGTGATTTCAGATGTCATTTAAGCATTCCTCCAACAGAAAAATTATACTGGATAATAAAATTTGGGGCACTAACATGAATTCTAAAATTGATAATTTTATGGTAATATCAGGTTCATGACAAGTCAATGGGATTAATAATATATTTAGAAAAAAGTTTACAGAAAATTTGCACAGAGGAAGTCAATAATTATTAAGCAATACTTGGTAGATCAAAGAGTAATTTTCTCTGTATTGCTCTCAGACCACCTTTGATATGTAATGTACACTAAATGTAAATTGTAACAAGAGTGATGATACTCCTCTCCCACTTCACCTCAGCACATTCAGCTCTTTTGAATCTCTGTCTCATTCTCAGATTCTTGATAGATTCTGAGTCCGACCTGTCCCCCACTGGAGAAAACTTCTTGCCATATTGTGATCCTGTCATGCCATTACTCAACTTGTTATCAGCACCTCCAGTAATAGGAAACTCAGTACTTTGAGTTAGCCCAGACCATTGTTGGGCATTTATAATCTTCAGACCATTCTTTCTGATAACATGTCTCAATCATCATCTCTTTAACATTGCTCCATTCTCCCTTATTCAGAACAAAGCCATTTTATATTAGATAAAATAAAATAATGCCGATTTTCCCCCCCAGTTCAACTTCTCTAATTATTTGAGGAAAGCTGCTCTGTCTCTTCCTAATTTCCACTTCACATCTCCCCTCTCCTCAGGGCAAAAATCTCTAGTTTTTTCAGCCAATAAGTCAGTTGACTTAGTTTCCAGATGTCTCAGCCTCCTGGCTTTTCTCTTCTGGATAGTCTCCTCCATCCTGAGAACACAATAAGCCAGATGTGGCCTGAGAAGGGCAGAGAACCCTGAAACTATCATTTCTCTTGCTTTAGAAATGGTGTTTCTGTCATTGCAGCCTAAGTTCACATTAGCTTTTAAAACAGTAGCATTACATTCATGGCTTTTTATTGAACTTGTGGTCTGAAGCCCCAGGCCTTTTATTTTTCCCTAGAAAGTGTAGTCAAGCCATGTATTTCTCATTCTGTCCTTATGTAATTGATTTTTTTTTAAACTACAGGTAAAGGATTTCCTTTATGCTTTTTTGTCTTTTATCATGTTGGTCCCTGGAAGTGCGTGATGGGACAACTGAGAGAAAAACCACAAGATTCTTGGCTGCGGCAGATGCTGGGAGTCTGGAATGGCTCTAATAAATTACAATAGGAGTTCCACTCGAAAAACCCCAAACCCTTTGGATATTAAAAACATGAAAACAAGCAAACCAAAAAGAAATCCTCCAAAGCCTGTTGTTGGTGGGAGCTGCATTTTACTTTCAGTAATACTAAAATGGGGAGGAAAATACTGCTATCCTCAGAAACAGGCCTCCTATGAGCATTGCTCTTCAGTCCCTGAAACTTCCTGCTTTTATCCAGTTAGTAGGGGACCCAGTAGAAAGAACACATTTTAAGTATACAGAGTTTCCTGTGTTTCCCCTTCTTTGAGCCAATTAGCACATGTTCAGCAGTTTCCCTTCCCTCTGTTAGCACTTAAATTACCTTTGTCTTCAAACACTCTGGAACTTCAACAACTTCTAATTACTTGGGTTATCAAACTCTTGTGTCCAAGAAGCAATTCTTCTCCATTGGAAAATGAGGGGACTCTTTTCCAGATGTCCAGACCATTGATAAAAGTTAGTCTTGCCCAATACTTTGGCCACCTGATGCGAAGAGTCAACTCATTGGAAAAGACCCTGATGCTGGGAAAGATTGAGGGCAGAAGGAGAGAGGGGTGACAGAAGATGAGATGGCTGGATGGCATCACTGACTCAATGGACATGAGTTTGTGAAAGATGGAAACCTGGTGTGCTGCAGTCCATGGGGTCATAAAGAGTTGGACATGACTTAGTGACTGAACAATAACAACAACAGCAAAGTTTTGTCCCAACAATGGTGTGAATTTCCATATGCACAACCCTTATTCCTGTCTTCTATTTATAGTTTTCTTTTTTTTTTTTTTTTTTTGACTTGCTTTGCTCATTCCTACATCCTTCTCTGGATGCTTGCACTTGAAGCCCGTCTAGCATGGAAATGCCAAAAAGCTTAGGAGCTTTCCTCCCAACTAATTAACTCCCCTCTGCCCCTGCCATGGCTACATTATGTCAAGTTCAACATATGTTGTGCAATGGAAGCACTGTGGTTAATATAATGTAGTCCCAACAAAGATTAAGTTTACAATTTTAGCAGAGAAAACCAACATGCCCCAACTCCTTATAAGATAAGTTTGAATGGAGAAAGGGCATAAGTAGCCACATGCAAAGTGTTATAGGATCTGGAGAATAAAAAGAATCATTTCAGTTGGAGATAAGCCCAAGATGGGGGAAGATTCCATGAAGCTGAATAAAGAGGCATATGATTTATAGAGGAGAAAATAATATTACTGCTAGCAGTTATATGCTGTGCCGTGTGCTAAGTTTTTTACATGCATTATCTAAAAAAAATGCATTGGGCTTCGCTGGTGGCTCAGATGGTAAAGAATCTGCCTGCGATGCATGAGACCTGGTTCTATCCCTGGTTCAAGAAGATCCCCTGGAGAAGGAAATGGCAACCCACTCCAGTATTCTTGCCTGGAGAATTCTATGGACAGAGGAGCATGGTGGAAGAGTCGGACACGACTGAGTGACTAACACTTTCACTTTCACTTAAAAAATACTTACAGAATATCTATGGTGTAGACATTATTATTAGGTCTGTCTTACCAAGGAAGTTTTGAGACATGAAGTAATGTCTAAGCCATCCCAGCTAAGAAGTAATGGAGCCCAGATTTAAACCCATTCCATTCGGAAAGGATATTGCAAGAAGAGGGAATGTGATAAACACAGATAAAAAATCAGAAAAGAAGTCTACCAATAAGGGTTTGAGTAGATACAATGTGAAAAAATGTTGGGAGAGATACTGGGGCCAGATTATAGGAGACTTGGAATACTATGCCAAGAAATTGGAATTTGGTTTGTAAGCAATTGGGAACATCAGTAGGAGTTTAATAGGAAAGTTGAACAATAAAATTTATACATAACAAAATACTCCAAATGAGGTAATGAACACATTTCAGCTTCTTCAGAGGAATGTGGATGCATTACCAATATCCACACATCCAATATATATATGTGTTGTATATATATATTTTTTTCTGGCTTTTTTCTATCAGAATTTTACTGGATCTGATCCTATACTTCTAACATCTATAAATGATTTTGTTAGGAAACTTGATTTCCCTCAGCTTTGACGTTGTGGCACTCTCTTCTTTGACATGATTACCTGTGCTATTTTCTCTTTGCCTTCTTCTAAAATTACATATAGCATCCATTCATTTATTTTGGTAATCAGTGTAAAGCTCTCTTGAAAAATGTCAAATCTGTAATACATTGCATAACACTGATCAAAGCAGCTTACAGTCTTTTTCCCTATCTCTGTGGAAGGCTCACTCCAGATAACCCCACAACTGTCCCTAGTTTCTGGCCTTACCTTTGTTACAGTCCCCTTAACATCCCACAACTCTGGTTCTCTTTCCTCTTTCTCCTCCTTCCAACATTTTAAATCTAGTATGTTTTCTGAGCCAGTAGCTCACCAGGATGTCTAAAGTAGAGGAAGGTAACTTTTCTGGTAATCTTTCTGTTTTTGTTGTTGTTGTTGTTATTGTTGTTGTTTATTTGTTTTATTTTTATTTCTCCATGCATTATTGGGAAACTTGGAGAAAAATACTGAAATAAGAAAGTGAGGAAGATTCAAAAACTTATCAACGTTTTGTCTCCTCCCTTTGTCTCTATCTTGCTCTCATTTATCTATAGTCATTTTACAATAAGTACTGCAGTATTTATAACCCATCACTGCCTTTCTGTTGGATGGGCCCTGGCACTTGGAGGGATTTGCCTTTGCAAGAAGGTACAGTTGCTACTGAACTTCACATGACCAAGAGTTGAATTTTTGTCTTGATCTTGCCATAGATGCAATCACTTTAGACACTGACATTCTTGAATTGCTTACTTAAGAAATTAAATTTGTTACTGTTAATTCAAAGGGAACAAAAAAACATCCCGAGTAAGACTTCTTGCTTGCCATCAATACCTGGAAAGGAAGTTTATGCTTCCTTTTTCCAAGTATTGGATTGACTCTCCATATCTCAGTTGGTTGTCAGATTGTCAATAAGCATGATAAGACTTTTTGTTTTCCAGGCTCAGAGGATATAAAAAATTGTGACAGGGTAGTGGCCCCTCTTATTTCTGTGATGAGCAGGCCTATTCTAGATTTTTATTAATTTTCTATGCCTTGCATTATTAAGTCAGTCACTGATGCTTCTATCATGCAGTAAACCCAGAAAATTACTCTTTGTTGAAATTTCTCACTGCTTCAATGTATGCAGAAGTATAATACAGTTTTATGAGCCTGGAGTATTTCTGGTTATGAGATAAGATGGCTATGTTTGATTTCAAGGCCATTTGGTCACATTTCTAACCTGTTAATTATTTTTCCAATTTTTTCACTTAATGTATTGACCCAGTTTTATAAGTCAGGAAAGTAAGGCAGCAATGACAATTTGCTTCTTATATAAGGAAACAGAGTCTGATGATCCAAATGGTCTTTTTAGACTATAGAAGTAAGTAGAACGAGATCCTGGAAGATCATGCAAATACTCTTTGTACCTGGCATTCCATGCACCATTAGCTGTTGCCTCATGATCCTGGATCTTATCATTAATTTACCTTATGGATTAGAAAATGCTATAAACACTGTTTTTTTCCTTACATTTGTTGCTTTAGAGCTATTGTGTGAGTGCACACAGCAGGAGCTTTAGTCACTAAGTCATGTCCGACTCTTTGTGACCTATAGACTGTAGCCCGCCAGGCTCCTCTATCCATGGAATTCTCCAGGCAAGAATACTGGAGTGGGTTGCCATTTCCTCCTTCAGGGGATCTTCCCAATCCAGGGATTGAACCCACGAATATGTCTCCTGCATTAGCAGGCAGATTCTTTACCACTGAGCAATCTGAGAAGCCCTTGCTGTAGAGCTAAATCAACCTTAAAAATAATTTTGTGGATTAAGACAGCTATCATTTGCATTAATGTAAGTCTCATCTACATGCAGCCCATTTAATAGCAGACCTAAATAAGCAATGTTCTATACCTCTGGTATTTTTTTTCTTTGTAATTCCTAGAGGACATTATTAATACTTTTGTTTTATTGTGACTACACAATCTAGGTTTATTGGTAGGGTTGCCCATACAATGCAAAATTCCCAGTTGCATTTACATTTTAGATAAACCATGAATAAATTTTAGCATACATATGTCCCTAAAATTGCATGAAAGACACTTAGACTAAAAAAATTAGTCATATTTTATCTGAAATTCAAATTTAGCACAGTGTTCTGTATCTTTATTTGCTAAATATAGTAGCTTTATTTACTGGGAGATTACAATTTCCTATAATTTTGTTCTTTTCAATAATACATTTCAGTAGAGAGATACATTTAGTTGTTATATAAGTTTTTATACAAATACATTAACAAATTAGGGAAAATCTGATTTTAAACTATATAATCTAATTTGTGATTCACATAGTACCGCCAGGGTAAAGCTCCTTTTCAAACACATGGCAGTTATCTATTTACCTGTCTGTGTCTTCCATTAATCTATGACATGAGAAAGGGAGGAAGCAGACTTCATTCATTTTTGTATTACATAATGTTGGCACATAGTAGGAGCTCCATAAGTATTTCTGCAATGGACTGTATAATTACAGAATGATAGGCTGGCCCAGTAATAAATGATGTGTATGTGAGTGTGTGTGCATGTGTATGTATAAGAGAGAGAGAGAGAGAGAGAGATTTAAAAATGCCTAACATGCAAGGAGATCCAACCAGTCCATCCTAAAGGAGATCAGTCCTGGGTGTTCTTTGGAAGGACTGATGCTGAAGCTGAAACTCCAATACTTTGGCCACCTCATGGGAAGAGTTGATTCATTGGAAAAGACCCTGATGCTGGGAGGGATTGGGGGCAGGAGGAGAAGGGGATGACGGAGGATGAGATGGCTGGATGTCATCACCGACTTGATGGACATGAGTTTGAGTGAGCTCCGGGAGTTGGTGATGGACAGGGAGGCCTGGCGTGCTGCGATTCATGGGGTTGCAGAGTAGGACACGACTGAGCGACTGAACTGAACTGAACTGAACATGCAATGAGTGATAACTTAAGTCAGCACTCTGGTAGGATCACTGTGTTAAAGCTTAGTTCTTACCTTCTTTTTACAGAGGGCTCTTTCACTAGTGTGTGTACTCAGTTGCTCCATCAGGTCCAAGTCTTTGAGAACCCACAGACTGTAGCCTGCCAGTTTCCTCTGTCCATGGGATTTTCCAGGCAAGAATCCTGAAGCGGGTTGCCATTTACTTCTCCAGGGGGTCTTCCCAGCCCAGGGATCAAACCTGCATCCTGCATCTCTTGCGTCTCCTCCATTGGCAGATGGCTTCTTTACCACTAGTGCCACCTGGGAAGCCTTTCACTAGAGAGTGGGTCAAATCAGAGGCTATATATTAGACTATATCAATCAATATATGTGTCACTTAGATACTACATCCTCTTTTTAGAGGCTCTCCCCCACCAAAAAAAGAGTGAGTTAGTGAAAAAGTCTTCATATAGTCCATGTTGGTTTGCTTATACTTCTGGTATCAAATCTTCCTTTCTAAAAGTCAATATGTAATATAGTCAGACCAGTAACTGCAACAATAGCTCCTGTCTCCTGGACTTATATAGAATCTTTTCACTCCCTCATTGAGAAATTGAATCCAGTTCCCCTCTCCTTGAATCTGTGTCGATTCATAGTCTGAGGTGACAATTTATAACTTTCCATGAGAATATCATGTACTTCTACCTTGCTCTTATGAGAATCTTGCTCTGAGAACCCAGATTGATTTTACTGTGATACATTCTCTAGTGGTTTCTCCAAGAAAGTATATATGGTAGGAATTTTTTTTGATCTTTTGCACACTTGAAATTGTCATTTTTATACTTTTGCTTGATGAACTGACTGGCTACTGCATTTTAGATTGAACTTCATTTCACTACGAGTTTATTACACATTGTTCCATTTTATTTTATTTTCTGTTGTTGCTCTTGGGAGGGCAGATGTCAATCTCATTCCCTAGTTTGTTTAAGTGACAAGGTTTTTCATCTCTGGAAATGATTAGGATATTTTTAAAAAATGTCTAATACTCTAAGACCTTATGATGATGTGACTTTTCTTCTTGTTTATTAGGCTGGATGTTCAGTACGAGAGTTGTTTTTCATTTCCAAAAAATGTTCTTACATGATTGCTTTAAAATTTTCCTCTTTCTTATCACCATCATTTTACACTCTTATTTGGGCCCCTATTTTTTGCATATTTGGATCACTTGAGTAGGTCTTTTAACAAACTGATTTATTTTTTTACTGTCTACTTTCTGTTTTATTTTCTGAATTCCTGATTTAATGTTCTGTTAAATCTTCTATTGAATTCTAATTTCAATGATCACATTTTGAAGTTTCAGCTATTTTCTACAAATTTTCCTTGTGTATTTTATTATTGTTGTTTAGTCACTAAGTTGTGTCTGACTCTTTGTGACCCCATGGACTATAGCCCACCAGGCTCCTCTGTGCATGGAATTCTCCAGGCAAGGATACTGGAGTGGATTGCCATTTCCTTCTCCAGGTGACTTTCCCAAACCAGGGATTGAACCCTCGTCTCTTGTGTTGGCAGGTGATTCTTTACCACTGAGCTGCGTGGGAAGCCCTTCTTGGGCATATCATAATATTTTTATTTCCTTTTTTCTCTTTTGAAAGATCATTAATTATATATGTATATATATTGAGGCTTTCTTTGGGTCCCTACATCATCTGTTTCCCTTGAGTGCCCAGATTTTCTGTTTGTGTTGGTGTTCTTGAATATCTGATCACCCCTTGACTATCCAATCAGATCTAAGATTGGGCACTTAAACCTAATTGATTAGCGCTGTGGAGTGTAGGGCAATCAGGTAGCCCACAGCTGTTAACTGGCTAATTTTCTCTGGGGTAGTTCATTTCACCAATAGTGGATCCCACAATCTTCTGTCTGAAGGGCTGTGAGGCTGCTGCTGTTCTGGAGCTGGAGTCTTTCAATAAGTATTTCCCTTTATTCCCTGGTCTTCAGTGTTGAATTTAAATGACAACCTTATTCCTGGGCTAAGGACCTCAGAACTTCTCTGGTTCAGTTATCTGAGGGCAGTGGTTGTTAGGTATACAACAGAATCACCTGGAAGACTTGTTAAACCACAGGCAATTGGGCCTTGTCTCCAGATTTTCTGATTCAGTAGGACTGGGATGAGTTTGAAAACACACGCATCCCCAACAATAGGATCCAAGATCTAGGGCTTGGAGACCACCACTCTGGAGAATAAACTTCTGGCTTTGCATGGAGGTGAGTGAAAGGTCTGTAAATGTGTGGCATAATTTAGATTACTAATGGTTTCATTTTCTTTGATGGTGCAATCTGAGTCTCTTCTTGTTATTTAGGGTGTTATTTTGAAGGGAACACACAGAAAAACTTCTTACATCATTTTGATGAAGGGTTATTTCAAGTAGAATAGCAAGAAGAAGTCTTCTTGTTCCCAACATTTTGAAACAGATGAGCAAATCCATGATATTGTGATTCTTTCTCATTTTACTGTTAAAAAGTATTTTTGTGATAACTGTATTTTATTGCTGTAGTGTCATTTGAAAACTGGAAATCCAGGGTATCTGCTGCTGCTGCTAAGTCACTTCAGTCGTGTCCGACTCTGTGACCCCATAGACGGCAGCCCACCAGGCTCCCCCGTGCCTGGGATTCTCCAGGCAAGAAAACTGGAGTGAGTTGCCATTTCCTTCTCGTGTCCGACTCTCAGCGACCCCATGGCAAGAGTACTGGAGTGGGGTGCCATCACCTTCTCCGCCATGGTATCTAGTACCTTCCAATTGATCAAAATACTGTAAACTATTGACCAGAACAAAATATTTACAGTTGCCTGAGGAAGTTTATACTTAAGAAGCAATTACATTTTGCATTGAAAATGATAGCTGAAATGAATTTGCCTGTTTCCTTGTATCAGTTTTTACTTTATTTTGCTAGACTGTTCATTTGATTAATTCTCATTAATCCCAAATTTCAAAATGTGAAATGTGTTCATCAATATCTAGATCTATGTTATTTAATGCAGTTGCCACTAATAATTTTGTTGTTGTTCAGTCACTAAATAGTGTCTGACTCTTTGCATCTCCATGGACTGCAGCACACCAAGATTCCCTGTCCTTTACTATTTCCCAGAGTTTGCTCAGATTCATGTCCATTGAGTCGGTGATGCTATCTAACCATCTCATCCTCTGATGCCCTCTTTTCTTTTAATATATGACTTTAAAGTTTTCTTCTTCAGTCCCATTAGACATCTTTGTTAGTTGCACATGGTTAATGGCTATAGTAATGAACAGCTCATTTCCATCGTTGCAGAAAGTTCTGCTGGGCAGGACAAATATAAAACCTCCTTTATTTACAGAAGGAAAAGAAAAGAGGAAAGAGTGATTTTCAGTGAAAACACTCTTTTGTCAGTCTTACACATCTTACTCAGGAACCTTTGTTTGTTTGAAAATACCAGTGTCTTCAATAGATGTCCACAATGTCAAATACAACACTTCTGGCTTGATCATGGTAATGTGGGAGATGGAAGTGATTTACTCCAAAGTGCTGGGTGGATTTCTGTGAAATCACTCACATGCTGTTAAGGTGAAGATACACTCACGGGGCTGAAGGCTCACCTCCCGCCCCAGCCCACCCCACCCATTTCCCTACCTGGTTAGTGTCAGGAGAAGACGTGTTGAAAGGCTGAGGCACTGCAGGTGTGCTTCGTCAACTGGGATTTGGGCTCAGAGTTTCTCAGATCAACACAGTGTGTGGCTTATGTGCAAAGCGCTTGCTTTCAGCAAGGAAGTGTGTGCATCAAGGCTAAATGCGTGGTTCCAAGGTGAGCCATACACTCATGGATTCTTGCCTGTATGTTTGTTGGCCTTTGGACCCCAATTTAATTGTTTATTGATCAAATAAACATTAGAGGCTATTTATTGGGTCCCAATGGGGAGCTATTATCTCAGCCAAAGGATGATAAATACATTTGTATTCCTATGCCTAATTTCTAAAATGTCAAAAAAAAGAAGTGTACTTAAACTTGTCAATCAAAATGAAATAGTTCTAGTCATTATTTGCCCAATAAAAATGTTTACATGGACACAAAACTCCTTTATTTCAATGTCACAAAAAATTCTTTGGAAATCAGTGGGGGAAGGGGAATGGAAATGAGACTATGTAGATAAATAATAGATTGTTGATTTAGGTATCAGATATGTAATTAATTATATTACTTTTATTAATTAATGACACTCAGGTGTCAGATACTTAAATTTTCTCCTTTTGGTTGTTTAGAAAGATGATCTCAGAACATTCTCCCTGAAATTGCTTGAACTTTTTAATTTTAACCTAGAGAAAACAGCCTGGCTGCCCAAACTATGTTCCATTCTGTTATATTAATATTTGTTGCAAAACCGATGATCTCTTCCCTGGATTTGTGAATACCTGACCCTGATGGCTCAGCAGGTAAAGAATCTGCCTGCAGTGCAGGAGATACAAGAGATGAAGTTTCAGTCCCTGGATCAGGAAGATCCCCTGGAGGACACGACAACCTACTCCAGTATTCTTGCTTGAAAAATCCCATGGACACAGGAGCCTGGCAGGCTACAGTCCATGGGGTTGCAAAGAATCGGATGTGAATGAGAAACTCAGCATAAGCATAAGATCTTAACCCTAAGGAAGGGTTCAGTTACTGTCATGAATCTGCTTACGATAGGTAGAAACAGCTTTCCCTCTGAATGTATCTAAAGAGATACATCCTACTCCCAACCACTGTTTGCTGGTAAATGCTCTTTTCAGTGAATAGGATGATCAGACCACTTAAATTTAGGAAAAACCAAACAAACTAGTAAAGGTCATTCAAAATCAATTGCCTTGTTATAACTGGAGGTGCAAATAAGTTACAAATCAGCAAGGTCAATATTATGGCAGAATTACCTCTATGTCTTAGTCAGAATTTGTGTCTTTTGCTTTTCAGGCCTATATTAGTGGGCAAATAGCAACAGCATAACAAGTATAATCAAAGTAATACAATATAAGCAATATGATATAATAGTAATCAATAAACAATAATGATCGTTATTGAATACTTGATACCATGTAAGATGCTATATGAATAATGTATTAGTTGTAATTACAGCTTCCAACAATTCTCTAGGATATTTCCATTTTACAGAAAAGAAAGTTACAACTAATATTTATTACCTTGCCCAATGTCCCAGCTAGGAGATGAGAGTGTCCCAAACCCAAATTTGTCTGACTCTACAATGTCTTTTCTTAATCACTATATCAGGCATTCAGTATAATGAGTGGAACAGAATTTTTAATCAGGATTATGGAGCTTGAGATACTATGTGAATTAGGAGTTAAGTTTAAATGAGAACATACACCATACACAAAAATAAACTCAAAATGGATTAAAGATCTAAACGTAAGACCAGAAACTATAAAACTCCTAGAGGAGAACATAGGCAAAACACTCTCTGACATACATCACAGCAGGATCCTCTATGACCCACCTCCCAGAATATTGGAAATAAAAGCAAAAATAAACAAATGGGACCTAATTAACCTTAAAAGCTTCTGCACATCAAAGGAAACTATTAGCAAGGTGAAAAGACAGCCTTCAGAATGGGAGAAGATAATAGCAAATGAAGCAACTGACAAACAACTAATCTCGAGAATATACAAGCAACTCCTACAGCTCAACTCCAGAAAAATAAATGACCCAATCAAAAAATGGGCCAAAGAACTAAATAGACATTTCTCCAAAGAAGACATACAGATGGCTAACAAACACATGAAAAGATGCTCAACATCACTCATTATCAGAGAAATGCAAATCAAAACCACTATGAGGTACCATTTCACACCAGTCAGAATGGCTGCAATCCAAAAGTCTACAAGTAATAAATGCTGGAGAGGGTGTGGAGAAAAGGGAACCCTCTTACACTGTTGGTGGGAATGCAAACTAGTACAGCCACTATGGAGAACAGTATGGAGATTCCTTAAAAACTGGAAATAGACATGCCTTATGATCCAGCAATCCCACTGCTGGGCATACACACTGAGAAAACCAGAAGGGAAAGAGACACGAGTACCCCAATGTTCATCGCAGCACTGTTTATAATAGCCAGGACATGGAAGCAACCTAGATGTCCATCAGCAGATGAATGGATAAGCAAGCTGTGGTACATATACACAATGGAGTATTATTCAGCCATTAAAAGAATACATTTGAATCAGTTCTAATGAGGTGGATGAAACTGGAGCCTATTATACAGAGTGAAGTAAGCCAGAAAGAAAAACACCAATACAGTATACTAACGCATATATGGAATTTAGAAAGATGGTAACAATAACCCTGTGTACGAGACAGCAAAAGAGACACTGATGTATAGAACAGTCTTATGGACTCTGTGGGAGAGGGAGAGGGTGGGAAGATTTGGGAGAATGGCATTGAAACATGTAAAATATCATGTATGAAATGAGTTGCCAGTCCAGGTTCGATGCACGATACTGGATGCTTGGGGCTGGTGCACTGGGACGACCCAGAGGGATGGAATGGGGAGGGAGGAGGGAGGAGGGTTCAGGATGGGGAACACATGTATACCTGTGGCGGATTCATTTTGATATTTGGCAAATCTAATACAGTTATGTAAAGTTTAAAAATAAAATAAAATTAAAAAAAAATATAATCAATCTGAAAAAAAAAATAAATAAATGAGAACATATAAAAAGTTCTCAAGAAAAACAGTTTTCTAGGAAATACAGTGATTCTCTGATGTATCCCAATCACCAAGAATAATGTTTAGCGCATAATGAGTGTTCAGTGAGTATTTATTTCATTAATAAATAATTTAGGGTTACTGTATAACTGTGGTTTATGGTTACTGTACAACTCATAATTGGGGTATACTGGGAGATCTTTAAGCTGATATATGCATATTTCTCTTGCCTGAGACACATAGCCTAGTCTGTGTAATTACTATGTAACTTAAGAAAATCTGTTCATATACATGTATACATGTTCCCCAATTATGGTAGCTAAAAACTGGTGACTTTAAGAGCTTTCTGGAAGACAATGTGTATGCATTAAAAGATATTTCTATCTCTAATTGGTAGGAACTACTAAATTTAGGGACTGATACTGTTGAATGAAAGCAAATTCATTGGTATGAGTCTGTAGTAGATGTTTCAGATCTTCTTATTGCCTCAGTCGTCTAATATTCTTAGATGAAGAAGTTAAAAACTCTCTAGCATCAGGTGAATTTTTTTACAAGAGAGACCAAAAAAAAAAAAATCCTGAAGGTAGCCTTCCTTGGGTTAAACTGTATCTTCAGAATCCTTTGGGATCAAACTCATGTACCTTTGCCATTAGTTAAATCTTAAACCATTGTGGAATTTCAAATATTAGTTTGGAATGTGTATTAATTTCCTGTTGCTACTTCACCAGATTACCACAGATTTAGCATCTTAAAACCACATACATTTCTTATTTTATTGTTCTGGAGATTAGAAGTTCAAAATGGGTCTTACTGGGCTAAAATCTAGGTGTGTCAGAGCTGTGTTGATTTCTGGAATCTCCAGGAGAAGATCCCCTTTCTTGCTTTTTCCAGATCCTAGGGGCTGCTCACGTTACTTGTCCTATGGCCTCCCCATTCCGTCTTCAAAGCCGGCAATGGCAAATGGAGTCTTTCTCAGAATGCATCACTTTGACACTGATTCTTCTGTTTCCCTCTTCCACTCTTTGAGGACATTTGTGGTTATATTAGACATGTCTGGTTATGATTTAGAATAATCTTCCCAGTTTAAGGTCAGTTGACTAGCAAAGTTAATTTCATTTGCTACCTTAATTGCCCTTTGCCATATAACATAAGACCTTTACATGTTCCGGGGATTAGAACATGGGCATTTTGAAAGATACAGTATTCTGCCTACCGCAGATAGAAGCAAGAATATGGAGGTATTTTGTAACAGACTTTCATTAGGTTCCAATTCTAAATCACCTATGTGATCTTGGGCAAGTAACTCAAGTTGTATCAGTTGCTTGAGTAGCAAAACTGAATTAATAATTATTACTCCCCAGGCTTGTCATGAAGGTGTTATTAGCATCAAAGAATAAAGGAGTATTTAACCTGTGAAAAGAAAGTTCTCTTGTTTATTTTGTTATCCTATTTGATCTGGAACAAAAACTTCTCAAAAGCTATAGTTTATAGGATTTTTAGATAATCTTTTTTTCTTTTTGAGTGAAGGAAGTAAAACTCATTCATTTCATATCTTCTTTATAGCTCATTACGTAGTTCTGTCTAAAAGATGATCTTTAATTAAGAACTTACTTTTTATTTTTTTTTTAATTTAATTTTATTTTTAAACCTGAAACACTGTATTAGTTTTGCCAAACATCAAAATGAATCCGCCACAGGTATACATACGCTCCCCATCCTGAACCCCCCTCCCTCCTCCCTCCCCACACCATCCCTCTGGGTCGTCCCAGTGCACCAGCCCCAAGCATCCAGTATCGTGCATCGAACCTGGACTGGCAACTCGTTTCATACATGATATTACACATGTTTCAATGCTGTTCTCCCAAATCTTCCCTGAAACACTGTATTAGTTTTGCCAAACATCAAAACGAATCCGCCACAGGTATTTTTTTTTTTTTTAACTCATTAGCTCACCATAAGGATGCCACACTATGGCACAGTTCTTGAGAGACAAGATTAATGAACTTTCAACAATTAGAGAAAATTGATGGATAAATTGTGCTGACCAGGAATACAATTAAAGTTCAAGAAAGAAATCGATCTGTATAGGATGTTCTAATTGCTGGGAAGCTTAATGCAAAACAGAGAGTATTGAAATAGACTTTCAAATAAAAGGATTAGAATAAGCAAAATGAAAATGAATGAAAGACAGAACATGGTATGTGAGGGAAGGCAGGCAGGGGAAAGAAAGAGAGTTATATGACAGAATAGAGGCCATGTCTGTTAAAGTCATAGTCCTATTGAATGTGGAATATGGAACTGTGTCATAAGGGGACTGAAAGCCTGTTATTTCTTTAGAGTAAAAAAGTCAGTGAAGGTTCTTGATTAGAAGGTGACAAAGATGAGTTAAGAAAGAGATGAGTTTGTAAAAATTGGTAGCAAGTATGAAGTTGAATCATAGTCCCCTTTCTTTCAAATATAAACAAAAATTGATATTGACCAATGCATGAACTGGTTTTCTCTGATGACTCAGACAGTAAAGAATCCTTCTGCAATGCTGGAGGCCTGGGTTCATGCTCATGCAGAGGGCATGGCAACCTACTCCAGTATTCTTGCCTGGAGAATGCCCATGGATAGAGGAGCCTGAAGGGCTACAGTCCATGGGGTTGCAAAGAGTTGGACACGACTGAGCAGCTAAGCACAGCACAACGCATGAATCATCAGAGCTAAATCTCTCCATCTTCGTCAAAGCATTTCTGCTTTTATTAGAACATTTAGGGAAGGGAAATGTGACCCACTGACAGACTAAGCGGTGTCCTGAGAGATATTAACCTTTTACAGAAGTCATTATGAGGAAGTGTTGGGAGGATAGAAGGGAGACATTTATTGAACAAACAAAGCAAAACTCTACACTTGAGGTGAATTTGTTCTTTGCAATTTTATGGGATCTATATTTGTGAGTTTTATTTCAATGATCGTTTGTAGAAAGAGAATGTATTTTCAGAATCCTGCTTTTGCTAACTGGTGACCTTTAGAATAGACTTTGAAGTACTCTGAATTTCTTTTTCTTTAGTATTGGATTGATACTTCTTACCTAGTAGAGGTTTTGTGAGGGTTAATATAGATAACCCATATCCATCAGTGAGCATAGTTTCTAAACAGTTTCTGAACAAAGAAGGGAGCTCATTGGAAGTATATGGGGCAACTCACAGGATTAAAAGGCGAGGGAATGAGGGTTAATCCAGAGATCTAAGGCGAAAGAACCAAAAGGTTGTGACTTTATTAGTGTAGTTAGGTTATCTCATTTCTACATGATGTGTACCCTTGTATTACTCTCTTCAGGATCCACATTCCCAGGTGAAACAGAGTGCCTGAAGATCCCCGTGTCACAGTGAAACTTTCACAGCACAAAACTAAGCCGACAACAGAGACTTTATTCACGGCTATTTCAAGAGGGGAGAGAGGAGAGAACTACGAACTCAACCCTGCTGAAACAAAGAGGAGCAGAGTTTAGAGGTGGGGTGAGGAGTAGGTTGTAGGCTATCCATGCTTACTAGTTGACTTAACACAAAAGGAAAGTAAACTTTCTCATATCGTCATGTGAGTGAGTGAAAGTTGCACAGTTGTGTCTCTTTGTGACCCCATGGATAATGGAGAATAATGCTACCCCCAGAATAATGGCATGAGTAACCTTTCCCTTCTCCAGGGGACCCTCACAACCCAGGGACCGAACCCAGGTTTCCCGCATTGCAGGTGGATTCTTTACCATCTGAGCCACAAGGGAAGCCCCATATCATCATGACAGGAGGTAATTTTACAACTTGACACAATGCTCCCACCAAAGTTAGGGTTCAATCCTCCCACAGATACTGCAAGATGAGGGGTCTATATGTCTTGATGGTTACATTTCAAAGGGATCTTTCCCAGGTCCTTGAGAAAAGATAGTTTGGGGTTATAAATTGGCAAGAGGCTTTATGAAAGATTTCCATCTCAAAGCTACACAAGCTTTATAAGGAAAATGCTCTAAGGAAAAGGAAACACTGAGCCCATCTTGGCCACCAGAGCAGTCATGAGCCTGCCTTGATTGTGATGATTGGAAGAAATAGATGTGGGAAGGCGTCTTGATTTATATTCCCACCAAGGCAACAATGAGTGGGGAGAAGAGGAATTCTCAAAAGAGAGATGAGATAGAGCCACTGGAAAAAAAAAAAATGAGGAAAGAATGGTGGGCAGGACAATATGGAAAACTAAAATGTGCCTGGCACTGTGTTAGTAGTTAGAAATATAACACTTGAGTGATTTAAATTTATTTAGAAGAAATAAACAAGTTTGTTCAAAATAATTAGCAAACAATTCACAGGCGATGTTGAAGCAAAGACAAATCCCATAAAATCGTGCCACCCCATGAACAATCCTCAGTACAGTGTTGCCATCAGAGGAAATACAATCCTACCATTGTAAACAATTAAAATTTTTACTGTGGCTCCTTAAACTTGCCAGATGGAAGACTATAATGGATGATACACTGCAACAAATCTTAAAAATTGCTTGTATTTTTTGATCTCCCTCAGGCTGCCATGCTCTCTCCCAAAGGGTCCCCAAACTTCTTTTCTTGATCGGTCAAATTGGTCAGCCCCCTGCCACCCCTACGCCAGTCTGTCCTCCTTTCCAGTCTATTTGTATCTCTTTAAAGTACTTTGTGTTGTTTCACCTGCAGGTATTAATGCAGGTATTTAAGGCCATCCTCCTTCCTCCAGTTCTGTTTTGCTGCCTTTTATTCAAATGAACTAGCAAGACTGCTTCTTCCTTATAAGTCGGAGCAGGGACAGCGAGGCTCTTTGAATCCCAGTGTAAATTTGTCATTAGAGTGCGAAGATTTAAGCCTTAGGTGCTGGGGTGAGAACACACACAAGCTTGTGACAGTTACCAGGAAAGTAAACTAGCATCTGCGCCCTCCCCACCCCCCCGGCCGGGTACCCGCTGTGGAGGGCGCTCGTTCCTCTTATACGCCCCCATGCGAATCTGCAAGTCCATCATACAGACAGTATATATGTTTGCTGAGGAACATCAAGATGAGGATTTGTATCTTGCTCCTCATAATTATTCAGTACCTACCTAACACGGGGTGTGGCTCTGAATTAGTATTCATTAGTTTTATTTTTGGAGAAGGCAATGGCAACCCACTCCAGTACTCTTACCTGGAAAATCTCATGGACGGAGGAGCCTGGTAGGCTGCAGTCCATGGGGTCGCTAAGAGTCAGGCACGACTAAGCGACTTCACTTTCACTTTTCACTTTCATGCATTGGAGAAGGAAATGGCAACCCACTCCAGTATTCTTGCCTGGAGAATCCCAGGGACAGAGGAGCCTAGTGGGCTGCCGTCTATGGGGTCATGACTGAAGTCATGACATGAAGTCGGACATGACTGAAGTAACTTAGCAACAGCAGCAGCAGTTTTATTTTTACTAGTTTGACTTTTGTTACCACGAGGCATATGGCATCTTAGTTCCTTGACCAGGGATCAAACCCACATCCCCTCCATTGAAAACATGGAGTCTTAAGTACAGAACTGCCAGGGAAGTCCCACTCGTTTGACTTTTTAAGTTGAATTCTTGAGAAGCAGAATTTCAATGCTTGACAGAATCAGTGATTCTTCAGCAAGTATGAACAGAAAACTGTTCTGTGAATGTGCTAGGAAGCCGAGAAGTAGGGCTAAGGCATTGCAGAAAGCTTCTCACACTAGCGATGGGGAGTGACAGCGATTACTTGAGTACCTATAGTAGTACTCACTCTGTCTAGTTTCCCAACCTGAATGGAATATTCTGGAATTTAGCAGGAGATGGGAAGAGAGAAGACTGAAAAGGGAGGGAAGGAGAATGAGGGGGGTTTGAACATAGCCACTACCGTTGCAAACTTAGCTTTTGTCTCAGACACCAGACTAGGTCACTGGGTAAAACCAGATGTACAGTAGCATGAGCTACTGTGGCCCCTTCACCTTTGTGTATGTATCCATAAAAGTACTATTATAGCAACAATATCATCTTGTTTCAGCAGAGTATGGAGTGGTTTAGCTAACGGAGTTTATATGGCAAATCTAATTACAGTGTTTCTTTTCAGTAAAACTCTATTAATGTGTTATAATAAGAGACCAGATACCAAAACCCTTTTAACGGTTTCAAAGAAAATTCCTATGATGGGAAACAGAAAATCACTTAATGTGAACATAAAATATAAAAGCTTTGTAAAAGAAAAATAATTTTTTTTTTGTCTTAAACAACAAAAACTATTTTGTAGTTCTGGAATTAGAGAAATCCAATATCAAGGTGCTGACCAGTTGAGTTCCTAGTGAGCAAACTCTTTGTGGCTGACAGACAGCTGCTTTCTCGCTGGGTCCTCACACAGAAGTAGACAGAGAGACAGTCTTCTTATTTCTCTTCTTTTCTGTGTGTGATTTGATATTTTCACAAAATAATAACTTCATCTAAAGTTACTAAAGAAAAAATCCTGAGCAACTCTTTAAGATATGTGTGTTCTAAATAAATGTAGAAGCTGCTCCTCAGAGTACATGCATATGATATAAAATTCTGATAACTTAGAATCGGGGAGTAAGATGTTCTTTCTGGAACACTCCAAGTACCCCTCAGAGCATACGAACTGAGAGATGAATGTGGAACACATTAACGTGGCAGAGACGCAAGAGAACGATGGCTGGGAGCCACTGTTTCACTTTTCCAGTAGTTGTTAGAAGCTTTTGTGTGTTCTCGTCCGATCACCAAAAGCCTGAAATCTCTGAGCTCCAGTGATAGATTTACACTGGGATTCAAAGACAGGCAAAATGCAACCATGTTCTCATGTTGCTAATCACAGTTGCTCATTTAATGCAGTGAGAGCCAAGATCAAGATGATAAGTGTTTAAGGCCCTGAGCTAGAAGCCCATAGGACTAGTTAAAACAATTGCAATTTTGTTCGCATTCAGGCTCAGGAAATTATGTCTCATCCATTTGGAAACATACCTTGGAAACATTACATAAAGGGCAGGAAACCACTTACCAACTGAAGAAAAAAAGCAGTTCCTAGGCAAGGTCTATGTAAAGGTGACGTCTGATTCGGGTCTGCAAACTCACTCACCCAAGGAGGGGTTGGATAACTTGAAAACTAACATCAGAAACTCCAAAGACTTATTACAAAGAGACTCAGTTTCCAGCCTGGACTATGAGTTGGTATGATTCTACTTTTGCATAAATTAATCACAGAACTGTAATCATTTCCTACTAGGGTTCCAATTTTAGAACCCGGTTCCGCCTCCCAGTCTGCACTACAGATCTTTCTAACGTAAGTCAAGTATTTGAAGGAGCTGACAGCTCTAACCTCAACCCAACATGTTTGATCTGCTTCTTGTCTCTCATCTTAAAAGCATTGCTCTCTGATTTTTCTCTCTCTTGCCTGCTTAGTGGTAGATCTCCTAAAAGATGTATAGTTTGGGTGGCTTTGGCAAAATGCTTTTATGATTTCCCTCTTATAATAATAGCCTGAAATTGTTAGATCTGGATTTAGTTTAAAGGGCACAAACTACAAAAAAAAAAAAAAAAAAAAGCCAGAAGGAATGATTTTGATTCTCTCAAACTTCATCATACATATCAACAGACATCTAAGGAAGAAGAGTCTACTTTCTTGATCATTTTTCTAAATAAATGTTTTTAAATGCAAAAATCTGTCTTACACAAGAAACTTGCAAATTGCTAGCTATTTCTGAAGGCATCGAGCTGAAATTTTAAACAACAATTTTTTTTATAATGCTTCATATTTCTTTATGACAGGATCAGGGCCCATCAATTCAACCTCTCAAATATCTCTCAAGTTGTCCTCCACACCCTGCTGTTACAGTTCTAGCTCAGGGTTTTATTATTTCTTGCTGGGACTATGGCAATAGCTTCCTTATAAGTCATCTTACTTCTGGTTAGATTCTGATGGCAGCATCTTCCATACTACCTATAGAAGGCAATTTTTTTTTAATACAAGATTTTTTTTTAATTTATTTATTTTTACTTGAAAGATAATTGCTTTACAATATTGCATTGGTTTCTACCAAACATCAACATGAATCAGCCATAGGTTTACCCATGTCCTCTCCCACTTGAATGTCCCTCCCACTTCCCTCCCCATTCTACCCCTCTAGGCTGTTACTGAGCCCCAGTGTGAGTTCCCTGAGTCATACAGCAAATTTCCATTGGCGATCTATTTTACATATGGTAAGTATGTTTGCATGTTACTCTCTCCATACCTCCCACCCTCTCCTTCTTCCCATTCAGGCTGTGTCCATCAGTCTGTTCTCCATGTCTTTGTCTCCACTGGTACTCTGCATATAGGTTCATCAGTACCATCTTTCTAGATTTCATATATATGCCTTAGTATATGATAATTAAATGCAAGAATCTGATCATGTTGTACCCTGCTGGAAAGTAAAAGTGAAAGTGTTATTTGCCCAGTCGTGTGTCTGACTCTTTGCGATCCTATGGACTGTAGACCATCAGGCTTCTCTGTCCATGGAATTCTCCAGGTAAGAATACTGGAGTGGGTTGCCATTTCCTTCTCCAAGGGATCTTCCAGACCCAGGGCTCAAACCTGGGTCTCTTGCTTTTCAGGCAGATTCTTAACTGTCTGAGCCACCATGGAAGCCCTGCTGGAAACCTTACAGTAAATCCCCATCATCTGCAGGATGTATTCCAAATACTTGACATGGGGCAAATAGTTTTTTGTGTGCTTTCCTTGCCAGTTTTCCAGCCTCATCTCTACCACTGCCTACAAACACGGCTGCTATCATGTGGCTATGTTCTCTCACCAAACCATGTCCTCTTGTGCCTGAAACACCTCTGACTGAAGTGCATTTTGCCAACTTTCTGCTAACTCTTACATATCCTTCCAGATCCGCCTCAAATCTGTGTCACCTGTTCATAGTCAGTGAGAAAAGTATGGTGAAGATTCATGAGTAAATATTTAGATCAGTTAAAGTGAATATTAACATTAGCCTGTTTCCATATTGTACTTTAATTCTCCTTTTACACTAAGCTTCCTGTAAAAGCCTAATTTTTGTGTCAATCTGGACAGATAGATGGGGTGGTGTGTCACATGACCATGGCAGAAACTGCAACCACTAAAACAAAGCCCAAACCAGAGTTGGGAAAAAAACAGGAATAAATGAAAAGGAAAATTACAATTTCCTAAGAATTCTCAGAGAGATGATATAACCCTGGGAGTTTTTTTTTTTTTTTTTTTTTTATGGTATATGTCACAGGAAAGGACATCTTGCTATTTGAAGAGTAAAAGAAAAGAATGACCCCGAAATGTAGAGGACTTGGGATACACAGTGGCAGACATTTGGCTGACAAACCAACCTGTCTATCAATCCGTCCATCCCCTCTCCTTTAGTTATCAGTGTCTTTGTTTAATATTTGATGAAAGGGGCACTGGTGGCAAATTTAGTTTTTCTCCTGTGAGTTAGGAGTAGTTGAAAAGAGGACTTATTCTCAGTGCTGACACCTTTGTCTCTGGTGACGTCTAGACTTTCCATGTTAACCCCATAGAGTCTTCCAACGTGTGCATGCCTGTGTGCTCAGTAGCTTCAGTCGTGTCCGACTCTTTGTGACCCCGTGGACTGTAACCCACCAGCCTCCTCTGTCCATGGGATTCTCCAGGCAAGAATACTGCAGTGGGTTGCCATGCCCTCCTCCAGGGGATCTTCCCAACCCAAGGATGGGACCCGTGTCTCCTACGGCTCCTGCATTGTGGGCAGATTCTTTACTGCTAAGTCACTGGGAAATCCCACAGTCTTCCAGTTTCAGCCCCAAAAGAGGCATGGATTCTCTCCTTGTCCTAGCCTTTACCCCATCATGTTCCCCATTCCCCTAGCTTGTGGGACTACCTGCTCCAAAATTTTTTTCTTAGTTAACCAGAAGCAGACCAACCTAAGAAGTTTCCCATATGATATTCTTCTAAGTGAAAGAACAGGCTTAAGATAATGTTTAGTTTTGTTGTTAAATTTTCAGTTAATCATTAACCAGTGTTGGAAAAGAAATAGGGAAACAGATACCCCTAGACTCCAGTGTTGGGAGGGTAAATTAGGAAAACTTTTTGTAAGAAAATTACAATATACCAAAGCTCTTTCATGCTCTAGAATTTATCTTCATCAGTCAAGAATGTCTACAACAATTATCTCATCAAGTTGTTCATTGCTTGTTGATTTTAATAGTGAATATTGCAAAACCCCTAAGTGTTAAAATAGGATATGAGTACAATAAATATTGACACTGCTATACTATGGAAAATTTGCACCTTTTTTAAAATGATGTTCAATGACAGAAAAAATTTGAGATGATACACATCATAAAAGAATATGAACCTATTTATTGCTTGATGAAGTGCTTATTCTCTTTACATACATGTATTTTTTGAATTTTTTAAAAAAGATGAACCAATATTAGTTATCTAAAAATATCCTTAAAATTTGCCTGAGGAGTCTAGGGAAAATAAAATTCATGGTGGTGCTGTGGAAAGTGGAGCCAGATAGAAGTAGACCTTGGAAGAGGAAGAAGGGCTGGGTTTGGTTTCCCTGTTAACTTTTCCAGCTACATTCATATTCACAAGACATGACACCATCAGGCCAGATTTATACATCACAATGTAAGTAAGCAAGTAACTAAAAAGCTATAGAACTATCTGTTCTATAAAGACGGAGAAGAGAGGAAGTGGTTTACTCCAAACCACTTAGGTGCTGATAACAGTATTCATGAGCAGAGTGCTAATCTATGATTCAGCCTTGGCTCAGTTTTATATTCCTTGTATACAAGAGTTTGTTTTTCATAGTCATCAAGCGGAGGATTTGCCATCGTCTGCCTATACATGGTTTGTGGAAATTTAATTCTGTCACAGTGTATTAAATACATATACCAAATATCTTGTCCAAATGTTGCATCCATGTGAGCAGACTAATAATACTGAAGATCTAGGGGTTTTATGAAGTTTTATTAAGGTTGAGTTTAAGCATTACACTATAACATGAAGATGATACATTGCAAGCATTTGACCATCCTTTGCAAAGTTGCTATCTGCCCTCCTGTAAAAATGCCTAAGAGACTATAGAAAAAATAATTCACTAAAACAGTAGACTATAAGCATCCCATTGGATGAACCTGAGAGATAATAGGGCTTCCCAGGTGGCACAGTGGTAAAGAACCTGCCTGCCAATGCAGGAGACAAAAGAGACACGATTTTGATCCCTGCATCAGGAAGATCCTCTGGTGAAGGGCATGGAAACCCACTCCACTATTCTTGCCTGGAGAATCCCATGGACAGAGGAGCCTGGCAGGCTACAGTTCATAGGGTTGCAAAGAGTTGGACATGACTGAAGTGATTTAGCATGCTCACACGAGAGATAATATGGAATAGATTTTAGTGACAAAAAGTATGAAGGAAACATAGCTGAAGCTACTATTGGAATTTCTTTTTTTTTTTTTTTTTTGGCAACTATTAAAAGCTTTTGTGCCCTGGAAGTCACTTCATTAAAAAATCTTAAAGTTTTGAATCTTAATGATACCTTTTGTCAAAGAGATTTAAAATGTAAACATTTTCTTAAGGTGGCTAATCGCTGACAGTGGTTATGAGTGAATCATTGTTTTGAAATTTGGTATACTTAAGAGCCTCTTGAAAGTGAAAGAGGAGAGTGAAAAAGTTGGCTTAAAACTCAACATTCAAAAAACTAAGATCACGGCATCCAGTCCCATCACTTCATGGCAAATAGATGGGGAAACAATGGAAACGGTGAGAGACTATTTTCGGAGGCTCCAAAATCACTGCAGATGGTGACTGCAGCCGTGAAATTAAAAGATGCTTGCTCCTTGGAAGAAAAGCTATGACCAACTTAGATAGCATATTAAAAAGCAGAGACATTACTTTACCAACAATGGTCCTTCTAGTCAAAGCTATGGTTTTTCCAGTAGTCACGTATGGATGTGAGTGTTGGACTATAAAGAAAGCTGAGTGCCAAAGAATTGATGCTTTTGAACTGTGGTGTTGGAGAAGGCTCTTGAGAGTCTCTTGGACAGCAAGGAGATCCAACCAGTCAATCCTAAAGGAAATCAGTGCTGAATATTCATTGGAAGGACTGATGCTGAAGCTGAAACTCTAATACCTCAGCCACCTGATGCTAAGAACGGACTCATTGGAAAAGACCTTGATGCTAGGAAAGATTGAAGGTGGGAGGAGAAGGGGATGACAGAGGATGAGAAGATTGGATGGCATCACTGACTTGATGGACATGAGTTCGAGTAAGCTCTGGGAGTTGGTGATGGACAGGGAAGCCCAGCGTGCTGCAGTCCATGGGGTTGCAAAGAGTCAGACGTGACTGAGTGACTGAACTGAACTAAATATCAGATGAAATTCCCTGTATGAAGGCAAGTACCCATTCTACTTCAAGTTACATTAGCTTGATCTCAGAAAACTAGCAAATGAAACTATATATAGAAAAGAATACACACCCAGAGATAGGCTTCATGTGTGATATTTTGAAAGAGTACAATTATAACATGTTTCAGTGTCATGTCTGCACTTAACCTCAATTTCTTTATATAAACAAATATGATAAAAGATCCAAGCATATAATGTCTTGGCAAAACTTAGAAGGTAATATCTGGGTCAAAAACCTCATAACCATATTTCATCTGATTTCACACCCATGAAACACTGGTTCTAAAACCATGCACAATTACCAGAGATCTGCTATGCCTTCAAGATTAGTTTTCACATATGCTAATAAAGGAACCTGTGATCCCCCTGGCTTGCAGCATGTTTACTGGAAAAATTTTTAGGGCACAAAGAGAAAGACTGAAAATATTTTTTGTATTGTCTGCTCCTGTTTCTTTAGAGCCCTGGGAACATTTCACTGTCTTATTGTGTGCATTTGTGTGTATGTATCATGCTTGGAGATTTACAAAATAGTTTTCTTGCTGCTCAAGCCTTGTATTTATTACTTTGGGTGACGGGGGGGTGGGCAGAGGCAGAGACAGAGGGAAAAAGAGAGAAAAGAAAGAGAAAAAATAGAGAAAGGAAATGAAAGATAGGGATACCCATTTAGAAAAATAACTCTTTTGGGAGTGACTTGTTTGGAACTTTTACCATCAATTTAGGATCAGTGATAAAGTGGTCAAACAACTATAAAGTCAAAGATGCCTTGCTATTCAAGAAGGTTTTTTTCCCTTTACACTATTATATGATAGTGTATATTATATAATAGTGAAATGAGAACAAAGATCTGCAAAAAATAAAATAATAATTGTAATACTATATTTGGATAAGCACCCATGAGTCCTAAGGTCTCTTAGTAAATAATTATCCAAGAATCTTATGCTAAAAATAAAGCAAGGCCCATGAAAATGGTGCCATCGTAAACCTGATAAAAAGTCAAATATCCATTTAATACAAAATGTTTGTATATTTCTCAACATTCTAATGGTAGGCATAATCTTTCCCCTTAGCCTTACAAAATAATAGAAATGGACATATGCCAAAAGCTCTCCAAACGTTACTTTTTTCTTTCTCCTTCTCTGTTCAATGTTCTCAGTCTCTTCCTGTTCTGTCACCAACCAGGCAACCTTCCCTTTAGACCAGAGAAAGGACTACTCCTATTCTTTTCCCACACTTGGAAAACGGGGGGCATTTGTCATTTCTACCCACTCCTCATCCCTTCTTCCTCAGTTTTGCTATAAGTGTGTTTTTGGTGTTTTTTTTTTTGGACCGGGTGAGGGTATGTGTGTGTTAAAGTAAGGGGCATCTGTTCAAAGTGAGGCATCTGGTTACTCGAAGATCAAAACCAAATCTTTTGGTCTCACGTGAAGAGCTATGCAGTTTGGGATGCACTGTCCTTAATTCAATTACAGTCCTCTTTTTATTTATTTATTTTTCTTAAATCGAAGGCAGAGTACAACACAAGACACACAGAGGAAAGAGAATAACAAAGGGAAGATCATACTTTGTAGGCTTTCAAGACTTTTTTTTCCCTGGGCTTCAAATCAAGACCCACTCTAGCTCTATGCAGACAGCTGAAGTCAATTTCACCCAGTTACTGGGAACCAGATTCTTTGTTACCAGGGGCGGCATCCCCAACTACTAAATCTGATGTTTACAGCCTTGCTCCACCCTCTTTAAATTTTCAAATACCTCTGCAGCTCCCCAAACAAATTGTTCCTAGGCATCAGACAGGCAGAATCTAAACCCTTATTTACTTCCATTGTTTAATTTTTTTTTTTCCCCTAAGTGGCTAATTCTTTATTGGCTCTCAACCACCTGACTCCATTTAGGTTGATAATAGATATCTCCCTTGGTAGCCTACCTTTGAAAACCTTTCTGACACCTTCCACAGAAAAACATGCTTAACTTGTTGAACAGTTTCACTTTATTTTCAAAGGCGAAGCTACAAAATCCTAATCACTCATGCTAAACTCTTGACATGTTCCCTGTACTTATTTTGGAGGCGGGGGTAGAACCCATTTGAAGGTATTTGAACACAGACACAGGGGATTTTATTCAAAAAGATTGATTAGATACAATTCTTGAGGTCTGCAAATGTTTTCAATTGTCTATTCCATAAGGAAAGACATTTTGGCATCCTATAATGTATATTCATTTCTTTTTATGTTATATACATGTACATCTATATAAAATATTATAAACCACTTACTGAAGTAGAAACTGATATTATACATATATAATGATATATGTATATATACATATATCATCAGCAGTGTTACAGACTCTGTCTGCAATGAAGGAGACATGGGTTTGATCCCTGGGTCATGAAGATCCCCTGGAGGAGGAAATGGCAACACACTCCAGTATTCTTGCCTGGAAAATTCCATGGACGGAGGAGCCTGGCAGGTTACATTCAGTCCATAGGGTCTGAAGAGTTGGACAGGAGTGAATGACTGAACATGCACACATGTATCCACGTGTGAGTATTAGTCATGTCTGACTCTTTGAGACCCCTTGGACTGTAGCATGCCAGGCTCCTCCATCCATGGGATTTTCCAGGCAAGAATACTGGAGTGGGTTGCCATTTCCTTCTCCAGGGGATCTTCCAGACCCAGTCATCGAATCCGGATCTCCCTCGTTGCAGGCACACTCTTCACTCTTTACCTTCTGAGCTATCAGGGAAGCCCATGAATATAAGAATATGTGTGTGTGTGTGTGTGTGTGTGTGTGTGTGTGTATCTTTGCATGTGTGTGTGTCTGTATGTATTTTTTTAAGACAAATTCTAGTCAATTTGTGTTGTATGTAGATGTCCCTCAGATAAGAATATGCCACTTTGGAAGCCAATGCTTTAGTCCAGCAGTTTTTCAACTCAGCTTCTATAAGATTGTTTAGACATAGATTCCTAAGCCTATCACAGAGCTTCTGAGTCAGGATATCTGAAGTCATACCCCTAAGTTTCTACAAACTTCCCATTGCTGGCCATACACTGGACAATACGGTTCTGATGTATAGAACAATTTCATGATTGGACAAGTCCAGGTCCAGGTTCATTTTTTAATGTAATCCTTTATAGAAACTCAAAATGTAGGGCTTCAATCCATTTGACTCAGATTGTATTTATCAACTCACAGTGATTTTCCTCTTCCCTGCTGCTTGTCTCACATACCTAAATAAATATGTATTAGAACTTCCCTTCAGTTCAGTTCAGTTCAGTCGCTCAGTCGTGTCCGACTCTTTGCGACCGCATGAATCACAGCACGCCAGGCCTCCCTGTCCATCACCAACTCCCGGAGTTCACTCAAACTCATGTCCATCGAGTCGGTGATGCCATCCAGCCATCTCATCCTCTGTCGTCCCCTTCTCTGCCTGCCCCCAATCCCTCCCAGCATCAGAGTCTTTTCCAATGAGTCAACTCTTCGCATGAGGTGGCCAAAGTACTGGACTTTCAGCTTCAGCCTCAGTCCTTCCAAGGAATACCCAGGGCTGATCTCCTTTAGAATGGACTGGTTGGATCTCCTTGCAGTCCAAGGGACTCTCAAGAGTCTTCTCCAACACCACAGTTCAAAGGCATCAATTCTTCAGTGCTCAGCTTTCTTCACAGTCCAACTCTCACATCCATACATGACCACTGGAAAAACCATAGCCTTGACTAGACAGACCTTTGTTGGCAAAGTAATGTCTCTGCTTTTGAATATGCTATCTAGGTTGGTCATAACTTTCCTTCCAAGGAGTAAGCATCTTTTAATTTCATGGCTGCAGTCACCATCTGCAGTGATTTTGGAGCCCCCCAAAATAAAGTCTGACACTGTGTCCACTGTTTCCCCATCTATTTCCCAGGAAGTGACGGGACCAGATGCCATGATCTTAGTTTTCTGAATGTTGAGCTTTAAGCCAACTTTTTCACTCTCCACTTTCACTTTCATCAAGAGGCTTTTGAGTTCCTCTTCACTTTCTGCCATAAGGGTGGTGTCATCTGCATATCTGAGGTTATTGATATTTCTCCTGGCAATCTTGATTCCAGCTTGTGTTTCTTCCAGCCCAGCATTTCTCATGATGTATTCTTCATATAAGTTAAATAAGCAGGGTGACAATATACAGCCTTGACGTACTCCTTTTCCTATTTGGAACCAGTCTGTTGTTCCATGTCCAGTACTAACTGTTACCTAACTCAGACCAACTGAAGGAAAGACCATCTGAATTCAGTGAAAGGTGCTTCTTTAAATGCAACTTTACTGCTCATGACCCCATCGAATGACTAGAGGCAATGGTCATGGAAGGGTTATCTGGAAATACCCTGTAGATATATGAATTAGATTAATGTTATGAATAGCATAATATTTAAATTCAATTTGATGCCTTCCAAGTACATTGACAAGATTTTGACCTTAGTAAGTTGAACATTCTCTGAAATACTGTTTACATTTCCTGGAAACTTGCTCACACAATCAGTTTACTTAGTAAACTTTTAGGTCAAGGACAAGGAAAATGAAAACCTCATAGATATGGCTGAGATTCTACATATGTCCCGGGGTAGTGAAACTTCCCTGGTGGCTCAGATGGTAAAGAAACTCTCTGCAATGTGGGAGACCTGGTTTCGATCCCTGGGTTGGGAAGTTCCTCTAGAGAAGGAAATGGCAACCCACTACAGTATTCTTGCCTCGAGAATCCCTTGAACATAGGAGCCCAGTGGCCTACAGGCTATGGGGTTACAAAGAGTCAGACACGACTATGCGACCAACACACTAGTGAAACTTCAGGCTACTTTTGATAAAGTGAACATGTGTAAATTTTGTATGTCTTACAGTTTTGTAGAAGAGCATTTCTGTGCTAAAAATAATCTACTTGTTGATCCATACATTCATTTATTGAACAAAGTGTTGTAATAGCTACAAAGTGCCAGATACTATGCTGTGCAATTATGATGGAGCCATAACTGACTTTAAAAATACATGTAAATTTTAACTATTAAATGAGCTGAAAGATGAAATACATGATCCTCGGTCAGTGCCACAGGGGAAAATCATTGTCTCAGGGGAAAATGTACAGTTTCTTTCTAACCTAGTGGTTTACTTTTCAATATTTGCTTTATGGATATTTCAGAGGTTATTAATATAGGACCAAATAACAAATCATCAGACCATCAGGTCTTTCGGTGGTTACCCAAAGACCCCTGGAGGTTGGTTCCTAAATGTGGAAGTTGGCAGGAATTAATAATATTGCAATGGGGTAGGCTAGGAAGCCTATCTATGAGATAGGCTGGAAATTTGGGGCCAACAATTGACTGTATTTACTTATGGAATAAAAACTTTCAAGAATGGCATTGAGTAACTTCCTTGCCAGGCAGATCTTGAGTTTCATAGCTTTTATTACCAGATCTGCTAAACTTTTTTTCTGAGTGACTGTGCCTTGCCAATTTCTCAATTAAGTAAACTGTTCTTACCATTTTGAACGGTCTGCTGTTCTTAGCATCCCTTTCCTAGTCCTCATGCCAATAAAGTCATCATCCTACATGTAAAAAACCTCTTAAGGATTCTTCAGGTTTTAGCCTATTACTTGCACAGAAGGCATTATTAACTACTCTTAATAACAGAGTAACATTTTCATACTAATCAGAGACGTGCTGGCTTTAATTACTACGTACTATTCTGTGGAAAAGAAGCAAAAACACTCAAACAAATTTTACAATAAGATGTTAGCAGGAGTGCACTAAGTGTTTCATTCTTACCTGTTGGTCTACTAGTAAAATAGGTTTATTCTGGGTATCTTGACAATATTTTAATTTGTATTTTAAATCAGAACTCTGTGTGGGGGAGTTCCCTGGTGGTCCAGTGGCAAAGACTCTGAGCTCCAAATGCAGGGGACCCAGGTTCGATTCCTGGTTGGGGAACTAGATCCCAACTAAGACCTGGTGCAGCCCAATAAATAAGTAAATATATTAAAAAAGAACTCAGTGCAGGACTTTTCCTGCTGAAATAGATTCTCTTTTTCCACTGTCTTGCAAGAAGAAACACATACTAATGTTGCTTTTTTAAGGGAAACTGCATTTAAAAAATTATTTGGAGAGTATGGTTTATGCTTTAAACCCTGTCTCTTTCTGATTCCTAAGTCAAGGTCATGTTGTTATGATGACTCCCCGGGTTAAGTAATATCCATCATGATAGAGATTAGCAAGTCTACTCAAAACAAAGGAAATATAATAAAGCCTGATAAATAATGAAGCAGACTTTAGTTTCTCTTGCTCTTTCGCCTTCCCTCCAGTCTAGTTGGGGAAAGTGAAAGGTGACATCTTTCTGGAAGCCTTACTAGAAAGACTGTCTTAATTCTGAGGTGTAACTTCTAGATGGTTCCAGACAAATACTGTTCAGATACCACATCATTTAGCAATTTTTTTCTAACTTAATTCATTCTAAAAAGAAATTTTCTAGTTGTTTGTGTTTTTTCCCTAACTGATAATAGATTCTTAAGTTATTGTAATGTATTAAAATTTTTGGTAGACATCTAAGTTCCTATCGATTTTCATCAATGGAGCTATTCTTTGCTCCCCAAACCATACAGCAACTAGTGTTGTGGCTCAGGAATTCAAAACTGTGTTCATATGGGTGATGCCACTCTACTGAACTTAAAAACAAGGCACATGTGCTAATTATCACAGCAAGGTTGTAAAGAAAAAAGAAAAAGTGACAGTGTTTTGTGTTTACTAGTCTCTTACCTTTGGACAATGAGACACCATAACTGATGACTGACCACTTCAAATATTAATGCTATCACTTCATCACTATTTACTTCACTTTCTTTAAAATTTGGAGATTCAACTTAAGAAAAAACAGCTAATAAGGACTTACTGTTTTCTTAGAGCTATGCTAAAGTATAGAAAAGAAAAGAAAAACAAAAAAAGTGTCATTGATGAAGCAAATCATGAACTCACCCAAAAAAAGAGTGCTAAAAAACATCAGCAATTTGAGGAGCAAATATCAAGTGATCCAAGAATATGAACAATAACCATGATTAAAATTCACCTAATGCTTGAGTAACTGCAAAAAATAGGTCATTGGCCTGGCTTTGCAGGTTTGTAGGGCCTCCGTTAGATTTCACATTTACTTTGGGCTTCCCTGGTGTCTCAGATGGTAAAGAATCTGCCTGCAATGCAGGAGACCTGGGTTCACTCCCTGAGTTGGGAAGATCCCCTGGAGAAGGGAATGGCTACCCACTCCAGTATTCTTGCCTGGAGAATCCCATGGACAGAGGAGCCTGGTAGGCTACAGTCCATGGGGTCTCAAGAGATGGACACAACTTAGCGACTAACACTTTAACTTCACTTGGAGGTGAGGATGATCTTGAAAGGGGTCTCTCAAGCTTTGGATTGCCAGGATCAACATGGCTGATCAGAACGACTGGCAGATGCCCACTCACTCTCTTACTGTTCTTGCTTGGCTTGTTCCTTCTGAGACTGATTCTGTAGCCATCTTATCTGAGGAAAGGAAATTATTTTTCAGTTAAGGGAAGAAGCAAACATGTGTACTCTCCTAATTGGCCATAGATTCTAAACTTTTTCTTTTTTTTTTTTGAGATATGCTCCTGAAAAGATTTAGATTTAAAATTGAGATAGGCTCCTTTTTTCTTGATTTCTGGATTTAATACGTGGAAAATAAGGCCAGAGCTGAGGCCAAATGAAATAGTGATTTCAGATGCATTATCCCTCCAGTAATAGGAGCTTTTTCCTCCCCTTGTTACTATTTCAAAACTTCCAATTGGGCCAAACCTAGTCATTGTACATTAGCTCAGTATACAATGATGCAAACTTTTCCTTCTGTGTGTTGACTGCAGGGATCAAGACCCCAATTATAGGATGCACGATGGCATGAAGACTCCTAATGTAGTGTAACTGACAGGAAAGGGAGTGGGGAGACAGGCAGACAAACTGGGAGCTGCATTAGGGGGACCATCGTAATCTAAGTATGTTTAGGAAAATATACATCCTTCAACAATAAATAATAACTACATGGCTGTTTACTCTTATGCTAGTTTGGACTTTGATTTCTTACCAAATTTGGCCTCAGTTTATGTCTCTGTGACAGTAACACTAACCATCCAGATGATTGACTTGATTGTTTTAGTTTTCATCCAGTTTTGGCATCTCCAAGATATAAATTATGTTAACATATGCTACAGAAGAGCAATTATAGAACCATGTAGTGAAAGATAATTTCTGGTCAGCCCTTTTCTACAAATACTGATGATAGCCCCATGACGAAGAAGTGCTAGTTTCTGTCTGTTAAGGAAACAAATTTTTTTGGCAGTTGGCTCACCTGGAAGATTTTTTGAATATGATTTCATAAGCACATTTTGCTAAACATATAGAAACACACATGATGTAGGTCTTCTGATTTTATCCATGTATATAGAACAGAGGCTCATCTGCTAATTTACAGCTATTGATCATTTCACACTTGACCGTGAGCTTGGGCAATTCAACTTTTTTTTTTTTTTAATTTTATTTTATTTTTAAACTTGACATAATTGTACTAGTTTTGCCAAACATCAAATTATTCTCGATTTAGAAATCCACTTAGGCATCTCTCTCAGTGTCTGGTCAATCTTGCTTTCTGAAGTCTGTCCATAACACTTAAGATTCAAGTTGCAAGTCCAGGTTCAATGCACGATACTGGATGCTTGGGGCTGGTGCACTGGGACGACCCAGAGGGATGGTATGGGGAGGGAGGAGGGAGGAGGGTTCAGGATGGGGAACACATGTATACCTGTGGCGGATTCATTTTGATATATGGCAAAACCAATAAAATGTTGTCAAGTTAAAAAATAAAATAAAATAAAAAAAAGATTTGGGAACTATGTTAAGTTTAGATTTAATTGTAAAATTTATTTTATCATAGATGAAATATTTTAATTTTCCCTTTGATTATGATTTTCTACATAAACAATAAACTTATATGTTGAAATGCAAAGGAGAATTCAACTGTTCAAGAACTGTAACAGGATTGCTATTTACATTTGTGGCCTCAAAAATCAATCTCAATATTCATGATGAGTTTGATTGATTTTAGTTTAAATAAAAGATTCCATTTGAAAATGATCAAAGAAGCCAACTTTCATGGAACTAAATTATTCCTTATGGAGAGTTCAAGTATAATTATTACAAATGAATATCTTTTAAAAATTACTTTCATTGAATTTTACTTCAGAGATTCACGTAGGAAAGAAGTCACCATCTCTAAAATTTCCAGCTAACTCCTAGAATCTGCTATGTGAAAAATATCTTACCAGAAAAATAGTTATTTGTATAACTCGCTGCTAGCCCAATGATGGTTTGAGGAGACTCCCATTAAATATATAACAAAAGAGTTTGAGCTATAGATCTTAACTCCTAATTTAAATAATATCAAATTTAGTTTATTATAATTTAATTTTAAGGTCCACATATATTTTACTACAAAATGACAGTGAAGTGGATGACATTTATGGAGGCATCTACTCATTGGACTGCAAAATATGAAATGGTTTTGTTTCTCTCCCTCTGGATAGTGAGCACCAAGGAAAGGTTGGCCCAACTTAAACTTGTCTCAGCCATTTTGGTTACAGGACCATTACATCTGAAATTTCATACTAAGTTATCTATATTTAAAAACATTTTTTAATTCATTTTTTATTGAAGGATAATTGCTTTACAGATTTTTACTGGTTTCTGTCAAACCTCAACATGAATCAGCCCGAGGTATACATAAATCCCCTCCCTTTTGTCATTTTTCTAAAAAAACCCTCAAGCTCCCCTCCGTGTTCCTCTCCTTAGATTGGGTACTTCCTTCTTAGAGCAGATGCTCGCTTTTGCAGTACTGGTGGTAGGAAGAAAGAAGGCAAAGGTCCTTGCATGGGAGTGTCTTCATATGGGTGGTGGGAAAATGTCCTTTCTTCTGTCACTACTGGCCTCTGATGCTGAGGTTGTTTGTATAGAGTCTGCCCGTGGGTACTATTTCTTGTTTCATGCAAGCCAGCCCCCTTCAACTTCTCCATCAGGGGGAAGTCATGTGTGCCCTTCATTGTTCCCGAGTTACAAGTCAATGTTTTCTTCATGTTGGGCATCAGAATTAGCACTGCACCTGATCCTTCTCTTTCAAGTATCTTTTCAAGTAGTTCCACTGGAAGCAATATAGCACTTTCTTGTTCCCCTGAGGGCTACAGAGTGCTGAGATGGTGAACAGTTTGCCTAGTTTTTGTCTTAGGGAACACTAGAGTCCTTTCAAACTTAACTGGAAGAGGCTAATCAATAGGCCCAGGCAAGAAGTAGGTAGGAGTTTTTTCAAGTTTCCTCCTGACTTCAGGGGACACAGGAGGTATCCCCCTATTTTCCACTGTGGGGTGGAAGTTCTGAGAACAACGGTGTGCTGTACTCCTGATTAATCTTCCAAAAACTGAGCTCCACAGACCAACCTGTGCTCTTCAGCCGGGGAATAGCACGCTGGCCCCGCTTTGCAGGAACTTCCCCCCTTTCTGAGGGACTCTTTCAGAGCCTTTGTCACTTGGCTTCCACAGAGCCCACCCTCTCCAGTTCTTCAAGTATTTATGTTGTATTGAGTTGGGTAAAATAGAAAGGGTATGTTCTCAGAAGTCAGTGGTCCTAACTAGTGATCTGATCTTAAAATGTGGAGCCTTTTTCTGATCTTTGGTATTTAATTTAAATGGCTGCACAGTACAAAGAGTCCCAGTCCAACATTCAGTTATATAAGTTTCTTTAAATCATACATTAAAAGAAACACTGATCACTTATCTTCCAAAAATAACAACTTTAGTGTACTTTAGCACTGTTGTTCAGTAGCTAAGTTGTGTCTGACTCTTGCGACCCCAGCACACCAGATTTCCCTGTCCTTCACTATCTCCTGGAGTTTTCTCAAACTCATGTCCATTTAGTCACTGATGCTATCCAACCGTATCATTCTCTGTCACCCCCTTCTCCTCCTGCCCTCAGTCTTTCCCAGCATCAGGGTCTTTTCCAATTAGTCAACTCTTCACATCAGATGGCCAAAGTATTGGAGCTTCAGCTTCAGCATCAGCATCATTCCTTCCAATGAATATTCAGGATTGATTTCCTTTAGGATTGACTGGTTTGATCTCCTTGCTGTCCAAGGGACTCTCAAGAGTCTTCTCCAACACCACAGTTCAAAAGCATCAATTCTTCGGTGCTCAGCTTTCTTTATAATCCAACTCTCACATCCATAATGACTACTGGAAAACCATAGCTTTGACTATATGGACCTTTGTTAGCAAAGTGATGTGTCTGCTTTTTAATATGCTGTCTTGGTTTGTCATAGCTTTTCTTCCAAAGAGCAAGCATCTTTTAATTTCATGGCTGCAGTCACCATCCACAATGATTTTGAAGCCCAAGAAAATTGTATGTCACTGCTTCCATTGTTTCCCCATCTATTTGCCATGAAGTGATGGAACTTCAGCATACACAGACTTAAGCTCATCAATTCTTAAAATTTTAGGTTGGTTTTTTTTTGTGCTATTTTATTATTTTGTCCTCTGAAAGGAATTTTTTTTCTACCTCCACTTTCCTATGTTTTTTAGCTTTTATATTTGTTTTGTTCACTCACCTCAAATTAAAGTTGTTTTTCCGTAGTTATGAAGTTGTTCCAACACCAGTGCCATTTGTTGAAAACGTTGCTCTTTCTCCACTGAATTACCTTAGTGCCTTTGTCAAATATCAATTAATTGTGTAAGTATGGATCTATTTCTAAATTTTATGTTGTTTCATTAATGTATTTGTCTCTCCTTATGCCACTGTCTTGGTTACTGTAGTTTTATGGTAAATCTTAAAATCAGACTTTGGTCTACAAATTTGCTAGATATTTTATTAGTTCTGCTGATTCCATAGGATTTTCTATATGAAAAATCATATTCTCTACAAATTAAGGAAATACTTCTCTCTCTTAAATCTGCATGCCTCTTTGTTTTGTTTGCCCCATAGCAATGATTAGAGCTTCCTAAACAATGCCAAATATAAGTGCAGTGAGCAAATATCTTTGCCTTGTTCACAGTCTTAGGAAGAACATGTTCAGTTTTTCACCAGTAATATAATGTTAGCTCTAGCTTCTTAAAAATGCTAAAAATTAAATACATTCCCTTCTACTCCTAATTGTGGCTTAGCTGGTAAAGAATCCTCCTGCAATGTGGGAGACCTGGGTTTTATCCCTGGATTGGGAAGATCCCCTGGAAAAGGGAAGCTCTACTCACTCTAGTATTCTGGCCTGGAGAATTCCATGGATTGTATAGTCCATGAGGTAGCAAAGAGTCGGACATGACTGAGTGACTTTCACTTTCACTCCTAATTATTGAGTTTTTGTCATGAATGGTTGGTGAATTTTGTCCTTCTATGGATTCAGTTCAGTTCAGTCGCTCAGTCGTGTCTGACTCTTTGCGACCCCATGAATCACAGCACGCCAGGCCTCCCTGTCCATCACCAACTCCCGGAGTTCACCCAAACTCACGTCCATCGAGTCGGTGATGCCATCCAGCCATCTCATCCTCTGTCGTCCCCTTCTCCTCCTGCCCCCAATCCCTCCCAGCATCAGAGTCTTTTCCAATAAGTCAACTCTTCACATGAGGTGGCCAAAGTACTGGAGTTTCAGCTTTAGCATCATTCCTTTCAAAGAAATCTCAGGGCTGATCTCCTTTAGAATGGACTGGTTGGATTTCTATGGATTACTTAGCTTAATTTCATGAATGTTCATATGTTTCCATTGTTATTTGGCTAAAAAAATTTTTTGAGACTTCTTTGAGTGAGGGTCAACTAGTTGTATGTTGCTTATTAAAAATGTGTGAATTTTCTTGATATTTTATTATTATTACCTTTTAATTTTTTTCTATCTTTATCAAATACTGTACTCTATAATATCCCAATCCTTTAAACTTTTTTAAGACCTGTTTTGTTACCTATGATATATTTTCCTTGGTAACTAAACTGTGTATACATGTATATTCTGCTAGTTATCAATTAGATCAAATGGATTGATAAGTCATTCAAATCTTCTGCATCTTTACTGATTTTTGTCTACTTCTATCGTTTACTGAAAAGAGGGCATCAAGGTCTTCTGTTCTGATTGTGGATTTGCATAGCTTTCTATTTTGTTATGTCAGTTTGGGCTTCATGTATTTGAAAGCTTGGCTAGCAGATGTATATATACATAGGACTGTTCTATCTTTTTGATAAATTGATCCTTTATTGTTATGAAATCACCTTTTTAAAAATCTCTGTTAATTTTTGCTTCAGGTTACTCCTTTGGTGACATTAATATAGCCACACAAGTTTTTATACTCACTATTTACATACTATTTTCCATCTCTCCTGCCAACCTATTTGTGTCTTTATATTTAAAGTATACCTTCCCTGAACTTCATACAGATGGTTCTGGTGTGTGTGAACTGATGTGACAATTTTTGCTTTTTAATTGAAACAATTACCCAGTTGACATAGATATTGATGTAATTGTCTGTCATCTTGAATTTTTTTGTAACAAGTTCTTTTTTGATTGTTACTCATTTCCTTCTCATTTTGGATTGTGTGTGTGTTTAACTTGCCATATTTTAGTATTTTATTATATATCTTCTATTGAATTTTACCTATATTTTTACATTATGCTTTAGTAGTGCTTTTGTGAGTAATTTATGCATATCTTGCTTATCACAATCTACCTTGTAAATATACTATATTCAGTTCAGTTCAGTCGTTCAGTCATGTCCAACCCTTTATGACCCCATGAATTGCAGCACACCAGGCTTCCCTGTCCATCACCAACTCCCAGAGTTTACCCAAACTCATGTCCATTGAGTCGGTGATGCCATCTAACCATCTCATCCTCTGTCATCCCCTTCTCCTCCTGCCTTCAATCTTTTGCAGCATCAGGGTCTTTTCAAATGAATCAGGTTTTCACATCAGGTGGCCAAAATATTGAAGTTATTATTATATATATATATATAAAATATAGTAATATACTATATATATATAAAATACAGTATGTATAATATACTCTATTACTTTACTGTAATATAAGAAATTGCAACAATATAATTTTATTCACACCCCTACCACACTTTGAGCTATTGTTTTTATATATTTTACTTCTAAATGTTATAATCTCTCAAATACATTAAAATGTTCACTTTAAATAGTAAGTTGACATTAAAATAATTTAAGAAAGAAAGGAAAAATTATGTTACGTTTAACTACATATTTACCACGTGCAGTGTTTTCAAATCTTCCTTTATCTGAATTTCCATTAGGTTTTATTGCTTTTATCCCAAAGAACATTATTATTTATAATAGTGTGGATATGCTAGCAATGGTATTTCAATTTCAATTTTTTTTCAACTTAGATTTTAGAAGGCATTTTTGTTGGAGATAGTATTCTTGAGTGACAGATTTTTTTAGAAAATCTTTCATCAGTGTGAAGTTGCTATCCCATTATATTCTGCCTTCCATTGTGTCTGTTGAGACATTATCTGTCTTTCTTATTGTTCCTCTTATATAATGTGATGATGTCCCCAACTTCAATCCTTTGGCTATTTTTAAAGACTATTTTTACCTTCATGGAAGTCACTGTGCGAATATAAATATTTTTCTGCTTGTTTCTCTGCTTTCAAGGGTCAAATCTCTTCAAGTTTCTGTATGCTTATGATGTTGGTGTTGTGGTTGTTTACTTGCTAAGTTGGGTATTTTGTGACCCCATGGACTATAGCCCATCAGGCTCCTCTGTCCATGGGATTTCCCAGGCAAGAATACTGGAGTAGATTAACATTTCCTTCTCTAGGGCACCTTCCTGACTCAGGGATTGAACCTGTAGCTCCTGTGTCTCCTGCTTTGATAGGCAGATTCTTTACTGCTGAGCCACCAGGGAAGCCCCCTGCTTATAACTTTTCAGTATGATCAAATAGTTTCCAGAATTTGTAATTGTTATCTTGAGGTTAGTCTAATAGAAGCTACTAAAGTATTACCTGAACACTTTATACTGTTTATGTAGTATTATAATTTTTTCATAACATTATTTTAGTGAACTTGTTTTCTCAAAGCAGCTTTAAGTTCATGGCAAAATTGAGTAGGTGCTACAGTGAGTTTCCATATACCTTCTGCCCCACACATGTATAGCTTCTTCTATCATTAACCTTCTCCACCGGAGTAGTACAGGTATTACAATTGATGAACCTACGTGGACACATCATTATCACCTATGTCTGTAGTTTACACTGAGGCACTCTTGCTATTATACATTTCAGGGGTTTGGACAAATTTACCATTTGAGGTACCCACCATGATAATATCCTACAAGGTGGTTTCACTGCCCTAAAAGTCTTTGTATCCTGCCTATGCATCTCTCCCTCTCCACTAAACCCTGGCAGCCACTGATCTTTTTACTGTCTCTATAGTTTTGCCTTTTACATATTATCATCACATAGTTGGAATCATACCATAGGCAGCATTTTCAGACAGGCTTCTCTCACTTAATATTATGCCTTAAATTTCATCCATGTCTTTTCATAGCCTCATAGCTCATTTCTTTTGAGTGCTGAATAATGTATGCCATTGTCTGGATGTACAATAGTTTATCTATAACTTCATAACATTTTCATATACAGTTCTTATTCTCCAAATTTTATTTTCATTCTATTTTTTATATTTTATAGACAATGGCACTCATATTTGAAAGACAAAGTGACCTTCTCAAATACAATGAATAAGCATTGAAGAAATTAGAAATCAAACTTTTAAAAATGGAAATATGAACAAGTTATCCTGTCCCGGGTATTTTGTTCAAGCAGTCCTCTTTGCCTTGGATGCCAATATAAAGCCTGAAAGTGAAAGTCACTCAGTTGTGTCAGACTCTTTGTGACTCCATGGCACGTAGCCTGCCAGGCTCCTCTGTCCATGGAATTCTGCAGACAAGAATATTAGAGTGGGTAGCCGTTCCCTTCTCCAGGGAGTCTTCCCAACCCAGGGATCAAACCCAGGTCTCCCATATTGCAGGCAGATTCTGTACCATTTGAGCCAACAGGGAAGCCTATTGCTTGTCAATTTAATTCTAATCCTTTTAATGATTAGATCACTAATTCCAATCAGTTAGATTCAATTATCTTTTTGGACTCACTTTACATGTTACCCCCTAGTTTAAATTATGTTTAGATTTATCATTCTATTTCTCAGTACTTTTCCCCCATTTATATTTTTATTATAATAATAAATTAGATATTTTGTGCATGTATATTAGTTTAATATGTGTCTCTTTTGATATAGTAAGCAATAAGAGAACACCAAGATCTGTTTTACTCATGCCTAAAACAGGGACTGACATAAATTATGCACTCAATAAATATTTATTTAATAAAGGAATAGTTTTGTTGTCTTTCTGATCTATCAGGATATTTCTGTGTTAAATCTAAGAGTTAGGGCCAAGTTCTTAGCACACTTATATAATTAGTTGAAGATAAAATGTTGGGTTTGAGAATTTAGTTTGAGGGCTACTTTAAGACCTCAATATGTTAATTTTTATATCTAGACTATCTTGCAGTATTTCTTTTTATCTCTTAGATATAAAAAATAAATTAGTTCTGAGAAAAGCAAAAGAAATCTATTTGTAGATTTGTAAGTTTGTCACTTGGACACTTGTAGGGCATAATAAAATTTAAAAATTATTTGTGATACACAAAAGCCAGTATTTAGTCATAATTATTTTTCAAAAGTTAAAACAATCTCAATGCAATAGTTAAAACTTTTATAAAGAACTCTCTTTATGTTAAAGAACTCCCTTTTGATATCGAACTTCAAGAAACTGAAATGATTAAACATTTTAAATGCTATGAAAAAATTGAATGTAAACTTTTGCTGTCATGAAAACAACACAGGGCTCTGGAATAAAGAATGACTTTGGCAGGTTGGTATGTGTGTTGATGATTGGGGTGGACTCCTGCAGACGAAGTGATCAGTAAAGAACTATTTGAGGAGATTAATGTTTGAGTCAAACCCTGAATCATGAAAGGGACCAGCTTTGTTAAGCTCTTTAGGAAGCTTTGCCAAGGAGAAGGAGAGGCTTAAAAAAAATCTGTGAGTGCAAAAGCTTGGAGTAGTCAAGAGACAGAAAGAAGTTTGATGTTCCTAGACTCTAAAGAATAGTAACAGTGGTATTTGATGAACACCAGGAAGCAGGCAGAACCTAGATCTTTAGAGATTTGAAAGCATTGTCTATTGTCAGGAGTCTGAGTTTTATTCTAAAAGCAATGGCAGTAGAACATGGCGACATCTTTATTGCTAATCCAAAATAAGAGGGTAGCGACACACTGCAGTTAATAGCACTGGATTTTGCACGGGCAGGCCCTGCAGTAGAGAACCCACCTGCAGTGCAGGACACATGGGCAGGAGATGCAGCTGATCTCTGGCTCAGGAAGGTCCCCTGGAGCAGGAAATGGCAACCCATTCCAGTATTTTTGCCTGGAAAATCCCAATCCATAGAGTTGCAAAAGAGTCAGACACAACTGGGCGACTAAACAAGTGGATGAGCACTTCTTGGATTTTGTTGATATCACTTGAGGGACCCTGAGTTAAACATTTTCATGGTTTTAATTAAAATACTAACTATCAATTATTTATGGATTTCATGGAGCCTTTATAGGTACACTCTGATTTATTCCTCAATGCTGATGAACTGGTACTCATATGATCATTGATATACAACTGAGGAAACAAGAGAGAAGTTGAGTGACTTAGATTATTTCTAATTACTCAACATACATTTATTGAACAAGTACTGTGTCACATTGGAACAACTGTAAATTAATCAAATTCCTGTCCTCATGGAACTTACATTCTAGTAGGGAAGAGAAACAATAAACAAATGCTTACATAATGAAACACCATGGAGTAGTACATGTTCACAAGGAGAATAAAGCAGGGTAAGGGGAGAGAGAGGAGGAAGAGGGGCTATTTCAGACAGAGTAGTCTAGCAAAGCATCTGTGAAGAGATCCTTGAATTAAATAAGGCTGGAGGAGAGGAGAGAATTATACAAATATCCGGAAACTGAAACCAAGTCTTTAAATCTAAATCCCACACTTCTGGCAAAACTCACCTACTGGTTATTGAGGTAAAAAAATCCCACCAAGGGGCTTTAAAAATTACAGTTACAATGTTAGTAAGTAAAACTATAACAGCTTGCTCATGAGCCTCTACTTCTAGTTTAATCACCTGTGGTTTCATTCTGTCATATTAAGGTTAACCCAGTCTTTTAGGTGGAGAAGGCAATGGCACCCCACTCCAGTACTTTTGCCTAGAAAATCCCATGGATGGAGGAGCCTGGTGGGCTGCAGTCCATGGGGTCGCTGAGGGTCGGACACGACTGAGCGACTTCACTTTCACTTTTCACTTTCATGCATTGGAGAAGGAAGTGGCACCCCACTCCAGTACTTTTACCTAGAAAATCCCAGGGATGGGGGAGCCTGGTGGGCTGCCATCCATGGGGTCGCACAGAGTTGGACACGACTGAAGTGACTTAGCAGCAGCAGTCTTTTAGGGGCAGGGATATTTGCAGAGTTTTACTCTCCTACTTCTTCTTCGTCCTCTGGTTCCAGATCACATTGGGTCTGTTCTGGCAAGACTAACATAGAACGTGATCCTGGGGATCCACAGTGTCCACCAGTCTTCCCTCTTCTCTGCTGACTTGGACTTGGACAGTCTGCCCTTGTCCTTGCTGTGCTCACTGCTGATGACTCAAGTCTGTCTTCTTGGCCTAAGCAATGCAGGGCAATTGCTGCCTGCAGCCTGGCCATTCTTCTTGCTGACTGCTCTGGCCAGGCAGATAAATGTAGTTGATTGGTGACTCTGTTCCAACTCTGGAGTTTTCCACTCTGCAGCCCTCTGCTCCAGAGTGATTTAGTCTACAGGGCTCTGTGGAGCTCCCAGCCAGCTTTGAGCTCAATCTCAGTTCCCCAACAGGGAGTTGAAGCGCCTTCTGGTTCTCTCCTCTGCCACACTATAGCTGAGGGAGACTCTGACCTAGAAAGGAGCAAGTCTTTTTCTTAATTCCCAACTCTCTTTCAACTATACTAATTTTTGTCTCTTTTAAAGTGAGTAGTTGTTGTTCGTATTGTACCAGGCTATCCTCATTTTTGTTTTGGTTCATTTTAAAATGCTCACAAGAGACAAAACAAGTGTTATTCATTTATGAGGGCTGAATGTAAGAGACAGTTTTGGTTTAACTCCCACAAAGATTTGGCTTAGAAGATGAGTAGCCGAAGCTTAGAGGATGCAGGTCATTGAATGAACCATAGAAAAGGTGCTGCAGACCTGTTAGACAGGAATCTCTCTCGGTGCTGTTTGAGCGACTCAGGGAAGAGACGTATGAGTGGGAAGTTTTCTTTGAAGTAAGAGGAAGCCATTCATCTTGGGCACCCATCCCTCTTGATGGATGAGGAAACCAGAGCATTATAAATTAGTGTGGATAGGGGATTAAACAGTGATATACACATTCCATACATAGATAACATTTTTTTTTTCAAATGCATCATTGTAGACACACCTGTTTACATTAACTTTCAATAAATCTGGCCTTTGTTTTCTAGGGCAGATTTTGGGAGACGGCTTATCCTGACTTGATAATAAGTAAAGTGTTAGGAAGAAGACGATTTAATTAGAGTTCAGGTATTCTTTTAGAATTAAATGAATGAAATATAGTTAGCATATTTTAGGTGAGACTTACATCTCATAAAATATAAGTGATAAAATGATAAATACTAGTGGAGGCAGTAGAAAATTTCCTACCTTTGTCAACAAATATCGTCTTTAAGTGTGTCAGCTTACTTTTAACTATTTGGTTAAGTAGTCATTAACAGACTGCTGACCATTAAAAACTTATTCCTCCAAAAGTGGGCTTCCCTTGTGGCTCATATAGTAAAGTATCTGCCTGCAGTGCAGGAGACCTGGGTTCAATCCCTGGGTCAGGAAGAGTCCCTTGAGAAAGGAATAGCAATTCACTCCATTATTCTTGCCTGTAGAACGCCATGGATGGAGGAGCCTGGCAGGTTGCAAACAGTCAGACACAGCTGAGCGACTAACACACACACACCTCCAAAAGTACCAACAGTTAGTAATATACACAGGCACAGAAAGTAAGTGATGTTAGCAAGTTGATCCTTCCTGTTTTATGACTGAATTCCCAAACAGAAACCCCAATGTAAAGTCTTGAATTTCAAAGTACTCAGATATTTATTTGATAAATAAATATTTAACTATAATCCTCAATCCAAAGTAGTAATATGATGTGTTGGGGAAAATATATATGAATATAAAGATTTTATATATATATATATATATATATATGTATATACACACACATGTGTGACACACACACATAAAGATTACAGTTGTTCCCTTCCCTTTGGTTAAAAAGAGGGTGTGTTGAAAGAGATATAAATTGGGAGACAGGGAGAGAGAGGAAAGAGAAAATCAAAATTGGCTCTTAGAAAGGATCTGATAAATTTTCATTGAACTGTTAACAATTAAATATATTTAGTGGGTCAGAAGTTAACTAGAAACAATAGCTTAAGCCAAAGTACATTTTCTCCAGTGAAGATCCAGCCATTTTTATTTTCAGAGGGTCACCCCTTGAGCCCAAATAATACCCACAGAGAACCACAGAATTTTTCTTGGTTTAAGTCTAATCCTTTTATAACTTCTATGAAAATTCCATCCATATATTTTCAATACATTTTATTTTGAAGTGAAGTCGATCAGTTGTGTTTGCCTCTTTGCGACCCCATGGACTGTAGCCTGCCAGGCTCCTCTGTCCATGGGATTTTCCAGGCAAGAGTGCTGGAGTGGATTGCCATTTCCTCTAGGGTTTTATTTTGAAATGATTAAAATTTCATAGGATGTTACCAAAAAATATACATAGAGCTTCTGTGTGTGCCTTTCACTCAGCTTTCCCCAAGGGTAATGTGATGCACCCTTATAGTAAAATCTCCACTCTAGGAAACTGACATTGGTAAAGTCCACAGAATTTCATCTGACTCATTAGTTTCTCATGTACCTGTGTGTGTATAGTCCTATGTGACTTATTCCTGTGTTCAGTTTCATGTAACTACCACCACAATCAAGATACAAAGCTGCAGCTGCGCTCATCACTTTCATTCCCTCACCCCTAATTCTTGGCAACCACTATTTTATCACTCTATTACTGTGTTATTTCAAATACATCTTATAAATCATACAGTATGTAACCTTTTGAGATTGACTTTTCTCACCCAGCATAATTCTCTGGTGATCTATCCAAGTTGTTGTCTGTGTCACTAATTTTTCCCTGTATTCCATGAGTAGGAATGGACCACAGTTTAACTACTCACCCACTGAAGGGCATTTGTGTTCCATATCAGCGTGTTTTGATCCTGCCTTTGTATATTACCACTATTCTCTTTGTGTTGGTTGGGATAATGCAGGGTGTTGTAACAATCAAGCATTCAAATCTCAATAATTTAACCTTTCAGTTTGTTTCTCATTAATATAATATTCCACAGTAGGTATTCTTGGTGGGGCAACTTTTCCTTTAAGCAACGATTCAGAAACCTAGGATGTGTTTCTTCTTGCCCTGCCATTTGAAACACTTAACTCTTGACATCGCCAGAGGATTTTCTCCATGTCAGACAGCTAGAAGAGGGGAGAGCACAGTGAGAGTGCTGTGTCTCACTTGTCGTCATATTTCATTAAGATATACTAGTCACATGTGCACAGAGAACTCTGAAGGAAGCAGGGCCTTGTAAGACAGATGTAAGCTCAAGAGGAAGAAAAAATGGGTTTGATGAACAAATGTCCGGGCTGTATGACAAAGTCAGAGATCTTGAACCTGCCATGCACCAAGCTCCCACACATCTGTTCACTGATGCTGTTTGTTCCGTTACTGGTATAGTAGTTAGTGCAAAGCAGAGAGAGAGAGATGACATGAAATTGGGTGCATACGTTATGGAAAATTCAATAATCCCCTTGTTTCTTCCCTATAGTAAATCTGTTTGTTATTTGCACTCAGTAAACAACAAAAGTAAACCACTTTGTTGAAGTTCCACATTGTTTTGGCCAGCTGAATTCTGAGAGCTCAGTGTCCCACATTCCGCATTTGTAAAATCTACTAGATCCACTCTGGAAGAAATTAGGAGCACACATTTAAGGTACTCTCAAGGGTAAGAGGTTATGGAAAAACTGCATGTCCTGAAAGAGAGTTTTTGATAATTTGGGGATTTTGTAAATAGGGTGATTATGTAATATTTGATAAAAATTTACCATGGTTTTTCTTATGGATTAGCTAAGAAATAAGGATAAACATATGGTATTTTATCCAGCTTACAGTTGATAGAAATAATTAACATGAAATGAAACCAGCAATAGTTAAAACTGCTTACTGTAAAATTTGCTCTTGATGAAAAATTGACTGACAAATCAATTTTTGTTGGCAAAATATAGGTTTGCAAAATTTGTCCTGGAAGAAAATTGACTTCACAAAAATAATGGCCACAAAACAAATTTTAAAATAGCTAAATGTATAACCATAAAAGTTTGAATTAGATAAAATGAAATTTTTAATTGATAAATTGAAGCTCCTTGACAAAAGTAACATAGTAAATTGTATTAATCCCAGTGATGTTAATGTTAAATCAATAGTAAAAGACTTAAATGTAGTATATAAAAAACTCATCAGGAAATTAAATTGGTATAATATTGTCTGCTGTAGAAATTTTTTTCTTGATAAAAATTCATCTTTGTTATTATAATTTTGATTTTAAAGTTTGTATTAATACATGTGGAGTTGGACTATCATCGTGTCCAAATAATGGAGTCAAAAATCTCCTGGACTCTTATTTATACAAGAAGGATAATGTAATTGTGCTTTTTTCACAGAGATTTTAGGAAGTGGTTCTCAAACTTTAATGTACATCAGAGTCACCTGAAGGACTTGTAATTTGAGGGAGGGGGGCAGAGAATTTCCATTTCCAACAAATTTTCAAGGGATGCTGATCTGGGGACCCCAGTGTGGGTGCCCCTCCCTTAGGTGGCTTTTGTGAACACTGGCTTTTGCTAAAGGCCAGTACCTGCATCTCTGTGTAGGAAAACTGGCCTCAGGTTTCAGCAACCTGCTTTCACAGACATCTAGGAATGCTGAGAATTTATACTTCCCCACCATACCCTAGAGGGCTTCACAGGTGGCTTAGTGGTAAAGAATCCACCTGCCAATGTGAGAGACGTGAGTTTAGTCCCTGGGTCGGGAAGATCCCCGGTGAAGGAAATGGCAACCCACTCCAGTATTCTTTCCTGGGAAATCCCATGCACAGAGGAGCCTGGTGGGCTACAGTTCTTGGAGTCTCAAAGAGTGGGACATGACTTAGCAACTAAACAATAACAACCCTACCTTGCTGCTACTGCTACTGCTAAGTCACGTCAGTCGTGTCCGACTGTGTGCGACTCCATAGACGGCAGCCCACCAGGCTCCTCCATCCATGGGATTTTCCAGGCAAGAGTACTGGAGTGGGGTGCTGTTGCCTTCTCCGAACCCTACCTTAAATGGCCCTTAATCACTGATGCAGGTGTTGCCGTACAAATACTACAGATCCCTGAGCAAGACCACACTGAACTGTGCCTGCCTGTTCTCCAGGTATGCCCAGGGGGAGGGAATCAAAGTTACTTTTACCAGACACTTGGCAAGAGACGAGTGGAGTGTTGGGCACAAAAACTTCTGTGAAGTTTGACAGAAATTGGATGATGAGACAATAAAGAGCAATAACTCACATAAGACATCTGTCTATAAAAGAAGGCAGAGAAATCAAACAGTGTTTGGGAAGGAGAGTGGAGTCAAAAAGAGCTTTTTTTAAAAAAAAGATAAGAGCTATTGTACCATGTTTTATGTCGACAGGAATGATTCAGTAAACAGAGATACAGTAAAGAGAGAGGGGATGTATACTCAGAGCAAGAAAGTCCTTGATTAGGAGGGAAAAATGGATTTGCTACACAAGTGGACAGGCAGCTTTACCATATAGGGTCAACATCTCCTCCATTAATTGCGAAATGCATCAAGAGAAGTCAAGACTCTTTCTTTTCTTATCTCTCACATTTTATCAGCTCTTAAGTTCTGCCAATTCTCTCCTTCTAATGTTTCCCCTAACTGCCTAGTTGGTACACTCAGAATCTGTAAGCCATCTTTTTACAGAGGCTCTGAAGTACTCTTGCTTCTAGCCTTGTCCCTCTCCAATCCATTTTTCCAGGCTACCACCAGGCATCTTTGTCAGAGCAAATCTGAGCATCTCGCTCCTGGGCTCAAAATCCTTCATCCACTCTTTTACTGGATAAAATTTTAAATTCATTAGCTCAATACACAAAGCCTTTAATGATCTGTCCTCTTCCTTTGTATTCACCTTCTTCTCCTGACATTGATCCTGCAGCCCTTGGTGATCATGTAATAACCAGCTTCCTGTAGACCCTCTAAATGTCTCGCACACTCATATACCTCTGTCTTTATATTAATATTTTTTGTTCCTTTTTCTCTAAACACTTTTCTTTCATTTGCCTATCTGGTCAACTCCTGTTTCCCTTTCATATCTCAGTTCAAGCCTTACTCCTCCTGTTAGTTAAATGAATACCTTTATGACTAAATGCATAATAGGTGTTAATTATAGCAATCAGTCCAAAATGCTGCATTTTCTGTGGTCAAGCCACATTTTCCAGTTTGGGGTTTGAGAAATTTGTCTCAGAGGGTGGTAAGTGATTACTTCACACCAAGGTGTGAATCAGATTCAGCTTACAAGGGATCACTTACATTTTCTCAAGAGTATGAAAAAGAAGCATAAGAGTGCGTTGAGGAGGGCTCATGCTCAGACACTTTCTGCCAAAGGGTATAATCCATGGGTTCATGGGCTCATGGAAGTCTTGGAAAGACTTCCATTACTTTGAAAGTATGCTCATCCCCCAGCCCTCAGGGGAAGAGAGAGTGATCCTCAGAGAGGATGGAGACATTTCCCCCAAATATTTGAAACTGAGATTGTGGGGGAAAGCAGAGATGTTGCTATAATTTCTATTAGAGAGTTATTACAGCAAGCACTGAATGGGGAAAATTCTACCTGTTCATCCCAACACCTTAGCTATTGTGTAAGGTGATATGAGAAATAATAATGGCCATGACAAAAAGGAAGTAGTATTCTGTAGCTTAAGGAGCAAGTCAGAGAGACTCAAGATCCTTTTGGTTCAAGTGATGCTCAGTTCAAGACTGCATAAAGGGTCTTGGGGCTGGAGGTAGGGAGTGGATTCTTGATTCTAAGATTTCTAAGATTCTTGTTTTAGAAATTCTAAGATTCTTGTCCTGCAGCTGGAATAATAATGGAGCTACAAAAAAGGGAAACCTGGAGTGTAAATCTGGGAGTAAGTGAGAATCTCAGAGCGCACAAAGGGTGAAGAAAACAAAACGGAAGGAGAGGCATGTTGGGGAAGCACCCAGACCACCACAAAACTCACCAACTGCCACCAAAAATGACAAATATGATATGTGAACTCATAAACATTGCAGGGGGAAGCAGTTATGATTTATTTGAAAACCTTTACAGTAGTGCCTTTTGCCAAACAGCAACATTTTTATAAAGATGTTATGAAGCAACCTCTCTAAAGATTGTACTTTTCTGATTTTTTTTTTTTTTTGGTTTGGTTTTTCCTAAAAAGTTTTTAAGGCTTTGGTTTTCCAGCTTCTTTGCCTTTTAGTGGTTTGCCGTGACTGCCACTTTAAGAAATGTTTTTTCTGTTCCTGCTCCATTTTAATCTTTCACTTTGTATTAACAAAATCAAAACCAGCACAATTAGATACCTCCTGATTCTGATTTGTTTTAATACTAAGAGAATGTTTGAAATGGCTCAAGCAGTGGGGGAAATACTTCAAGCCGTGGTGGCTGCAACATTGGAGTTCTAGAGGAAAACTTCAAAAGATAGCTTGAAAGAAAGACCAAAACCATCTCAACCAATAATTCTTTACATTTGTGCTTTTATTTTATTGTAGTCGTCACAATAAAAGCAAGAGGATCGGGTAGAGAGAAAAAGATGTTTGTAAGCTCATTTCAGTTGTGCAATGTTAAATGTAATCCAAAGGACTTTCCCCTTTGCTTTTCAAACAGACAATCAAGCGTTGTATCTATAACTCAAAAAAAAAAAAAAAAAAAAAAGTGACTAGAATATGCACAACAGTCAGTACCCAACTGTCTCATTTGGTTAGAATAAATGAAGGGAAAATGGGCGAGATTCAGAAAGCAGGATTATAATGAAGCTATGTTGATCCAAATCCCCATCTCTTCTGTTTATATGTTGGACATCCTGAATGAGATGGGAACGCTAGAAACAAAAGCAAGGAGAGATCTTCAAGTGATAGGAATTTGGCCACCGAGGGAGGTACGTTTGTAAATGAGCCTTTGAAGCATCACAGTGGGCAGAATTAGCAAGAAATGGTTGCAGTTGTGCACATGTGGATTGTGGTATAGAGTTAGGAAATAGCTAATGACTTGATTTCTCATTTCTTTTATTATTACTGTGATTATTTTTAAGTCTCCTAGCAATAACACTCCAGAGTTACCTTTGTTTTTATTCCATTTTAAGTCTGGCTGTTAAGTAGAGGTTCTACTGTGTTACACCACGGTGTTTTGTTTTGTTTTTTTTTTTTTTAACAGGAAATCGGGTGGCTACTATATGAGTTTTTTCTCTTACCATTCATTTAGGTAGATTTTTAGTTCGTGGGAACACAGTAAGTGTTTAGTTTCCTTTAAAAGGCTCTTATGTTCCTTGCATGAAAGGAAAAAGAATATCTCTGGACATGATGAGAAATTTCTGAGTTCTGTTCTCCAGGTGATAACACAGTAAACTGATATATTGAACATCAGGACCCTAGTCTCCTTGCCTCCACTGCATCTCAGTTTATCAGTCTATGCCCTCTGCTCCTCATCCTCAGGAATATGAGGGGTTGGGGGACAAGGGAGAGAGAGAGAGGAATTAAAAGAACCAAGTCTATTAAAACACAGGTTGCCTTGGAATCACTGAATTCACCATGGCCCTGGGAACTGTGTTCTACTGATATAGGGAAGGACACTTTGACTTCCACTGTATATACTGTAGGCTTCCCTCATAGCTCAGTTGGTAAAGAATCCGCCTGTAATGCAGAAAACCCCGGTTCAATTCCTGGGTCTGGAAGATCCGCTACAGAAGGGATAGGCTACCCACTCCAGTATACTTGGGCTTCCCTTGTGGCTCAGCTGGTATATAGCTGGTCTATACTGTAGACGGATCCAAGAATTTCCCTTTGGGAGCTTCCTCCTATTATTCTGCTGAAGTATCAGTCAAAAAAGTTACCCAAATTTTCAACAATCTAACAGAACCAACCCCCTCACTTCTTCCTGCTCCTTTCTCACCCCCAGCTCTTGCCATCTGACCAGTATCTGAACAAAGCAGCTCAAAAGTTCTGGGTGAAGGGAATAATTTTTCTGTTTTATATTATTAAATCCAGAATCTTTTCGTTTGTGTTTTATTAAAAGATTGGAGAGAGCATTTCCTTTAAAAGGTTCCAGAATGAGCTAGTTTGAACGTCAAAACCTTTCTCTGTTTATCAAGAATTTAACCATGATAAAGAAAGGATCAGCTTTTAAGTCCCTGGGCTGGCGTGACATGCAGGAACTTAAAATAGCAGGAAAATAATCTTCTAGTTCTACGGAAATAGAGTTTCCAAAAGACAGGATGGGATTAAAACCCACTGATAGCAGCTCTGGGTGAGCCTAATAGAGAATAACTAACAATAGAAAATAGGATAATTAAGAAGGCTAGGTGTTTCTACAGGAGAGAAGACTAGCCAGAAAACACTTTGGCTCAGAATTTCTGAAAAGTGAAATGACTGGCCTCTTTTCTCTCCTGCAGCCTTATGAATTTTGATATATTGTTCAAGAGATTTTCTGTCATTAATCTTAGCCTGACCATATAGTTGAGGGGGCGGGGGAGTGTCTAGAAACACAGGGAGAGTTAAATCAATCAAGCTTTTAAGTGATTCCCTAAAAAAACACATGTATTACCTTTCATACAGTATGTTTGTAAAAACGATTATTGTCAAGGAAAGCATTTAATTTCCAACCAAGCAAAGCAAGATGTATAAGACTTAGCAGCTACTAAAATTAGATAGTGTTGGAGTTTCATAGGCTTGGAAATTGAAATACTGTGAAACATCATACGGCTTTTTTTTTTTCAAAAATGTCATGTCTTTTCAGCCTAGAGTGAAATATAGTGAAAGTTTTAAAACTCAGCATTCAATTCTAGTTCTATGATATGCTTTTGTTTAAATGTTGAATAATCTCATTTACAATGGCTAAAATAACAAAATCTGTAACCACTTACTGGGCTTCCTATGTGCCCAGCACTGTGTTTTAGGATTTATGTTTCAGTAAATGATTCCATTAGGCAGATGTTATTATACCCATTTTACAGATAAGAAGCTGATGTTTGTGAAGTTTGAGCCATGTGCTCAGCCTCTGTGATTCAGAATCCAAACTCTGATCCATTTCTGCTATTCTGCCAAAACTGAACTTTTTACAAAAGAGTTTCACTTACTTTGTAACAAAGAGATTCATCTCCATGAATCCTTGAGAAAACTTTGTCCCTCCTCCCCATTTGTCTTGATTGGCCTAGCCATGAAGAACTCCAACAGGAATGCCAAGAAAACAGTGTCTAGGTCATTTATTGGCAGCGATGGTTTTTGGTTTTCTGCTTCCTGCTACTCACCCTTCAGCTTCTCCAAAGACAGCCAGTGAGTTCTGGCATTTTCTCTTCTTTCCCAGTTGCTCTGATGCTCTGTGATTGAAACTAGCAGCTCCATGGTGACCAGGAAAAACAAACGAGCCCATACCAGCCCTGTAAGCACTTACTGAACAGATTTTAAAAAGGAGTGAACTCAGTATAGCTCCAGGATTCCATCTGGAAATGAGCACTGATAGAAACCTTAGGCGCACGTCCTGCCTGCCTTTCACCCAAGGACTCTGCAGCACCAGGCACTGCAATTGCTCAGGACTGCTCTCAGAAGCATGTGAGCGCTTTGACATTATGATGCCTATTGGAACTCCCAGGCTTACAGACAGAGAATTAGAGGCACAAATTCCCATCTTAGGATCAGTCAACTACAGAGTCGAATTAGAAGAGCATTCTTGTTTTAAAAATCTGCCCGGTTAAAAAGAGTTGTTTTTTTTTTTTTTTTTTTTTTTAAATGGTTTTGAGAATCTGGATTTGACTTAAGAGAATTTTGAAGTCTCGCCTAGAAGAGCAAGGAAATGCAAACGCCTGTTCAGAATATTATATTAATTTGCGTCCTTATTCAGTAGAGAAAAGTGATGCCTCAGAATAAAAACACCACTGTTCTTACTTTTATTGAATAAATAAAATCATTCCCATTAGCCAGAGGGCACATGGACATGAAACACAGAACATGCAGGACCTTTCTTAAAGAGAGAGAATAAATAATTAAATCATTTATTCTGGAAGTAGACTTAAAGGGAGTAAGATAGGACCTTTTCTATAGATACAGATAGAGGTGGTTTACTCAATTCATCAACCTAATTGCTAGAAATATGTGTGTAAGAATAAACAAGGGATTTTGAAATATTAAGGTACCCACCAATCTACTGTCTTGGTACATTTTTAAGAAGATAACTTTGATTTTTTAAGTGCCATTTTTACAATTTTCTGGAGATAAATTCAGATTTCAAGGTTCCAAATTTTCCTGGGCTCTGGAAAGCTTCCCAGTGGCCTGGCAAAAGATGGGCAGAAGACTTAGATCATCTTATGATACCTTTGGGAACTAGACTTAAAGGACTAAGTTCTAGAAGATGAGGGGGATAACTAAATATTATACTTTTAGGGTGTTTACTGTGTTTAATAATGAATTGAATGAAATCAAATAACATATTAATGATTCCTTTTCTTTTCCTTGGGAATAAAATATCCATATTTTTAAAATTTCCCAGGTTCAAGTAAAATTGTTTTCCTCTTCCTGCTATTAAGTTAAAAATCCTAAAACTGCAAGAGACTCATGCACTTAGTGGAGAGGTTTCCAAACCTTTTTCATTAAATGCTGCTTTCTAAAGAAATTTTAAGTTCACAGCCCTAACAATTGAATATTTATTTAGAAATAAACAAAGGGCAAGCAGAACAATAGAAAAATTAAAGGAGATGACAAACATTTTACTTATTAGTGGTGCATTGTTAATGAGAATGGATGACAACTTCCAGTAAAATATTTTTGTTTTGCCTCTGCCTTCTTATCAACTGTTCTTGTTTTAATGACAGTGTGGCAGACAAGGAGATCACAGGAAGAACAGGGGACATGCCAGCGCTGGCACTTGCTTGAACTTGTGCCTTTTTAATACCAAATTAAAAATCATAGTTTCTTTGCAAGAATTCTCTCAAGCCACTTGTGTGTGTGTGTGTGTGTGTGAACTCTTCTTGAAAATGAAAGAACAATTCATAAATACTTGTAATACATAGCTGGCAAATGTGGGAGGTGCCGTATCAACCCTTCCACACTGTGGACACTCCATTCTGTTCCAGAATCCATCCCTATGGTGATTTTTCCTATATGGTCAGTGCGTAGCAGTGCACAGATTAAGAAGAAGATGAATGTCTAGCCATACTTTAAGTATGATTATTGTTTTATAATATAATTCTATTTACTTATTTTTGGCTGTGTGGGTCTTCATTGCTGGGTAGGCTTTTCTCTAGTCAGTGGGAGCAGGGGCTATTCTTCATTGCAGTGCACAGGCTTCTCTTTGAGGTGGCCTCCCTTGTTGCAGAGCACAGGCTCTAGGGCACAGGGGCTTCAGGAGTTGTGGCATGTGGTCTCAGTAGTTGTGGTTCCTGGACTGAGCCCAGCTTGACAGTTGGGGCACGTGGGCTTAGCTGCTCCACAGCATGTGCAATCCTCCTGGACCAGGGATCGAACCCAGGTCTCCTGCAGTGGCAGGCGGATTCTTTATCACTGAGCCCCTAGGGAAGCCCCATATTTAAATATTATTAAAGCTTAATTTCTTCTCTTTTTAAAGATTTTATGTGTATATATATACATATTAGTGTAAGTTCATATATTTCTATCCCACATCTCAACACATATACCCATTCTGAGTTTCAGATATCCCACTTTGGAGTTCAGTCACCAAATGTAACAAAAGTAATGACATTGGTAGCAGTGTAGATAAAAAGGATAACCACTCTTTAATGAGCATATATTAATTGCCAAGCCCTGAGCTAGCAATTACAGATACTCAATTTTTACAATATCCCCAAGCAATGTATTTTTCCCCCATAGTTTATAGAGTAAGATAAACTGAGGGTTAAAAACATGAAAATTAGTCCGAGAGTAGAATATATTAATAAAGATCATACGGTATTTAGTGGCACAGTGGGGCCAAAATATCCTGTCCCCCATGATATTATATTCTTCTGTGCAAAGGAGAATTTAGCAGAGAATATGCTTCTTCCCTATATAGGACTCTCTTCAATGAAGGGTAGCTTTACACAGTGTCTGAGTTAGGAATCCTGATCCTTCAAAATCTGCCCAGATACTTGTTGCTTTTGGAATTTTTTTTTTTAATCAGAGATTAAACTTTTCCTTTCATGATTAAAGAAAAAGTACCAGCCAGATTGACTCATTTGTATAAGCATGTAAATGGGGGCCATCTGATTCCATGTTCCATTGAGTAAAGCGGGAAAGGAGGGGACCTGCTGGCTATTTAATGGGTACATAAATTTGAAGAAAGTGCCAGAATTCTAAGGGCACAAAAGTGGGAGATTTGGATGCCTGAATACCATCTATGTTTAATTTTCACTTTTGCCTCAAGCCAGGGCTACAAAGAAGATACATTGTAAATATGATGTCCATTTATATTTCCATTGACTTGCCCTGTGTTATTTGCCTTTCTGTGTAAACCTCTTATCACCCTGGAGGAATGACTCTTCTATTTCCTTTCTGAAAAGGCCATCAGCCTGCTGGGTCCTGTGGTTCTGTGGTTTCTCCATGGTGTTTTCATCAGACTCCTCTTGCCCTTTTTGTCCCCGTGTCATCTGTCCATGGGAGGGAAGGGTTCTTCTAATTTTAGATTGAAATTAATTCACATTTCCCACAAACCTGATGCTTGTCTCACTTCTCTTATAAATTATTTACACTGGAAAGGCTGAATCATGAAACTGAAGCTAAAAATAATGTGATTTTCATGTGTTGATTTTAAAATGAATGCATAGGTCATATTCTACTCACTACATTTTTTTTGGTCTCAGTTTGCCTTTGCCCTTGTGACTCCCTGGTCTTTGTACATGGTAGGAGGGGATATGGCTCTCTTCTCATTCATTGACCAGTCATAGTCACTTTTTAAATTCAATAACTGGTTTTTAGTTGGTCTACTATGGGCCAGTACCTAGTAGATTCTGTGGAGGTTATATAAAAGAAAGGTAAAACTCGCTGCATTCCTAAAATTTTCTAGAGGCGATGATAGACAAAGCCATCATATAACACAAAGCAAAGTTAGCTGAGGGCCAAGAAGGGGACAAAATTCTGGGTTTTGCAGAAGGGAGCAATGACATTTGACTGGGAAGACTGGATGAAGGTAGTGTGGATACGCTAGAGATACCTGTTGTCCTGGCTACCCAGCTCTCCATAGCTCCCTGAAAATGCAAAGGGCCACCCTCTTCTACATAGTAATCCTGGCCCTTTGTCTGAAAAGTTGATCCAAATGAGGACACCTGATCCAAGCTAGAGCATAAGCATCCCCACTTCCAAAGTTTGTAATTTTGAACTGAACCATGGAAGCTGGGGGTTGTCTGAAGGAGAACCATGTAATCCTGAGATTGTTTAAGTACTTAGGTTCTCATTCCAGCTTGACTGAATTCAATGCCTTGCTCTGTCACTGACTAGCAATGTTGCCTTGGGAAATCTATGCAAACTCTTTGTCTTTAGTTTTGTTATGAAAACACGAAAAGTAATGTGAGCTTTCTCATACAACTACTATGAAATGTACATGAGGAAATTTAAAGGGTAACATGCTGCATATTCAGTAGATATGAAGCTCTTAAGATTATTATGGCTGTCATTGTTATTATTAAAGAGACACCACATGAAATGGGAAGCCCCAGGTAGCTCAATGATAAAGAATCTGCCTGTAATGCTTAAGACATGGGTTCGACCCCTGAGTCTGGAAGACCCCCTAGAGAAGGAAATGGCAACCTATTCCAGAATTCTTGCCGGGGAAATCCCATGGACAGAGGAGCCTGATTGGCTATATATAGTCCATGGGGTTGCAAAGAGTTGGACATGACTTAGCAACTAAACAATGACAACCGCATGAGTACCCCTGGTAGGTCCCTGAAGCAACCCTGGGGCCTCTCCTCATCAGGGACTGGTCATTCACAGGCTCCTTTAAGGGTCTCTCAATATCCTTCTGGGAAAAGGATTAAAAAAAAAAAAAACTTAAAGAAAACTAAAAACTTAAAAAAGAAAACCAACACTTTTTTTTTCAAAGTTATTCTGGGTTGTGTTTTGTTGTTTGAAACTGAAAAAAGAAAAAAAGATCTGATAAGATAGTATAACTTGAATTTCTTTTGCCCTTTCTTATTTTCTTTCTGTCATTATTGTTATTCCTTGTGGTCATTTTCACCACATTGACAAAAAATTTTATGCGACTTTCTCCACATTTTTGTTGTATATCCATAGGCATTAACAAAATTTGTTAACTCTGTAAATTTTGTAACACAGATGGCAAAATAAAATAAAAAAAAACAAAAGAAAACAAACAGATGGCTGCAGATGACCTAAATCTGTAGTGTAAATTTATATGTATATAAAAATGACCGCATTCTATATATCATTCAAATTTAGAAGTTTCCTTATGCTACACTTCCATAGATGCCTTACATTATTCAAAAGGAGAATATATACAATGTTTAGAATGATCCACACATGACTGCCTTTAAAAAGATGTGAGGAGGTAAAGCTATATGATGAAAAATATCAGATAAAAGGTAGTTGGTTTATATACACAGGCAAATATACACACACATGCAAAAGTCATCAAAGTAAATCAACTTCATGGCTATAACCGAGCTGTCGTTTTGAAATCAACTCCCACAGAATTTTTATTATGGTCACACAGAAATTTTGCCCTAGAAAACCCACCCTCAAGAGTTAACAATAGTTACATAGAATCCTGCACCTAAAAAGCATAGTCTGGTTGGATTTATATGAAATATCTGAATCAATCACATTTAATAACTTTAATACATATTTATCTAATCTTTTATAAAGGAATTGCCTCCTTACTTTATGAAGTAATCCAGTTCTAGCTTTATCATACTCTGGCCTAAGTTTTTATTTTTTCCATGTTTATTTCTCTGGACCTGGCTTCAGTCTTTATCAAAGAATAAAAATAACAACAAAAACAAACTAAGAAACTAAACCATGGGATTTATGTTTATCAATAAGAGAGTGATTTAGGTCTTAGTATGCCAGCAAACTTGGAAAACTCATCAGTGGCCACAAGACTGGAAAAGGTCAATTTTCACTCCAATCCCAAAGAAAGGCAATGCCAAAGAATGCTAAACTACTGCACAATTGCACTCATCTCACACCCTAGTAAAGTAATGCTCAAAACGCTCCAAGCCAGGCTTCAAGAGTACGTGAACTGTGAAATTCCAGATGTTCAAGTGGGTTTTACAAAAGCCAGAGGAACCAGAGATCAAATTGCCAACATCCGCTGGATCATAGAAAAAGCAAGAGGGTTCCAGAGAAACATCTACTTCTGCTTTATTGACTACGCCAAAGCCTTTGACTGTGTGGATCACCACAAACTGTGGAAAATTCTGAAACAGATGGGACTACCACACCACCTAACCTGCCTCTTGAAAAACCTATATGCAGGTCAGGAAGCAACAGTAAGAACTGGACATGGAACAATGGACTAGTTCCAAATGGGAAAAGGGGTATGTCAAGACTGTATATATATCACCCTGCTTATTTAACTTATATGCAGAGTAAATCATGAGAAACGCTGGGCTGAATAAAGCACAAGCTGGAATCAAGATTGCTGGGAGAAATATCAATAACCTCAGATATGCAGATGACACCACCCTTACAGCAGAAAGCGAAGAAGAACAAGAGCCTCTTGATGAAAGTGAAAGAGGAGAGTGAAAAAGTTGACTTAAAACTCAACATTCAGAAAACTAAGATCATGGCATCTGATCCTATCATTTCATGGCAAATAGATGGGGAAACAGTGAAAACAGTGGCAGCCTTTATTTTGGGGGCCTCTAATATAACCAACCTAGATAGAATATTGAAAAGCAGAGACATTACTTTGCCAAAAAAGGTCCATCTAGTCAAGGCTATGGTTTTTCCAGTGGTCATGTATGGATGCAAGAGTTGGACTATGAAGAAAGCTGAGCACCAAAGATTTGATGCTTTTGAGCTGTGGTGTTGGAGAAGACTCTTGAGAGTCCCTTGGACTGCAAGGAGATCTAACCAGTCTATTCTGAAGGAGATCGGTCCTGGGTGTTCTTTGGAAGGAATGATGCTAAAGCTGAAACTCCAGTACTTTGGCCACCTCATGCGAAGAGTTGACTCATTGGAAAAGACTCTGATACTGGGAGGGATTGGGAGCAGGAGGAAAAGGGGACGACAGAGGATGAGATGGCTGGATGGCATCACTGACTCGATGGACATGAGTTTGAGTGAACTCCGGGAGATGGTGACGGACAGGGAGGGCTAGTGTGCTGAGATTCATGGGGTTGCAATGAATCAGACATGACTGAGCGACTGAACTGAACTGAACTGAACTGAATATAACCCTTATGGCAGAAAGTGAAGAGGAACTAAAAAGCCTCTTGATGAAAGTGTGAAAAAGTTGGCTTAAAGCCCAATATTCAGAAAACTAAGATCATGGCATCTGGTCCCATGACTTCATGGGAAATAGATGGAGAAACAGTGAAAACACTGTCAGACTTTATTTTTTGGGGCTCCAAAATCACTGCAGATGGTGATTGCAGCCATGAAATTAAAAGATGCTTACTCCTTGGAAGGACAGTTATGACCAACCTAGATAGCATATTCAAAAGAAGAGATATTACTTTGCCAAAAAAGGTCCATCTAATCAAGGCTATGGTTTTTCCAGTGGTCATGTATGGATATGAGAGTTGGACTGTGAAGAGAGCTGAGCACCGAAGAATTGATGCTTTTGAGCTGTGGTGTTGGAGAAGACTCTTGAGAGTCCCTTGGACTGCAAGGAGATCCAACCAGTCCATCCTAAAGGAGATCAGTCCTGGGTGTTCATTGGAAGGACTGATGCTGAAGCTGAAACTCCAATACTTTGGCCACCTCATGCGAAGAGTTGACTCATTGGAAAAGACTCTGATGCTGGGAGGGATTGGGGGCAGGAGGAGAAGGGGACGACAGAGAATGAGATGTCTGGACAACATCACCGACTCGATGGACATGAGTTCGGGTGAACTCTGGGAGTTGGTGATGGACAGGGAGGCCTGGTGTGCTGTGATTCATGTGTTCGCAAAGAGTCGGACATGACTGAGTGACTGAACTGAACTGAACTGAATATCACTGCAGATGGTGACTGCAGCCATGATATTAAAAGACATTTGCCCCTTGGAAGGAAAGTTATGACCAACCTAGATAGCATATTAAAAAGCAGAGACATTACTTTGCCAACAAAGGTCCGTCTAGTCAAGCCTATGGTTTTTCCATGGTCATGTATGGATGTGAGAGTTGGACTGTGAAGAAAGCTGAGTGCCGAAGAATTGATGCTTTTGAGCTGTGGTGTTGGAAAAGACTCTTGAGAGTCCCTTGGACTGCAATGAGATCCAACCAGTCCATCCTAAAAGAAAACAGTCCTGAATATTCATTTGAAGGTCTGATGCTGAAGCTGAAACTCCAACATTTTGGCTACCTGATGTGAAGAACTGACTCATTTGAAAAGACCCTGATGCTGGGAACGATTGAAGGCGGGAGGAGAAGGGGACAACAGAGGATGAGATGGTTGGATTGCATCACCGACTCGATGGACATGAATGAGTAAAGTCCAGGAGTTGGTGATGGACAGGGAGGCCTGGTGTGCTGCAGTCCATGGGGTCTCAAAGAGTCGGACATGACTAAGCAACTGAAGTGAACTGAACTGAATGAGTGAGTGATAGTCCCTCAGTCGTGTCCAACTCTCTGAGACCTCATGGACTGTAGCCTGCCAAGCTCCTCTATCCTTGGTATTCTCCAGGCAAGAATAACTGGAGTGGGTTGCCATTTCCTTCTGCAGGGGATCTTCCCTACCCAGGGATTGAATATAGGTCCCCTGCATTGCAGGCAGAATCTTTACCTTCTGAGCCACCAGGGAAGCTTTACTATTAAGAGACATTTCTAAGTATAAAGACAGGTCAACTTCAAAAGTTCAGCAGCTACATGCTTGACTTTATCTTATAATCTATAGACAATGCTTTAGAATATGTAATGAATCCATACAACTTCTCCAAAGAAATACCCAAGACAGAAGTAAAAATAAAGTTATAAATGACAGTCATCATTCAAATGAAATAATTTAGATGACGCTTATCTTTCTTGAAGAGATGGGGACTGGGCAAGTGATCTGTTTATCAATAGATAACTCTTATTGGGTAAATACTCCAGAAGAGGTATTGTATTTTGAAAATTCTGGCTGTTTGAAAAATAAACAACAAAAGAACAGAAACTAAAATCAGCAATTACAGTTGTGTTAGGACTTTTTCTGTGGCAAAGGAAAGGGACCCAACTGAGAGTAGTGTTTAAAACAAAAGTGAGATTTGTTGGTTTTAGTGATTATAACGGAGAAGGCAATGGCAACCTACTCCAGTACTCTTGCCTGGAAAATCCCATGGACGGAGGGGCCTGGTAGGCTGCAGTCCATGGGGTCACTAGGAGTCGGACACGACTGAATGACTTCACTTTCACTTTTACTTTCATGCATTGGAGAAAGAAATGGCAACCCACTCCAGTGTTCTTGCCTGGAGAATCCCAGGGATGGGGGAGCCTGGTGGGCTGCCATCTCTGGGGTTGCACAGAATCAGACACGACTGAAGTGACTTAGCAGCAGCAGCAGTGATTATAAAGCCCATATGGTGGCTGCCTTGACCTCCAGTGGGATTCAGGTGGTGCTCATGGCCCCCAGGGCTACCTTACACCTCTGCTCTGCCTTCTCATCTTAGGGGTTACCCTGACTCCAGGCACTGATGTCAGCACCTTGGGTTCCTGGTGTGCAGGCCACAGTGAGATGTTGTCTGACCAAGGGCTGGGCAGGGAGAAAGGAAAGGGGGTGAGATGAGGTGACAGAGATAAATGGCTGATACTTTAACCTTCTGTTTTTCTTTTTTTTTTGATTCCATAAATATGCGGATATTATGCCATAAAAATAGCTGTTATTTGTCAAAAGCTTAGTCAGCCCAGCATGAGGCTAGGTCGGTGGGGTGCATGTGGGAGTTCATGAAGATGAAAAGGGGATCTGAGCCATCAAGGAGTTCAAGTGAAGAAGCCAGAGTCTCTTTCCTTCCTCTGTACCTGGAGCATTGGCTTTCGAGAGGCCAGTGAAGATTTGCCAGGTTTTGTTTCCATCTCACTGTCTCTACATCTCCCCCTCTTTTCTCTAGATTTCTCCCCAGGAAACTTACACTATAGCCTTCCTAAAGTAGCCACAAGATTCTGTAGAAATACTGGATACAGAAACTGTTAAGTAGGTATTGAGAGCAATAATAATAATTTATTAGCAATTTAAATTCCCATCCAGATTGTGAAGTTTTGTGATGGCAATCTACTTACATTAGATTGCACAGCTTTTTATTACTCTACAATTTTCAGATTTTCATGTTTACATTCAAACAAGTAAGAATATATATTTTAAAACTACGAGTCTCTTTTATATTGGCTGAACATGCAACTTGTTGCATTCAAGCTTCAAGATATGTTTAAATCTAAAAGAAAATACATCATCCATAATGCATTTTAAATAGAACATTAACACAGTTTCAACAAAGTAGCATGTTTTTGATAGAAAATAAAAATATTTTTACTCTGTAAGGATGTGGTTACCCTGGAATACACAAATATCCGATCTTAGACAACAACTTAGTCATAAAGAAAATTTAGAAAGAGATTTTTTATTCCATGAGAAAAATATCCAGATTTAAATTACTTTAACCAAAGGAAATGTCTTCAGGTTAGCCAAACTCAAAGCATTTACTTCACAAGATGGTTAATTTTCTAAAGGAAACCTCTTCTCTTTGTATGGAATTTCTTTTGCATACACATTCAGAGCTTCAAGGGAACAATTCTGACTACGAATTAATCAGAAGCATTTTCTCTGTCTGAAAATATTTTTAAGCTGGAGAAAAATTTAAACCTTTCTCTTGAAAGAATTTGGAACTGCATTAAAATTTTAAATTCTTGACTCAGGACTGTCAGCCTTTTTTGATAAAGCTGTCAAGTATTTCTTATGTTAAAAGGACAATGAGATTTATGAGAAAGATGAAAGCCAGACCATGGGCAACCTTGCTATGCAAAAATTTAAATATTCAGTACTAATACATGGTTGGAATCTGCCTAGCTGGTACACTGTCCTATATATTAGGAGCATTCCTTTCAGCTTCCTGCGATTAGCTGCACAATTACATGGAGAGAAGCTTTGGTTGGCTGGCGTTTCTGCAAGGAAGAGTCAGCTCACTGAGGTACCAATATATTACACAGTCAGAGAGACTGCAGGAACCTAGTTGAAACATAAATCATGTTACAACCCGATAGCGATTTTTTAAACTATTATGTTAGAAGATACAGATAATCATCATTTCCTAAATTCATTTCCTGGTTATAAATTTCATGTGCTAGATTGTTGAAATAATCCTATTTATAACTTATTCTGACCTCAATCTGTGCTCCTCCTTCCTTACCAAGTCCCCCAATCTCCCAACAAATGGATCACAAGAGGGCTTGGATTTACTATAAATATTGTAAATACTGGAGAAGGAAATAGCAACCCACTCCGGTATTCTTGCCTGGAGAATTCCATGGACGGAGGAGCCTGGCGGGCTACAGTCCATGGGATTGCAAAGAGTCAGATACATCTGAGTGACTAGCACTTTCACTTTTTTTTCATAGTAAATTATAGTAAATACTGATCATAGTCAAATTCTTGAGCTGCTAGTTACTTATCCTATGTTATTGCGGTGTGTAATACTGAGAGTATACTAGCCATGTGTCAGATTAACATTGTTGTCAGTTGTATTTAAATAGAAGATAAAAACCGTTCATGCATGCTCTGGATTGGTAGTTGGGTGGTTTTGGTAATGGGTGGCCACATTAATACATTGGAAATTACCAATATAATCTCAAATATCAATTGGCTTCACTTTCCCAATTTCATGAGCATTCGAATGTAAGTTCCCACAGAGTAAGACGTTTTTGTCTGTTTTGCCACAAGTCCTCAAAACTGACACATAGGAAGGTGCTCAGTAAATTTGAATGAATAAATGAACTACATAAAAGAATTATTTTGTTTTAGCAAGATCCGTATGGAAAAGAATTTTGAGAAGATGCTAGGAAAGTATCTTTCCTAAAAGTTGTTAACCAAATATGCTAGATTGGGAGATACAACATAGGTTTCTTTTTGTTTACCATTAATAGTGACTTACTCAGGTGCTCTGCTGAGAAGAATCTTGTGGCTCATCCAAACTCAGTGGAAAAAGAGTCCCATAATCAACTGATGGGGCTCCCCTCTTGGCTCAGACAGTAAGGAGTCTGCCTGCCAATACAGGAGATGTGAGAGACACAGGTTCAATACCTGGGTCAGGAAGATCTCCTGGAGGAGGGCATGGCAACCTCCTCTTGCTGGAGAATTCCATGGACAGAGGAGCCTGGCAGCCTATAGTCCTGCTGCTGCTGCTAAGTCGCTTCAGTCGTGTCCGACTGTGTGTGACCCCAGAGACGGCAGCCCACCAGGCTCCCCTGTCCCTGGGATTCTCCAGGCAAGAACACCGGAGTGGGTTGCCATTTCCTTCTCCAACGCATGAAAGTGAAAAGTGAAAGGGAAGTCGCTCAGTCATGTCCGACTCTTTGCGACCCCATGGACTGCAGCCTACCAGGCTCCTCTGTCCATGGGATTTTCCAGGCAAGAGTACTGGAGTGGGGTGCCATTGCCTTCTCCAAGCCTATAGTCCATGGGGTCACAAAGAGTTAAACACAACTGAGCAACTAACACTATAACTTTCAATCAATTGATGATATCTGTTGTGTGGCAGTGGTGGTCCACATAATAAATATTTGCTGTTGCTGGGAGAGTTTCCTACCTTGCTGCTGCTGCTGCTGCTACTAAGTCGCCTCAGTTGTGTCCGACTCTGTACGACCCCATAGATGGCAGCTCACCAGGCTCCTCCGTCCCTGGAATTCTCCAGGCAAGAACACTGGAATGGGTTGCCATTTCCTTCTCCAATGCATGAAAGTGAAAAGTGAAAGTGAAGTTGCTCAGTCGTGTCCGACTCTTGGTGACCCCATGGACTGCAGCCTACCAGGCCCCTCCATCCGTGGGATTTTCCAGGCAAGAGTACTGGAATGGAGTGCTATTGCCTTCTCCTTGCTGGATATATACAAACAGAACTTTTCCATTTCGAGTATAGTTTCTCATCTGATTGAATGAATCCCATCCTTTATATATGTAAGTTATCTGGAAGGTTTTTACAGGAATTGTTTTAATTTCCTTTTCCCTGTAAGACTCTGTCATATTGACGTAGTACCAGTACAAAAATGTCTTTCAAAGAATTCCTGTCTCCTATAGAAACCTGCACTCTACCAGAGGGTACAAGGGAGTATAAGATTCTTTTCTGTGCTACAAGTTCTATGAGAATACTAATGTAACACTCTTTTCACCTATGACATAGTCCCAGGGCTCCAACCTCATTTCAGCATAATTCCAAGATTCCAAGATAGTTGTCCAAGTCTGTTGAAACCTGCTATCTTACAGGACATTTTCTTTATTTTTATTTTTACCAGAATGAACAAAACTGATTTTTATCATCTGTCAAATGGAGCAAGATTTTGTAGTGTGTGTGTATGGGGTTGGGGGTAGATTTTCCATACCCTCAGCTTTTGTAACAAAAATCCAATGATTAGGCCATGGGTTGTGTGTTGTGAGGAAGGTTTAAGTCTCTAGTATTGTATAACACATTCTTATCTAAGCAGATTGGAGGAAAGGCTAAGGTTAACACCAAGGTTGGTAATTTTGCTTAATTAAGTTGGCGCCAATAAGCTATTGGCACCATAGGAAGAGTGATCTGAAAATCCAAATTCTTTAGAAATGTGGCCTCTTTTTTAGGTCATTTTGAGTGATTCTAAGAGACTTTCTTGGTGTTTCTAGGCATATTGAAGAGTATACTCTTGTTCAGTTCTCAGGTCACATGTGTGAGTGTATGAGGCAGAAACAGGCCATGTATTCCACTGCAGATGTGTTTTGCCAGCTCTGCTAAGTGATTCAGACTATTTATTCAGTCACAGAGTTGGATCTTCTCTGTTAGAAAACTACCACTAAAGCAGAATATGGCAGATCACAGGGTGGTTTATAACCATCTTAGCCTGTAAATTCAAACTGAGATTTTTTTTTTTTAATCAGAATTAGATCAGTCCTGCCAGCTCAACTTTCCCTTAGCAAATGTTATTTCTATGACTCTCTCAATGTTTTTATTTCCACTGAAATTGACTCAGACTACATAAAGCTACAGAACATCTGCACACTTTTGATACGAAGAGGATTTTTCCTATCTTTCTTAGGACCTGTATTCCATTCGTGTTTTAATTAGATCGTGTATAAATATGGCTGTAGTCTCCAAAATGCTCTCCTTTCCTTCACAAAAATGGTCTGCGGGATACTGAAGGGATTTGGCCAGGGAAAACATTAACCTGGAAACAAAGGCAGCCTGATCCACTGTTGTTTCACTGGCGTGTGTTTGCAGTAATACAATATTTATCATACAAAAATGGGCTCCCCAGTTCCCACCAATCAGATATTTTGATACGTGAAACTCATACTTTTTATTATCCTAGTCAGGGAGCTCTTATTGGGGCTTGTGGTGTGTAAGCAAATACACCTTAATTGGTCAACCTGAATTCAGATGTTGTTTGATTGGCATTGGAAGTTGGATCTTTATTCTGCTTTGCTCTCCCAGGTAAAAGCAACACCCAGGTAACTCTTCCAGTTGCTGCTAACATGTTGCTAGGCTTTGGCATCAGCTGAGATGCTTGTTGAAAATGCAAATACTTGATCCTTACCGCACCCCAGTCCTACCTGATAAATACTTAACTGCTGCTTTCAGTGCCGCTGCCTTGACCCTCACTTGTAGAAATTGCAGAGAAAATGACCTGCATGTTCCTTTACTTGGTATAAATTAATATTTGATCTTGTTTCATACTTGACATTGACATTCAGCCTTCGCAGACAGATGTAGCCAAACAAATTGTTAAAATAGCAAAATATTTGTAATCAGGTTTCTAAATAACCACTTCCTGCAGTCCTGAGTAGCCTGTTTCCATTCCACCCTCTCTCCTGGAACCCCTCTCTCTGGTTCACATTCCAGCAACTAAAGGGTTCATGTCAGGAACAGCAGTTCCCTCTCAACTCTTTGCTTTTCTCTTGGGAGATTTTATTCTCATTTCTATAACAATCAAATCTTTGGTGGCTAATCATCAATTTCCATCTTCTAGTCATGTCTTCTTCTGAGATTAGAGCTCAACTCCAAATATCCGTCTGCCTGGTGGGCGTTTCATTGGCACATCCATAGCTAACAAAACCACAACTATGTCAAAAAACAAATCCATCATCTTTCTGCCTAAATTCCGCTCCTTCTGTCCCAATCCCTGATTCTCATGCACTCTGTCACCATTTGCCCCATCAACTAAGAGTGAGACTGAGTCATTCTTGACTCCTTACTCTCTCTGTCCAGTTAGTCATCTAATTAGTTGAATTTTACTCTAAAATTTATCTTACATCCATCATTTCCTTTCCATTCCCACTGCCACCACTTTGCTGCAGACTCATTGCCTCATTTCTAGATAAACAATAATTTCCTTACTTTCTGCAATCTTTTCCTTCATGCCACCTCCAGATGAATCCTCTGTAAATATCATTTTGACAGGTCAGATTTCTATTCAAATCACTTCAATGGGTCACTTCCTAAAAAGAAAAAGCCAGTTGTCTCCAACCTAGCCCTTTGTGGCAGCTGTTTTATTAGATATTATGGAGTTTAACTATAATCCTTATTCTCTATGTAAGAAATTTAACTCCAGCAAAAGTGCTGAGTGGTGTAGCCATGAGAGTAATCTAATTTTTCTGACTCCTTCCACTACACCATGTTTCTGCCAAGCCCACGTAGAAACTTCAGACCTTGCGCTGTTGCCCATCCCCTCTGTTTCTGCTCCTTGCTATGTTTCTCTTATCCAGGCTGCCTTGATCTTTCTCTTCCCTTCCCCCTCATTGCTTTTCTGAAGCCTTATTCCGATGCAATTCTGCCTTAATTGTTCTCTCATTGCATCAGGGACCTCATGTCACTTAGTTGCCTGGTTGAAATTGGATTTGTGTCTTTTGTGTATCACCTGAAACCGCAATTCTTCCTCTTAGCGGACAACGTTACTTCCTAATTCATTGAAAAGCATTGAAGCAATCATAAGAGGATTTCTATGTTATGGTGGTTCTCAATCTGCAATGCACCCTAGAATCTCCTGCATACTAAAAACACAAACACAAAAACATGGGAACAATACCTCGTCCATAATCCAAATTAATTAAAAAAGAAACTCAGGGTATTCCTAGAGGAAACTTTTAAGCATTAATATTTTACAATACTATACAGTTGTTTCCAATGTACAAAGATGAGAACCACTAAAATTCCTATCACCATATTTATCCACCTATCTGTATCTATTGTCATACACTCTGCCTTCTCTTTTGATGAACTCTTAGCTTCTGGACTATGCCAAAGCCTTTGACTGTGTGGATCACAATAAACTGTGGAAAATTCTTCAAGAGATGGGAATACCAGACCACCTGACCTGCCTCTTGAGAAACCTATATGCAGGTCAAGAAGCAACAGTTAGAACTGGACATGGAACAACAGACTGGTTCCAAATAGGAAAAGGAGTATGTCAAGGCTGCATATTGTCACCCTGCTTATTTAACTTATATCATGAGAAATGCTGGGCTGGAAGAAGCACAAGCTGGAATCAAGATTGTCAGGAGAAATATCAATCACCTCAGATATGCAGATGACACCACCCTTATGGCAGAAAGTGAAGATGAACTAAAGAGCCTCTTGATGAAAGTGAAAGAGGGGAGTGAAAAAGTTGGCTTAAAGCTCAACATTCAGAAAACGAAGATCATGGCATCTGGTCCCATCACTTCCTGGGAAATAGATGGGGAAACAGTGGAAACAGTGTCAGACTTCATTTTGGGGGGCTCCAAAATCACTGCAGATGGTGACTGCAGCCATGAAATTAAAAGACGCTTACTCCTTGGAAGGAAAGTTATGACCAACCTAGATAGCATATTCAAAAGCAGAGACATTACTTTGCCAATTAAGTGTCATCTAGTCAAGGCTATGGTTTTTCCAGTGGTCATGTATGGATGTGAGAGTTGGACTGTGAAGAGAGCTGAGCGCCGAAGAATTGATGCTTTTGAACTGTGGTGTTGGAGAAGACTCTTGAGAGTCCCTTGGACTGCAAGGAGATTGGTCCTGGGTGTTCTTTGGAAGGACTGATGCTGAAGCTGAAACTCCAATACTTTGGCCACCTCATGCGAAGAGTTGACTCACTGGAAAAGACTCTGATGCTGGGAGGGATTGGGGACAGGAGGAAAAGGGGACAACATAGGATGAGAAGGCTGGATGGCATCACCGACTCGATGGATGTGAGTTTGGGTGAACTCCGGGAATTGGTGATGGACAGGGAGGCCTGGTGTGCTGCGATTCATGGGGTCACGAAGAGTCGGACATGACTGAGTGACTGAACTGAACTGAGCTAGCTTCTGGTTGATGTCTCTTCCCTGTGTATACAAGATTGATCCTCTATCATCGACTCATGGGTACCACCTCAGTATCTATTCACCCTCCCTCATTCTTATCAACATACAAATATGCTACGGTTTCTCCTATTTGGAGAAATAGTAAATGAAGTAACTAAACTTCTCTTGACACCGACATCCCTCAGTTCTCATCCTTTTTCTCTGCTCTCCTTTATCACAGAATTTCTCCACTGTCTTATATGAATTATTATTTTTTTTCATTGTCTGCATCAATTTCCATGTTGCTAAATCCTATGGCAGTTTTCAATCTTACCTTACTTGACTTGGCATCAGGATTTAATTCAGTTGATCACACTTATCACGCTTTTTTTGCTTTGTTACACTTGGTACCCTTGAATTACAAATCCATCACCTATTCCCAGATTTCCACTTATCTTACTGGCTATTTCTTTTCAGTCCATTTGTTTGTTGTTCCTCATCTTCCCATCTCTAGATGTTGGAGTTTGCCTGGATCCTGTCTTGGATTTTTGTTTCTCTTAACCAACACTCACTCCCTTGGTGATTGTATTCAGTTTTGTTTTTTTTTTTTTCTCTTTTTTGAAATTTAGTTAAAATATAACAAACTGCAGGTATTTAAACTGTACAATTTGGTCAGTTTTGACATGTGTGTACACCCATGAAATAGTCGCTACCACAATGTGAGAAAACAAACATTTTCATTCCTCCTCAAAAATTTCCTATTTCTCTTGTAATCTTTGCATTCTCCCACTCCAATTCACAGGCAAGCATTGATGTAATTTCTGTCACTAGAGATTAGTTTGCATTTTCTAGAGTTTTATATACAAAGGAAAATAAACAATAAGTCCTTTTTGGGGGGCCTGGCTTCTTTCATTCAATGTTATAAATTTGAGATTCACGGATGTTGTTTTATGTATCAAAGCTTGTTGCCATTTATTGCTGAGTAATAATTTATACCTGTACTTTTGCATGAGTATGCCACAATTTATCCACTTAACGGTTGTTGGACCTTTGAATTGTTTCTAGTTTAGGGCTATTACAAATAAAATGGCTACAAACATTTGTGTACAAGTTTTTGTCTGAGCATATGTTTTAATTTCTCTCAGATGAATTCCTAGAAGTGGAATGATTGGGCTATATGTTAGATATATGCTTAACTTTTTAAGAAACTGACCAAATATTTTCTAAAGTGATAGAACCATTAATTATTCCTTTCAGCAGTATAAGAATTCCAGTGTCCATGCCAACACCTTATATTAAGGCAGACTGTGCCCTGAGATCTCAGTCTGGCTTGCCATTTGTTTCTGTAAGTAATGGAGTTATGCCCATTCATTTTCTTATCATCTATGGTTGCTTTCATTCTATGACTGCAGAGTTGAACAGTTTTGACAAAGGCCATATGGCCAGTGAAGACATATCTGGAATCTTCATGTTAAAAAAATAAAAGAGATTACAGATGCTTGCTTTACATGATCATTTAAAAAAATACATAGCTATTCTAATAGGTTGTGAAGATTTCTAATTGTGATTTTAATTTGGATTTCCCTAATGACTAATGGGATGGGGCCTCTTTTCATTTGCTTATTTTCCATTTACTTATGTGAATCTCTGTTTAAATCTTTTACCATTTGCATTTTTTGTTTGCTGTTTTGTTTGGTTTCCTTTACTTCTTATTGGAGTATAAGTCTCTGTGTACCTGTGAAACAAATCTTTTTTTTCTGATATAAGTGATATCAAAAATTTCCCCCTATTTAGTGACTTATATTTTAATTTTCTTAATGACATTTTTCAAAAGATAAAACTTTTCATTTTAAGGAAGTCCAGTTTATCAATTTTCCTTTTTGATTACTATTTTTCATTTCTATCTAAAAAATTTCTTACTATGCTAAGATTACAAAGATTATATCCTATGTTTCTCTTATTTGTTTTATCTTCTCAGACTTTCCTTTAGGCCTAATGTCCATTTGAGGTAAATTTTTGTATATGATGTGAGATAAGGGTCAGTGATCTCTTTTTTTCCCCATATGGTTAGCCAGGTGATCCAGCAAGATTTGTAGAAAAGTCTTTTTTTCCCCCCAACTGAGTTGCAACTCTAACAAAACTCAACAGATGTAAGTATAAGTGTTTTTCTTGATTTTATTTCGTTTTTCTTGATTTTATTTCATTCTATTATATTTATGTCTATCTCTTGGCCATTATAAAACTGTCCTAATTATGATAGCTTCAAGATAAGCCTTGAAATCAGGTAGGGTTCTTTTTTCCTAAACTTTCTTTTCTCAGAGGGCTTTGAATTTCCATATATATTCTAGATTATTTTGTCATTGTTTTACCTCCTCAAAAAATATGCTATGGTTCTGATTGGTATTATGTTAATACAAATTTTGAGAAAATTACCATCTTTACCATTTTGAATCTTCCAGTTTATGAACATGGTATATATTTCCGTTTATTTAAGCCATCATTAATTTCAATTTTTTGCAGCAATTTTTTTCAAAGTAGAGATCATAGATGTCTTTTATTAGACTTATTCCATAGTATACAGCATAGGGTTTTTTTTGGCATAACTATAAATTATATTATTTTTATAATTATATTTTCTAATTGTCCATTGCTAATATGTAAAAATATAATTTATTTTTGCATGTAATCTTGTATATTGTGAACTTTCTATTTTCACTTACCAGTCTAGTTTTTGTTTTGAAGATTCTTTGGATTTTCTATTTTAAAAATTACATTACCTGCAGATAAAATTTTACTGCTTAATTTCTGATCTTTATGATTTGAATTTTCTTTCCTTATTTTCTTGTAATGTTTAGGACTGCAAGTACAGTGTTGAACAGAGTAGTAAAGTGAGCATACATGCTTCATTCTTGATATTAGGTAGGAAGATATTTAATTTTTTACCATTAGCTATAATTTTTTTCTAACTTCCCTTTAACTAGTTTGAAAATATTTTCTAATATTCCTCTTTTATTTCCTGACCTTTGATTTTTAATAGTTTGATTAGGATATATCCCAGCATAGTTTTCTTTGAATTTCTATTGTTTGAGGTTTGCTGAACTTTTCTAATCTGTAAATTTTATGTGTTTCACTAGACTTGGGGAGTTTTCCACCATTATTTTTCAAATAATTTTTCTTCCTTCACATCTTTCTCCTTTCTCTATGGCATTTTATCACACATCTTTGATAAACATTGTCACACAGGTCCCTTAGGTGTTGTTTATTTTTGTTAATTTCCATATATTTGCTTCTCCAGCTTTTGATAGTCTGTCTGCTTTTGTGCACTTTTCATTGTCCTCAAGTGATTGTAGTATTTTTTTTTTTAACAGAGTTTTTAGTTGTTATCAGAAGAAAGATTGAATTGTAGATTTTTCCTGACATAGCAGAATGAGACCCCCATTATCCAGTTGCATGATTTTAAATCTTGTATGTGATGACTTACAAATAAATATATCCAGTTCAGACTTCTCCCCTTCTCTCCAGATATCTGTATCCAACTGTCTGCCTGCCATCTCTAACTTTAATAAACATTTTAAAACAAGTGTGTCTAAGACTGAGCCCTAACCTAGATAAATTACTAAAATCTGCTTGTTCATCTTCTCAATTTCTTTGGAGTCATCCTTAACTCTTTTCTTTCACATGCCACATCTGACCATCAGCAAATCCTCTTGTCTCTATTTTCACAATTTTTGAGTGTTTCTGTCACGCTTCTCACATCACCACCCTTGCTCAGCCATTAGCATATCTCACTTGCATTGTGATTTCCACTGTGGTTGGACTAATTTGCTGTTTATATATGTTTGTTGCATTAATGGGCTACCAGCCCTAGATACCTGAAAACTTTGCACAACATTTAATTGCTAGGACTTGCCTTACAATGCTGACAAGTGAATGATGGAAAAGGTGAATATCACTTCCAGCTAATTGGATCTGTGATTATGAATCAGGAAGCTAAAACCCACAAATCTTATTAAGTGGTGGGACTCTTCCCTAGGGCTAAGCCTAAGTGATACTCCTGAATTTAAAAATCATTTAATAAAGGTGTATTCATATAAATCATGCACTGTATTTGCCTTATTGAGAATTGGGTGACACCTATAAACTGGGAGTGTGAGCCATCCTTAATGTTTAAGATGATATAATCAGAGTCTCATCAAATCTCCTTCAACTTTGTATGGTTTTTGAGAGACCTTGAGCTATTTGATTGACTGTTGGATTTATTAGTGACTCTTTATAAGACTATCTACCAGTAATATCGATCAGAAGTTATAAGAATCACTCAAGGAATTTTCTGAATTTACATGCACCACTTTTCTTACTCTTGCCCTCTCTATTCTTACCAGCATTCTGGCATGTTCCTCAGAAAGCATCTCCTAATCTCTGGAAAACTTCCCTACATATGTTTTTGTAACTGCAAAACCCTTTTTCCCTTATGCCAACCAAATTGAGTACCACTGGTGACTGCTGGTTCTTTAATGGTCCTGGTTAAAATTTTAGGTAGGTAGATAGATATACATACATATGCAATTAAAATATGCACATATATACACAAAATATACACAAGGATTATGCATATTATAGAATTATCTTTTTTTCCCTTTTACATTCCATTTTTACATGGAATCTGTAAGAAAAAAAGACTTATGAGATTCTTTATGCTCAGAGAGACTACAAATATTGAGAAATTTTACAACCTACCGTACTTGATAATAATACTTCTTATTCTTTCTGTAGAAAAAATCATATTGTGTCACTTTGTCTATTTTATTTCTTGTTCTCTGCAAAGGGATATACGTTTATCACATTTATACTAGAATCTTTTGCTTTCATCTATGTATTTATTCAGTCATTCACAAATATATTACTGTGAAGTTCCTTTTAGAAAGTCTACAACAAATACCATGCTGCTGTTCAGTTGCTAAGTCGTGTCTGACTCTTTGCAAACCCATAGACTACAGCACACCAGGCTTCCTTGTCCTTCACTATCTCTTGGAGTTTGCTCAAACTCATGTCCATTGATTCGGTGATGCTATCCAACCTTCTCATTCTCTGTTGTCCCTTAATCCTCCTGCTCTCAATCTTTCCTAGCATCAGGGTCTTTTCCGATGAGTCGACTCTTTGCATCAGGTGGCTTTAGCATCGGTCCTTCCAATGAATATTTAGGGTTGATTTCCTTAAGGATTGACTTGTTTGATCTCCTGTCTGTCCAAGGGACTCTCAAGAGTCTTCTCTAGCACCACAGTTTGAAAGCATCAATTCTTCAGCACTCAGCCTTCTCACTTTCATACATTGCAGAAGGAAATGGCAACCCACTCCAGTGTTCTTGCCTTGGAGAATCCCAGGGATGGGGGAGCCTTGTGGGCTGCTGTCTATGGGGTCGCATAGAGTCAGACAAGACTGAAGCGACTTAGCAGCAGCAGCAGCCTTCTTTTTGGTCCAATTCTGATTTCTGTAAATGACTGTCAGAAAAACCATTGACTTGACTTTGTGGACCTTTGTCAGCAAAGTAATGTCTCTGCTTTTTAATATGCTGTCTGGGTTTGTCATAGCTTTCCTTCCAAGAAGCAAGCGTCTTAATTTCGTGGCTGCAGTCACTGTCTGCAGTGATTTTGGAGGCTGAGATAATAAAATCTACCACTGTTCCCATTTTTTCCCCATCTGTTTGCCATGAAGTGATGGGGCTGGATGCCATGATCTTAGTTTTCTGAATGTTGAGTTTTAAGCCAGCTTTTTCAGTCTCCTCTTTCACCCACATCAAGAGGCTTTTTAGTTCCTCCTCATTTCTGCCATTAGGGTGATATCAACTACATATCAAATAATCAAAAATAAAGAGAATATATAATTATTTACTCCCACCTGCAGGCACACAGTTTTTCCTAAGAATATATTATCTATTGGGCTTCTCAGATGGTACTAGTGGTAAAGAACTCACCTGCCAATGCAGGAGACATAATAGACATGGATTCCATCCCTGGATCAGGAAGATCCCCTGAGGGAGGGCATGGTAATCCACTCCAGTATTCTTGCCTGGAGAATCCCATGGACAGAGAAGCCTGGGAGGCTACAGCCCATAGGGTCGCAAAGAGTTCAATATGCCTGAAGTGACATGCACACATGCATATTATCTATTACTTGAAGTCACTGCTTCAAAAAAAAGGGCATTTATATATAGAGAGAGCTGATTCAGTTTGCTGAACAGCAGCAACTAACTCTGCATTGTAAAAAACTGTACTTCAATAAAAAATTTAAAAGTGTTATTAAATCAGCTGGACTTTTAAAAATTTATATTTGGAGGAGGGGGTAAGATAGGGTCATCTTTTCTTTTTTAAACTTTTTATTTTGTATTAGTGTATAGCCAATTAACAAGCAACATTTTAAGAGTTTCAAGTGAACAGCGAAGGGGCTCAGCCATACATATGGGTCATTTTCTTAATGTGAAAACCAGCCTAAGTGCAAACCAGATATTCAGCACTAGATCATACAATATATTTTTAATGGTGGAACACTAATGCACACAAAATCTGGAGAGAAATGTACATAAGAATCCTTTGATTTTAATTTTGAAGGACAAGAGAAAAAACTTAAAGAGCCAATCTAATTTTCTTACGCAAAAAATGGGATTATAAAACTTTCTTTTCAACAAATATAAAATGTGTACATTTCAAAGAGGGAAGCAAATGAAGTGACAAAGGGAATAAAGAAAAGCCAAATTAAGAGTATCAGAAACTGATAAGACCTGATAAAAGGAATCCTAATGACTAAAAGAAAGAAACATCAATGTCAAGAGAGGATAACATGAACAAAGCAAGAGATGGGAAGAGGTTGGTGGCAATGAAAGGAGGAACAAGATACATGCCATTTCTAGACAGCTCTTCTTCCAATTCTCACTGCATCTCGTCTAGAAGAACTCTTTTTCTCCCGTTTTTCATCTCACTCTCTGTCCTGCTATCATTTCCCACCAGCTTTCTAAATTAACTTATTCTATCAAAACAAACTTAGTCCAGACCTTTAGAATGCCCATTCTTGTTTCAGCCAGCAACTTTTAGGATCCAAATTAGGTTTAATTTTGTCTCCTCTAGAAGTTTAAACACTCCAATGACTTGGTTAGTTTAAGGCTTTTGTTGTACTAGATTATCCCACATAAAGAGTGTATTGTAACTAAATCAACAAAGACTTCTTTGAAGTTTGTGGGAGAATTTGATGGGAAACCATTACTCTTCCATTACTAGGAAAAATTCTATATAATAAAGCTTTTCTTAAAATCTATTATATCATCACTTTGTTCTAGTTACAGAACATTTCTCATTTCTTTACCACTTAGCTATTCTAGGCTTATAACTTCCAGAAAGGCCAACATCAGACATTCCAAAGTGCTGTGTTTATAAGATCTATATTCACAAGATCTTCTTCTAGTTGTTTAAATGTGTTTGTTTTTGGTTTTTGTATCTGTAAATAAGCTCTAGTTGGTAAGAATCTATAAGAATACAGAACAAGGAAAAGCAGTAAAAATCCTATGACTACCTTAGCTGATCCTTCCATTAAAAAAAATGATTATAGAATTGGGGATTAAGATCAAAGATGAACCATCATTTGGGTTGGTTTCTTTTGACTGTAAAATTGTGGATTCCTTCAGTCTAAACTCTGAAAATCATTTAGAACCTTTATATAAACAAAGTCCATGTTATAGTAATTAAAAGCACTTTTGATAGATGCTTAAAGACCAAAACCATGGCTACTGAAAATGATTCAATATAAGATTTTTGCTTTCTTTAAGGTCAAATGCTTAAAAAATTAAACACTATACAGTTTGTTTTAACTGGGATGAAATACAGAGCAGATTATAATCAAGATTCTGTATGTCTGGTTCCTAATATATTTAAAAGGGATTTAACTGTATATATAAACACACAGGTATATATACATACACACACATATATACATACATAATGTGGCAAGAATACACAGAAGAACTGTACAAAAAAGATCTTCACAACCAGGATAAGCAAGATGGTATGATCACTCACCTAGAGCCAGACATCCTGGAATGTGAAGTCAAGTGGGCCTTAGAAAGCATCATGACAAAAAAGCTAGTGGAGGTGATGGAATTCCAGTTGAGCTATTTCAAATCCTGAAAGATGATGCTGTGAAAGTGATACACTCAATATGCCAGCAAATTTGGAAAACTCAGCAGTGGCCACAGGACTGGAAAAGGTCAGTTTTCATTCCAATCCCAAAGAAAGGCAATGCCAAAGAATGCTCAAACTACTGCACAATTGCGCTCATCTCACACGCTAGTAAAGTAATGCTCAAAATTTTCCAAGCCAGGCTTCAGCAATACGGGAACCGTGAACTTCCAAATGTTTAAGCTGGTTTTAGAAATGGCAGAGGAATCAGAGATCAAATTGCCAACATCCTCTGGATCATGGTAAAAGCAAGAGAGTTCCAAAAAACATCTATTTCTGCTTTATTGACTATGTCAAAGCCTTTGACTGTGTGGATCACAATAAACTGTGGAAAATTCTGAAAGAGCTGGGAATACCAGACCACCTGACCTGCCTCTTGAGAAACCTGTATGCAGGTCAGGAAGCAACAGTTAGAACTGGACGTGGAACAACAGACTGGTTCCAAATAGGAAAAGGAGTGCGTCAAGGCTGTATATTGTCACCCTGCTTATTTAACTTATATGCAGAGTACATCATGAGAAACACTGGGCTGGAAGAAGCACAAGCTGGAATCAAGATTGCCGGGAAAAATATCAATAACCTCAGATATGCAGATGACACCACCCTTATGGCAGAAAGTGAAGAGGAACTCAAAAGCCTCTTGATGAAAGTGAAAGTGGAGAGTGAAAAAGTTGGCTTAAAGCTCAACATTCAGAAAACGAAGATCATGGCATCTGGTCCCATCACTTCATGGGAAATAGATGGGGAAACAGTGGAAACAGTGGCAGACTTTATTTTTCTGGGCTCCAAAATCACTGCAGATGGTGATTGCAGCCATGAAATTCAAAGACGCTTACTCCTTGGAAGGAAAGTTATGACCAACCTAGATAGCATATTCAAAAGCAGAGACATTACTTTGCCAACAAAGGTCCATCTAATCAAGGCTATGGTTTTTCCAGTGGCCATGTATGGATGCGAGAGTTGGACTGTGAAGAAAGTTGAGCACTGAAGAATTGATGCTTTTGAACTATGGTGTTGGAGAAGAGTTTTGAGCGTTCCTTGGATTGCAAGGAGATCCAGCCAGTCCATTCTAAAGGGGATCAGTCCTGGGTGTTCTTTGGAAGGAATGATGCTAAAGCTGAAACTGCAGTACTTTGGCCACCTCATGCGAAGAGTTGACTCATTGGAAAAGACTCTGATGCTGGGAGGGATTGGGGGCAGGAGGAAAAGAGGATGATAGAGGATGAGATGGCTGGATGGCATCATCAACTCGATGGACGTGAGTTTGAGTGAACTCTGGGAGTTGGTAATGGACAGGGAGGCCTGGTGTGCTGTGATTCATGGGGTCGCAAAGAGTCAGACACGACTGAGCGACTGAACTGAACTGAACTGAATGCGCATATGTGTGTGCATGTCTGACTCTTTGTGACCCTTTGGACTGTAGTCCAGCAGGGTCCTCTGTCCATGGGATATTTTAGACAAGAATACTGGAGTGAGTTGCCATTTTCCTCCTCCAGGGGATCTTCCTGACCCAGGGATTGAACCCACATCTCCGTGTCTCCTGCATTGCAGGCAGATTCTTTACCCACTGATATATATATATATATATTGAAGTTTGCATTTTTGAAGCACTGCCTGGGAACTGTGAGAGTTTAGTATGCAGATCTCTGAATATTTAGAAAAATAGCATATATTAGGCACACTATGTAATTTTTATATTATTAGCTTTTAATGTTTTATAAAAAAGCTTTTTAAAATATTGATATTTTGTTTTGTGATGGCAATGGTGATAGATACATGTAAGTGGAATCAGTTACATTTTAGAGACAGAATTACAAGATTTGTGATGGATTTTACCTAGAAAGTGGTGATAGTGTTTATAAACAGAGGCTATCTAGGTTCCAGCTTCAACATTCTGGTGGATGGTGATGCCATTTAATAATATGAGAAGAACCAAGGAAGCATAGTTTGATAGTAAGGAAAATGAATAATAACTTAATAAAACTAAAGAGAGATCAAAAATGAATTCACATATACTGATTTTAGTGATCAGGCCATCTACCATTTGTCATATACAATACTGAGCGTTTTATATCTGCCACCTTTATCAATGATGTCAAATTTGGCTGAGATAAAGAAAAACCAGCCTCTTTATGATAAAGGTGTCACAAATACCACATAACAGAAAAGGTAATGTGTTATTCACCTATATTATTTTAGTTTAGAGATTATGATATGCAAATGATTCCACTCTAAAAGCAGAATGTAAAGAAGAACTAAGGTGCATCTTGATGAAGGTGAAAGAGAAGAGAGAAAAAGCTGGCTTCTAAATCAACATTCAAAAAATGAAGATTCTGGCATCCAGTCCCATCACTTCATGGCAAATAGATGGGAAAAAGTGGAAGCAGTGAGAGATTTTATTTTCTTGGGCTCCAAAATCACTGCAGATGGTGACTGCAGCCATAAACTTGAAAGATGCTTACTTCTTGGAAGGAAAGCTATGATGAACCTAGACAGCATATTAAAAAGCAGAGATATTACTTTGCTGAAAAAGGTACCTCTAGTCAAAGTTATGGTTTTTCCAGTAGTAATGTAAGGCTGTGAGAGTTGGACGTAAAGAAGTCTGAGCTCCGAAGAGTTGATGTTTTTGAACTGTTGTGCTGGAGAAGACTCTTGAGAGTCCCTTGGGTTGCAAGGAGATCAAACCAGTCGATCCTAAAGGAAATAAACCCTGAATATTCATTGTAAGAACTGATTTTGAGGCTGAAGCTCCAATACATTAGCCACCTGATACAAAGAACTGACTCACTGGAAAAGACCCTGATGCTGGGAAAGATTGAAGGCAATAGGAGAAGGGGGTGGCAGAGGCTGCAATGGTTAGATGGCACCACTGACTCAATGGACTTGAATCTGAGCAAACTCTTGGAGATAGTGAAGGACAAGGAAGCCTGGTGTGCCGGAGTCCATGGGGTCACAAAAAGTCAGACATGACTTAGCGACTGAGCAACAACAGAGATTATGAAGATAAATATAGTAACTAACTTATGGAAACTGTGGTGTTGGAGAAGACTCTTGAGAGTCCCTTGGACTGCAAGGAGATCCAACCAGTCCATTCTAAAGGAGATCAGTCCTGGGTGTTCATTGGAAGGACTGATGCTAAAGTTGAAACTCCAATACTTTGGCCACCTCATGTGAAGAGTTGACTCATTGGAAAAGACTCTGATCCTGGGAGGGACTGGGAGCAGGATGAGAAGGGGATGACAGAGGATGAGATGGCTGGATGGCATCACCGACTTGATGGGCATGAGTTTGAGTGAACTCTGGGAGTTGGTGATGGACAGGGAGGCCTGGTGTGCTACAGTCCATGGGGTCACAAATAGTTGGACACAACTGAGCGACTGAACTGAACTGAACTTATGGAAAAGTAAAGAAATTTGTTTCATTGTAATTCTGAGAAGGGAATTACCACCAATTATTATTTCCATACTTTATGTGGAAATAATTTCCATATATATTTTTTCCTTATGAAAAGTTGATTAATGCCAGTTACAGATCTTGTATTACAACTAGTGAAAACAATAGAATATGAAGTTTGAGGATTATCTTGGTTATCCTTGATCAATCCTCACAGCGATGGTTTAAAATTATTCACTACAAATTAATTTGAGCATATCAATTAATAAAGCTCTAAGTGTTTTGAGTACAAATCTGAAGTATTCAGAAAATAATCATTTCAAAATTCACTGGAACAGAGTCATAAAGCCAGATTGACAAAGCTCTGGCCAACAGATCTGACATTCAGCTCTTTGCTAAAACTAATAAACAAATTTGCTGAAACGAATAAAGCTACATGGAACAAAGCAAAGCATCTTGGCCCAGTGAAATGATAGGCCTGAATTTGCCCCTGAATGTATTAACTGTTGGCTGGGAGACTTTGAACAATTAACTTTACATTTTGAAACTTGACTAAATTTTTTGTGAAATAGTAGTATTACTCTCGCAGGTAGCTCTGAGCATGAGAGAGTATTATAGACAGTGACTGACTATATAGTTTTAATTAACTCACTTTTGTGATAATGATGATAATAATGGCAATAATAATTATTATTTTATATCTTAGTAGAAATGTGATTAGGAACATGAACTCTGGAGTTAGTCTTTCATTCATAATTCATTTTGGTCACTTACTAGATCATCCATAAATGGTAATAAAAGCCATTACTTCACAGGATTTTCATAAAGATTGTATGAATTAATTAATATACAGTGATCTTAAACATACTTCATTAGTTTTGGTGAATCCGTCTCAATTCCCATGAAAATAACTAATATTATTTTCATGTTTCTTAGTTTCCACATTTACTTTTATCTTTCCTTAATGAATTTATGTTAAGGAATGCAAATGAAATGGCTTTAGTGTCATACAGGACAAGGTAAATAACATTAAAAAGTAAATAGCATTAAATTAATGTTGAGAAATAAAGTGATGCATTCTAATATCTATCTATTAATCATCTATTTACCTACTTAACCAGCTTTCCTGGTAGCTCAGATGGTAAAGAATCTGCCTGCAACGCAGGAGTCCTTGGTTCAGTGCCTGGGTTGGGAAGATGCCCTGGAGAAGGGACTGGCTACCCACTCCAGTATTCTTGCTGGAGAATTCCATGGACAGAGGAACCTGGCAGGCTACAGTCCATGTAGTTGCAAAGAGTCGGACACAACTGAGAGACTAACACACAGGCAATATACCAACTCACTTACCAATCTTACCCATCATGTTTTATTCATCTTTAAAAGCACTTTCATGTAGTATATTATTTTGTACTTAAAATAAGTAGATATTCATTTTATAGATAAAAGATGAAGCATAAGAGATTAATTAAAATATTCACATTTAGAAAGCTTATTTCAAGGCAGAATGTTACCTGCAAATCCAGATCTTTCACTCACTTTTTATCAGAATGAACCTGCTTTAATCCATATTTTACAACTACTTTGAGCTTTCCATCATATTATATTCATTCACTCATTCATTTATTTAATTCTTCTATTCTTTTATTCACTTTGTTCGTTCAACAAATATGCACAGACACTGCTTAGTTATACCCAAACTGTAATAGATAAGGATATACTTATCAGGAACAATGGAGTAGAAATCAGAAAATTTGAGAATAATTTCTATCATTCTCCTTCTGTTTGCTATGGGTCTTTTCTATCTGGATGGCCCATCAGAATCTTCTAGCTTAAATGTCATCACTTCTTTTGTGAAAACTTTGAAGATCATACCATATACACAGTTCTTCTGTGCTCCCATGGCACTTTATTTCTATCTCCTATCTCATTATCAGCCATTTCATGCTGCCTTACATAATATTATTTGTCCTGAGTGAACTGGATTTTCTTTTTTTTAATTAATTTTTATTGACTTGTAGTTGCTTTATAATGTTCTGTTAGTTTCTACTGTACAGCTAAATGAATCAGCTGTATGTATACATATATTCCATTGTTTTTGGATTTCCTTCCCATTTAGGTCACCACAGAGCACTGGGTAGGGGTCCCTGGGCTATACAATAGGTTATCATTAGTTATTTATTTTATAAGTAGTATCAGTAGTGTGTGTATGTCAATCCCAATCTCCCATGTACCCCACCCCACCCCCCTGCTTTGTGTATGGTACGTTTATTCTCTACGTCTGTGTCTCTATTTCTGTTTTGCAAGAGTTGAATTTTCACAACAGGGGATTAAGAGAGTAAGAGGGAAATAGGCAAGAGGAGAAAAAGGCAAACCAAGCAGGAGAATAATATGAATATTGATTATGTGGGATTGAAATCCTATAAATCCAGACATTTTTTTAGCTGCAACAGAAGCCATACTCCAACTGGCAAAATATCATCTAGTGGTTACAGAAATCAGAGATTCACTCACGTTTGCTTAAGTACTATGAAGTTTATTCTAAGCATATAGGTTGTGTGGTAGGCATAATAATTTCCCTTCCTTTATGGATGTCTGCATCTTCAATAGCAGAAATCGTGAATATGTGGTATTGCATGGCAAAGGAGAATTAAAGCTGCCTTCTTAATAAAGAGGTATTAGAGGTGATTTAAATAGAGTTAATACTGCTAATCAGTTGACCTTGAGATGGGGAGATTGTTCAGGATTTCTGCATGGGCTCACTGTCCTCAGAAGGGGTCTTACAAGTGAAAGGAGAGAAGCAGACGAGTCAGTGTTGGTTAGAGAGATGTGAAGATGTTTTCCTGCTGGCTTTGGAGAAATAGGAAGAGGCCATGAGCCAAGGAATGTGAGCCACACCAGAAGCTGGAAAAGTCAAGGAAACAATTTTTTCCTAGAGCCTGCAGATAGAGCACAGTCTTGGACAGTGGAATAGTCACTCAGCTGTGTCTGACTCTTTACCACCCCATGGACTGTGCCTGCCAGGATCCTCTGCATAAAATTCTCCAGGCAAGAACACTGGAGTGGGTTGCCATTCCCTTCTCCAGGCGATCTTCCCAACCCAGGGATCAAACCTGAGCCTCATGCATTGCAGGCAGATTCTTTACCGTCTGAGACACCAAGAAAGCAAACACACACAGAGTTGCTGACACCTAGATTTTAGCCCGCAGAGATCCATTTTTTGCTTCTGATCTCCAGAAGTATAAGATTATAAATTTGCATTGTTTTAAACCACTAAATTGGTGGTAGTTTGTTACAGTAGCAACAGGAAATAAATATAGATAATACTAAGACTACAGCCAACTAAGCCATACATCTAAGCATTGTGGAAACCCAAGACAGTGTTAGGGCCCAGCCCCAAAGAAAGAAACCAGTTTCCCTGGGACTTGAATGTGAAACAATTTCTTCCTGAATAAGAATTGAATAGTGACTAATTGAATAGTGACTAATATTGAATAGATACTTCAAGATTCAGCATTGCTCTAGTTTCAGATTATCTACAGCATTTTCTATAGGAGGATTTTGTGGATACTTACTCATATTTTATCAATACTATGAGTCAGCCTTTTTGTGTTTTTGCTTTTCTTGCTGTGTCTTTCCAATTCTAATCTCAGTGCCAGCCAGCGACCTCACCCTCTCCTCTACTTACTCATTGATTGTGTTGGCCACAGGCCTTTCTTGCCTGCTTTCCTCAGTATGTTTTCAATTTTTGCCTTCTACCAATAGCTCTAGCCCCCATATTACTGTTACCAATGAGCGTCATTGATTTAATTAATTACTATTGGCCATACAGATCAGAGCTCTGGTACCAGACAGTTTCAGTAGATGTCGACCAGACTATACTGGCTGTGCTTGGATCAGGCATCTACCACTGATGCAATAATCTTGGCAGATGTGGAAGCGCTATGAGTTACAAAATGTGGCCACTGAGGGAGCTTACTCAACAGGCACTTGCCTGTGTGTTTGTGTATGTGCGTGTTTGCTTGTGTTTTCAACACTAAGTAAAATCAGTCCTCTTTTTTTAGAGGTTAAAATGGTTCTAGAATCAAATCCCTTGCTTTCAAATCTTGGCTCAGCTAAGAGACCTAGGGCAAGTGAATAAACTACTCGAAGTCCATGTTTCTGCACTTACAGAATAGAGATAGCTTCACCCCATAATTGTTGTGAGGGTTAAATGAAATAATCCAATTAAGATGCTGGGCATCAAATAAGCCCTCCACAGTTTCTGTGGCATTACAGTTCTTGTGAGGATGAAATGAACACGTTTATAGTCTTTACTGCTACATGTGAAAAGCTTTGTCTTCTGAATAGAGCAGATGATACTTGGAGATGAGAGATGGTATCTCATATTGCTTTGGAATAACTGAAAGAAACACACGTTTTTTTTTTTTTTTGTTGTTGTTGTTGTTGTATAGATGACACCCAATTTATTCCTTCATTAGTCAATATTCACTGAGCATCTATTATGTACCAAAATTGGTTACTAGACACAGAGCTACAAGGAATAACAGGATAAAGTATCTGGCCTCAAGGGACTCCCAAGTGTTCAGAATGACAGGAAGAAAAATAAAAGACATGGAAGGTAAATTCAATCAACCCAACTTGTTGACTCTCAAACTTTGGGAGAAAAGAAAGGGAAGTGAAAAAGCTACAGTGACCATATAGATCACTGAATTTAGCTCTTTCATTTTATAGATGGTGCATCTGAGTTTAGGTATACACATATCTTTCCTTCAAGGAAACTCTGAGCCACTTCACCACAGTGAGTCCAGCCCTGTATGAGTTCCCTGGATTGGTTTAAAAGCAATCCCCTGAGTTCCTCCTGTGAGAATCTATCAGAGCTCAGTGCATGGTACCTTACTAAATATCTCTTTGGCGGAAAATCCAGCACGGGTCATCTTGCCATTGGATGAACTCATAAGCATCCAATGCTTTGGAAGGTGTGAGATCAAACTTGATGCATCATTGTCTTTTCTGTGAGAAGATGTGATAAATCATAAACATTTCCCAAGTCTGACCAAAGCAATCCATACCATCATGACTTTCCCCAGTTTGACATACATACCTTCTGGCATCATAATTCTTTGTTCTGTGTCCACAGAATCCATCTATCATGATCCCAAAGAGTTTTAAAAAGCCTAGTAGTTTTTTTTTTTTTTTGGTATGATTTAAAGTCTTTATTAATTCTTTTGAAAATATATTTTTCAAAATCAGCATTCTGACTCTGATGATCATACTTAGAACGTTTTATATTATTGGTTAATTCAAACTGTCTGAACAGAAACGTACCATTTTGTTGCAGAACAAATTGTTTAAGATGTCATGTATTAATACCATAACTCCCATAATTTCATGCAAATCCGTGCTCCAATAGCACCCTAAGAATTCTTTTATCATGGCATTGACCACATAATAACAAATAAATTAGTTGTATGTTAGTGTCATCTGAGAGATTATGAACCCTCCAACAACAGAATTTCTCTATTTCTCCACTTTATAGATATATAGTTATAGATATCTGCACACACACACACACACACACACACACACACTCACAGTATTTACATCTTCTGTCCCTCGTGGGATCTAGTGTCAAGTAAAGTCTCAATAAATGCTTGCTGAATTGAAAAGAAGTGTTAGTCTTATTCAATCATGAATTCAACAAATATCTTGATGTACCTATTATGCCTAGTACTGCTCTGTGTGGTAAGGATAGATTGATTGATAAGAAATACTTAGTCACTGTCTTTTTGAAACTTAAGTCTACCCACTTCTTTTTTTAAATTAATTAATATGTTTTTCTGTCCTGGGTCTTGGTTGCTGCGCACAGACTTTCTCAGGTTGTGTCAAGTGGGTCCTACCCTCTAGTTGTAATGTGCTTGCTTCTTATTGCAGTGGCTTCTCGGCTTCTAGGCTCTAAAGCACATGGGCTTCAGTGGTTGCAGCGCATGAGCTCAGTAGCTGCAGCTCAAGGGCTCTCGAGTGCAGGCTCAGTAGCTGTGGTGCATGGGCTTAGTTGCCCTGCAGCATGTGGAAACCTCCTGAACCAGGGATTGAACTCATGTCCCCTACTTTGGAAGTCAGATTCTTAACCACTGAACCACCAGGGAAGCCCTCTACCAACTTATTTTTAATAAAGCCTGATAAGCATAGCACCACTGTATAAACAACTCCTACTCATATGATTTCCTTCAAGTGGTGAACAAGCCATGAATTCAGAAATTATTTATTCACATAACGTTTCCAAGTTAATAATAGCTATTTCAGAGGTGGCTTCCAATTCTTGTTAAGGTTAGTTGTAGTCTCTGGAGCTCCATGTCTGCTATTTTTAATGGCTTCCGCCCAAAGTAGCTTAGCCTAATTGGGAAGGGATGTGTCCTTTTCTTGATAAGAGACTAACTCTCATGCATGATAATAGGAGTTATGTGTGAACAGGAAGGAAAGTCAACTTTTAATACTGTGGATTGCATAACAGCTTTTCAGAGACTGCTTTTATGATTGATTGTCTCCCCCTAAATGGCTTCCATCTATCAATATGATTTGAGGAAAGATTGCATTTTTATCCTGGATAAGCCTCTCAAAACAAGACCAACTAATGATTTGAAAATTCCAAACACACTTTAGGATAGTGTGATGGAGTGAAAACACTTCCATTTGGATATCCCATAGGAGCTGCCATTCATTAATGTTTAAAACAGATGCTTCAGTGAGCAACATGTTTAATTAAATCCAAACCTGTTGTTATTATTCCAGAAAATATTATTATTAGCACACGTTCCAAATGGAACTCACAGCAACTTCTGGTTGGAGTTTGGGGAAGAGATTTTAATTTCTAAAAGAAGTCACTTAAAGTAGAAAGCACTGCGGTTATCTAGATACATTTTCATCAACTCAAGGCCACGACAGTTGTGAGTGGTTGTTAATTACTTAGAATCTTTGCTGCTTTGAGTGAGTGACTGAGCAGACCAGTGGCTGGGCAGGTCACATACATTATTATAAAATTCTGAAATCTGCACATGAAGTGTCTGTCTCTGCTTCTAAGAAAGGAGAAATGAGAAGGAAAAGTGTCTTCAGATGTTATAAGATGGGCTTATAAGATTGGCAGATGTGTCTCTAATTAAATAATTGCTGTCTTATGTAGTTCAAACAAAATTATTTGAAGCCCCAAAAATGTCTAGCAGTGAATTATTCAATTTAATACACAGTTATAACAAAAATAATTAGTATTTACTTTAAACTCTAAATTGTCAACAAAAAACCTCAAGTAATTATTTTTATAGTGCTGCATAATGAAATAAATGTGTAATTAGTGACAGATGGGACTTTTAAAATTTAAAACATAGAAAAAAAATCATATCACCTGTTTTGATTATTTTCTTACATGAGTGAAATTAGAATTTGTGAAAATGAGGTACAAAGAGAATTAGAAAAATATTAACTCTACCTCAGTTAATACAACAATCCTTGTGCATGTTTTCCAGGGTCCAGTGAACCTTCTTTAACATGTCTTTTGTTTTGAAGCCTAAAGGTAGGTTTGGGCCATGTCATGCCAACCGTTTCACACTGCTTTTAAGGGAACTGATTAGGGTTGAAGCTGAAGTTCCCATGCTTTGGCCACCTGATGTGAAGAGCCAACTCATTGGAAAAGACCCTGATGCCAGGAAAGGGTGACAGCAGAAGGAAAAGATGGCAGCAGAGGATGAGATGGTTAGACAGCTGGGAGAAGGTGAACAGTGGAGCCCGGTGTGCTGCAGTCCATGGGGTCACAAAGAGTCAGACAGGACCAAACAACACATTAGTGTAAAGATTTCTAAGTCTTAGAATCAACATTTTATTTGAGGCCAAGTTTTAATAGGAGAATGAAGTTTTAGGTTAAGTTACCAGGACTTACTTGTTTTGTATGATAATTTCTCCAATCTTGCCAATGCCTTTTTCTTTGTGGAATGAGGACACATATCTTTCTGTGGCCTATAGTATCACCTGAGCCATGACTGAAACAATCAGTATGGATTCATCCTATCTGTCTATAAGATGGGCACAGCTGGCTATGGTTCTGTGGAAACCATAAATAAACCTCTATTGAATATGAATGTCCATGTATGTCTCATTGACACTTGCAGATTGCTGTGTATTTTCATCATGTTATTTCTGATGGTAACAAGATTATAATGTGCTCTACTAAATAGATCTTATTCTCGTTTTTCTCTGTTTCATTTACCCCTATTTTCTGAGCCATGAGACTCTGGAGCTCACCCCAGGACTTGCCCCCAGTGATCATAATTAAATGAGTCTTGCTTTAGATGAGTTCTCTGTTACAGTTTTGGGTTTTTGTTTTTTTTTTTTTTTTTAAAGAATCTATACCATGGAACTATACCTCAAATCTGCATTTGGAAATATAAACTTATACTGCTCAGCTGTGAACTCCTGAGGGGCATGGGTCACATTTCATTTATCTTCTAACACAGGGTGTTACGTTAATAGGTACTCAATAAGTGTGGAACTGTATTTTAGCCCGTGTCATAGATCATGGGGGGTGAGGAAAGTTGATGAAACTAATACAATTATGTAAAGTTTAAAAATAAAAAAAAAAAAGAAAACAACAACAACAATAAAATAAAATTTGCATTGAAAAAAAAAAAGAATGTAAATATATGGGAAACTTCAAGCACTTGAAAGGATCCAATAAGAAACATTCATTTTTTGGCTGAATTTGGAACCTATTGGGAGAGATGTACAAGAATCAAATGAATACATAGATATCCATTTTATTATTGAGAAACACAATATAACTTGTTACTTATGTGGCCAAATGGATTTGTTAACACTCTACTGAAATAAACATATACCCCCAAGTTGCAGTCTACTTCCACAAGGACAAAAGTCTTTCTGTGTAGGGAACAGCAAGCTCTACAGGTAGGTGAATTCCAAAGATCCAGAAGGGGGATGCCATCTGTGTCCACTCTCTCCTACCGAACTCACCTCTCAGATAAGTGAATTGGTGTTCCTTCCTTGAAGGATAAGAACATGGAGAATGATTGAAGTAACATAAAGGAATTTTTTGGTTTGGAAGCCTGATTAATGAGAGATTAGAATGCCCCATATGTTCTCCATTGATTTTAGTTTCTGTAGATAGAGATGTGGCTTTCCTCTCGAAGTAGTCAACTTCAGAGAGTCAGAAGTCAGGACAGTGGCAATGAAATTGTTGTCTTTTTTTTATTATAGGAAAACATACTCTTTTCTACCAAAAGGGAAGACATGAGAAATAGAGAAATGATCCACATTCATTGTTTTAGCTGAATAGGATGTATATATATATCCTTGTGAAGAAGGTTTCTAAAGATGGCAGCTCTGTTGCCAGTCCTTTGATCTCTCCCCTTCCTGGTTCTCCTTCCTTATAAAAACAGTTTAGCAGGCTAATTTCATGGGCTCTTACCCTGGACATGCACAGAGAACTAAAGGGGTGGGGAAAACAGTCCTCCACTCAGGAGCTTGCAAGTATTGCTCATGACACCATTGGCTGGTAAAAATCTTAGGGGACATCTGGGGAAGATTGTGACTCTGTGGTCCTCAGCCTATAAGGAGCTAGGGGAGGGAAACTGCATCTAAGGGATAAAACCCCAGCGGACCTCCTACTTGGTGTGCTTGCTCCCAGACCTTTTGATTATAGGGCACCCTTCTGCAGAAGTAGAGACTACCTTGCTGATCCATTTTTGATTGTCTATTCTATTACCCTGACACCATTTTGAGAGCATTTCCAACATTATGGACAAAAACTAGTCTGCAGACTTGACTTTTATTTGTGGTATGCTCCTGAATCAAACTTTCTCCAAAACTATGACTCTCAGATGTGTGTGTGTTAGTAACTCAGTCATGTCTGACTCTTTTCGTTCCCATGGATGGTAGCCCGCCAGACTCCTTTGTCCACGGGACTCTCCAGGCAAGAATACTGGAGGGGGTGGCCATTTCCTTCTCCAGTGCATGCTAAGTCGCTTCAGTTATGTCTGACTCTGTGTGATCCTATGGACAGCAGCCCACCAGGCCCCTCTGTCCACGGGATTCTCTAGGCAAGAACACTGGAGTGGGTTGCCATTTGCTTCTCCTATTCTGGTACCAGAGGGCTGCAACAGCGACACTGAGTTCCCTTGTCCACTGCTGGTTGTGTTGTAAGCTGAGGTATCCATTCCTCAGAAAGGCTGTAGCAGGGCCCACCAGTCATATTTCACCTGAGTTTTCCTCTGTTTCTGGTTGTCAGTTTCTCTTCTTCCTGGTCACTTTCTTTTTTTTTTTTTTTTTTAAATTTTATTTTATTTTTAAACTTTACATAACTGCATTAGATTTGCCAAATATCAAAATGAATCCGCCACAGGTATACATGTGTTCCCCATCCTGAACCCTCTTCCCTCCTCCCTCCCCATTCCATCCCTCTGGGTCGTCCCAGTGCACCAGCCCCAAGCTTCCAGTACCTGGTCACTTTCTAAACCTCATCTCACAGCTTTCTGTGAACTACCCCAAATTGCTTCCATCAATCTTACTTCTCGAATAATCCAGAGTAGATTTGTTTTCTCTCTAACTAAAAATGCTGACCTATCTACCCAGTGTATTCTGGGAAGATGAGTAAGAGATAGCTAGAGAAAGAAGAGAAGAAAGATATTCCTGGGAGAGCTCTCAACACAAAGACATGGCAGCTAGAATGCCATGCTGTGAGGAGCTCCAGAGGATAGGAATGAGCAGTGTGGCATGGAAAGTGAAACATGCCAGGTTGGGGAAACTGACAAGGATAAAGCCAAGATGTTCATACTACGTTGGAGGTTCTTCTGTAGTTGAACCACTAGAATATGTTCAGCAGGAAAATGGCAAGACTGTATTTGCAATAAAGATAGATTGCTCTGGCAGATAGGAATGATTTGGTTGCTGATAACTAAAATCCAATTAATAGAAATATGAACCTTAAGGGCATTTATTGCATCCCTATCAAGAAGTCTAATGTTGTAGTCAGGATAAGGCAGTACTGCACATTAACAATGTCATCAAAGCCCAGATTTTGGCATCCTTCTTCACTTTGCCATCATCTGCTTGTTGGCTTTTATCCTGATTCATAATCACAGATTGGTCACTCCATGTGTCATGTACTACTCCAAATATCTAAATTAGAAATCAAGGAAGGAGACAAGCTGCTATACCAAAGCTGCTGTGTCTTTTATCAGAGAGTAAGAGTTTGACTATAAAGAAAGCTGAGCGCAGAAGATGCTTTTGAACTGCCATTGATGCTTTTGAACTGTGGTGTTGGAGAAGACTCTTGAGAGTCCCTTGGACTGCAAGGAAATCCAACCAGTCCATCCTAAAGGAGATCAGTCCTGGTGTTCATTGGAAGGACTGAAGTTGAAGCTGAAACTCCAATACTTTGGCCACCCAATGCGAAGAACTGACTCATTTGAAAAGACCCTGATGCTGGGAAAGATTGAGGGCAGGAGGAGAAGGGGATGACAGAGGATGAGATGGTTGGGTGGCATCACTGACTCAATGGACATGGGTTTGGGTGGACTCCAGGAGTTGTTGATGGACAGGGAGGCCTGGAGTGCTGAGGTTCATGGGGTCACAAAGAGTCAGACACGACTGAAGGCTATTCCCCGAATTTCTTAGCTGAAGTGCTCATGTTTATTGGAAAAAACTGAATCACCTAACCACTCCTAGCTGAAAGGGAGGCTGAGAAAATGAATAACAGGCAGGAAAAACAAACAGAAAACACCTATATAGCAAAAATCTGGATGAGGTGTAGGGAAACCCACAAGGGACGGTGCCTTCACTGGGGGCTGGCAAGAGTGGGAGGCGGGATTCCACTCTCACCTTGCCCTGAAGGAAAAAATGGAAGAAATATTGATTGAAACTGAAGACAGAGTCCTGTGGAGAGTACCAGCTGACTGGAGTTCTATCCTTGGGTCATTTGATATAGCCAGCACACAGCAACAGCAACTCCACAAGGACTGGAAAGGAAAGTACCCTAGCCTTACTCATCTCACTTGTCTGAATGTCAGCTAGCTCATTGACTGAATCCACCCCAAGCCAGATGATGAAAGGGTCCATTGATATTGCCCCTAAAGGTCAATCTTGTCTGAATGTCAGCTAGCTCATTGACTGAATCCACCCCAAGCCAGATGATGCAAGAGTCCATCGATACTGCCCCTAAATTCAATCTGTTGGGTAGAGAACAGTGTGAGGATGTAGGGAGGATAGATTTGGAGAGGTAGATGAAAGCTATCCAGCACAGACTGCCTTGCCTGGCTTGAGATGGGTACTTTGCTACCAGTGTAGACTGAGATTCAGCTAGAAGGAAGAAGGAAAATATCTTTGTGTAGGCAACCAATACTGTCTGCCATACTCACACTTGGGAGAGTTTGGAGATGGCTTTAAGGTGAGAAATTGATCACAAAGCCCTAGCAGGAGATGCTGGGATGACTTTTGTGTATGTGTGCTCCGTTGTGTTTGTCTTTTGTGACACCACGGACTGAAGCCCACCAGGCTCCTCTGTCCATGGAATTTCCTGGGCAAGAATACTGGAATGGGTTGTCATTCCTTTCTCCAGGGGATCTTCCCAACCCAGGGATCAAATCTGTGCCTCCTGCATTGGCAGGCAGATTCTTTACCACTGCACCACCTGGGAAGTGGGATCACTGTTATCTGCCCTAATTCTCTAAGGAGGATTCTATGTGAGACTATAAACCTAATTACTTATCAGGATATATCTTTACAAATTCGAAATATTTGCTAGATTTAGAAACTCGAGTTATGTTTCAGATGAGTATATTTTGATCTGTTTTAAATAAATTTCACAAAATTTGAAGTTTGAAAAAGAGCTTTGTGTTGCAATAGAGCCCAGTCAGTCATATACATTATGTTGAGATTACTTGGTAGAATAAAGAGTGAATTGGAAATAAAATTGAGTATTCCTCAAAGATATTTTGTTGTTTAACAGTGACAAGAGTCTGAATTGTACCTTTGTCATCTGTAAGGTGAGGACATTATATTACACATACCAATCTGGTTTGTCTGCATACCCTTAGCTTCTAATTCAACATCTGCATATAATTACACCCATCTTCATCCTTAACTGTTGCTATGCTGTTTCTTCAGTCATGTCTGATTCTTTGTGACGCCATGGACTGTAGCCCACTGGGCTTCTCCGTCCATGGGATTCTCCAGGCAAGAAGACTGGAATGGGTTGCCATGCCCTTCTCCAGGGGATCTTTTCGACCCAGGGATAGAACCCTGCTTTTTTCACTGAGTTTAATTCCCTGGAAATCTATCCAACTTGATAGATTATGCCTTTTAATTGCTAAGTTGTGGTCCATGGTATGTAGGCACCTTTTTCAGTAACATCCTTCTTCAGTCAATTGCTCTCTTTAGTTGATTAAGTATACAGTAGTCCCTCCCTTATCTGTGGTTTCACTTCCCACGGTTTCAGTTACCCGTGGTCATCCTTGGCCTGAAAATATTAAATGTAAAATTCCAGAAGTAAACAGTTCATAAGTTTTAAATTGCTTGCTTTTCTGAGCAGTGTGATGAAATCTCCCACCATCCCCCTCCCACTCATGACGTGAATCATCACTTTGTCTCGTATATCCCACGAAGTACTCTCTTAGAAGCCATCCCAGTTATCAGATGAACTGTTGAGGCATCTACCACAGTGTTTGTGTTCTAGTAACCCTTATTTTACTCAAGAATGGTCCCAAAGAGCAAGAATAGTGATGCTGGCAATTCGGATATGCTGAAGAAATTCTGTAGACTTTGCAACTTAATAAGGAAAGAATACACTGAGGTTGCTAAGATCTACACTAAGAACAAATCTTCTTTCCATGAAATTGTGAAGCAGGAAAAGGAAATCCATGCTTATTTTGCTGGCAGACCTTAAACTGCAAAGTTACAGCCACTTGAAATCAGGGATATGATGTGCAAAAGAACATACTTTGAAAGATTAAATTAATAGCTTGATCCTTTCTCAATCAGCCTAGATGTAAGATTCACAAAATCCATTTTCTTTTTTTTTCTTTTTTTAAATATTTACTTTATGAAATAGAGTTAATTTACAATGTTGTATTAATTTCTGCTACTCATCAAAGTGATTACAGCATCCATATTTTTTACATAGTATGAGGCATTCATATTCTTTACATTTGTTAAAGATTAAATGGAACTAGCTTTTCTAAGACTGAATTTGTTTTGACCAATATTTATTTATGAAACTCCTGTTAATTTTACTCGACTCTGCAAAATAAAGAAAAGTTACAGCCACAATATGTAGGGTTTAGTTACAATAGAAAAGGCATTTAATTTGAACAATAAGATATTTTGAGAGAGGGCATATTCACATAACTTTTATTGTAGTATATTAATTGTTTTATTTTATATTAATTATTATGGTTAATCTCTTACTGTACCTAATTAAACTTTATCAGAGGTATATATAAATAGAAAAAAAAATACACCCTAGGATATCTAAGGTTAGGTACTATCTGATTTCAGGCATCTTACCTTGGGGTCTCAGAATGTATCCCCCATGGATGTTGAGGGGCTATTGTATTGAGTTTTTGTGAATCAAATGCTTAGGTGAATGATCATATAATCATCTAAATCCTTTTTACTCAAAGCATGGTGGGAAGACTAGCCAGGCCAGTTATCACATGGAACTTGTTAAAATGTATACTCTCAGCCTACTTCCAGACCTCCAGAGTGAGAATCAGAAGATGAAGAAGACCCTCAGGTGATTCAATATGAACAATAAAGTGAGAGAAGCACTGAGCTAAATCACCCTGAGGACATCAACCAAGTGCAGAGCTTACTGGATGGTGATTTTCCTCCAGATTGTAAAGAAAAGTTGAGCCTCTATTCTACCCCTTGGAAGTAATTTAATATATTTTTTTCTGAGCTTTCAGATCCTCAGCTTTTTTTTTTTTTTTTTAAGTTAACTGGATTAATTTCCCCCCAGGTTTCATCAGACATATTACCAGTCTGTGTGAAAATATTCTCTCCTTTAGCCAATCTGGCAAATTTACTGGAGAAAACTGGGAACTGGCCGGTGGCCATCCTATGTGCAGAGCACCACCATTTTCACTACAGAAAGCCCCATTGTCTAGAAATAATAGTGAGGTTTTGCCCACAGCAGAAATCTGCATTCAATCCTGCTGTCCCAGGAGTGGAATTTTGCCTGGAGCCAAATTCTCAAGTCTTCTTAATTTTTGGTGAAGATATGTGTTTTTGCAAGTGCAAATTCATGAAATTAAAGTTGGACTTTTCCTAGCTTTCCTCTATCCAGTGTTTTATGACAGGAAGGACCTTTGAGTATTTTCTCAAAATAGCAAGTGCCAGCAAAGCTAAGCCAGGTTCGCTGTTAAGCTCACTACCCAAATCTTTGAGAAAGGTTGGCCTGGAAACATAAGGATATCACTGTGAATTTTGATATTCGTCCAGAGTGATCCAGTCAGGTATAGTCAGTGGCCCAAAGGCACACTGCACTGAAGTCCTGCACCGGAATCCAAGACCCACTGGGCCCCTCTTTCATCCTCTAGTCCTCGTAGTTAGACCCTCTTAGTTCCTGCTTTCTTGTGTCAATTATAGATACAGCCTTCAAGATAAATAAAAGCACCAGGGAACTGCAAAGACTGCCAAGTAATCTGATTTTTTTTTTAAGATTTCTATTAAAGATGTGTAAAGCATCTTCAGTGAAAGAAACACAGCTGAAATGATTGCAAATACGCGAAGTGGTGTGTACTACAGTTCCATTATTGCAAGCAACAATTCAATTGAAAAGGTTACTTTGACTATTGTTTTAGTTGGAACCATGTTTGTTTTCATATTCTCAGTTGCTAAATGCAGACAGTCAGAATTTCTAACAATAGCCACAGTATGTGGCTGTAACAGCAGTGTTCTTGCCTCATGTAGGTAGCGTCAAAATAGTTGCAATCCCAAAGGCAATCAGCCTCTTCCATCACACTCGCTGTGCGTAATGCTCTGATGCACTTTATACAGTTGAAATGTACTGCCCTTCACTATACTATGCTATTTAACTGAAGTATGGTTTACAGCTCTACATGGTTGGATGAGCAATGAATTTTTTAGTAAAGAAAGGAGACATGACTTTTTTGTGTGTTTTGCAAACCTTTAGTTTGTGTCTTGGCTTATGGCAAATTTCCATTATGTTAATTTCATAAGTTTTTAAGTAAGAGTCAACTGAAGCTGAGCAATCATTTGTTTTCACATAGTGATTAAGAGAATGCCCTTGTGTGGCTAAAGGGAAAAAAATTAGTTAAATGAATCAAATGAATAAAGTAAGTTTCTTTGGATAAAGGAATCATCTCTATATCACTTAAGAAGTTCAATATATGGATATTTTTGTATCTAGGATTGATTTCCATTTTTATTTTTTGCTAGCTCCACCAAAAGAAATTTCTTTAAACCTCTGATATTGGTGAAGCAAACATAGTAATTCATTTTTTGAGATTCATCACCCCTCATACACTATTGAATCCTCATATTCTAGAGCTATATGGAGTGCCTCTTGGCTTTCTTATAAATCATATCTAGAGAAGCTACATTTCCCACATGTATCCTCATACCACTTTTAACTTTTAAAAATCTTACTAAAGCTTTATCTTTTAGTGGCTGGCTTTTATTTGTTGTTGTTGTTGTTGTTTTTTTTTTTTTTTTTTTTTTACCTATTGAGTTTAGTCACTTCAGTCATATCCAACTCTGTGCAACTCCATGAACTGTAACCTGTCAGGCTCCTCTGTCCATGGGATTCTCCAGGCAAGAATACTGGAGTGGGTTGCCATGCCCTTCTCCAATTTACTTTAAGAATATTATTCTGTTCATAGGTAAGAGGAGGTAATGGCAGAGTTGTAACTAAAAGTGACTGTTGAGCCATTGGCCAATGCCATTCACAACACTTCTCAAATTTTTCAAGTTTCAATTGAAATCTCCAGATAACTCTTAAATAGTAATTAACACTAACGTCGATTCCATAGAGCTCCAATAATTTGTTATTTCTTAAAGCTGAGAATTGGACCATAGAAGAAAGCTGAGTGCCAAAGAATTGAATCTTTTGAATTGTAGTACTGGAGAAGACTCCTGGGAGTCCTTTGGACTGCAAGGAGATCAAACCAGTCAATCCTAAAGGAAGTCAACTCTGACCTATTCATTGGAAAGACTGATGCTGAAGCTGAAGCTCCAATACTTTGGCCACCTGATGTGAAGAACCGACTCATTGGAAAAGTTCCTGATGCTAGGTAAGATTGAAGACAAAAGGAGAAAGGCGCAGCACAGGATGAGATGGTTAAATAGCATCATTGACTCAATGGATATGAATTTGAGCAAACTCCGGGAGATAGTGAAGGACCGGGGAAACTGGCATGCTGTAGTCCATGGTGTTGCAGAATTGGACATGACTTAGTGACTGAATAACAACAACAACAAAACTTAAAATACTTAAGATGAGCTTTCTTTTTTTATTACACAAAATAAAATAATTTAGTACAAAATGGGCAAAAGATTGAATAGGCATTTTACCAAAATAGGATACATGAATTGCATGTAAAAAACATTTAAAATGCTTAACATCTTTATTCTTTAAAGAAGTGTATGTTTAAACTACATTGAAATGTAACTAAAGATTTATTAGCATGATTAAAATGTAAAGACTGATAATCCGAAGTACAGCTAAGGATGTAGAACAACTGGAACTCTCTTGGGTTGTTTGTGGGACTGCAAAATAAATGTTATCATCCCCCTTGGGGAAATCTTAGTAAAGAAAGTCATGGGATTTTTGTAAGCATAAGTTTAAGATGAATTTTTATCTTTTTTTTATTTTGACTATTTTTTATCATTGTGGTTTTCCTATAAAGGAAGAATGAGGTATACCCTAAGAGTACTTTTCCACAAGTGTTTTACTTTGTAACATGTAAGTCACTAGGAGGAGTTCAATCTTATAGTTAACCTCTGGAAACTTTTTCATAAAATTTTAAGATGAGTTGTTCTATCAAATACTTAAAGCTTAGGAGACTCGTCTCCACCTTGCTGATATACAGCTTATTGGGCATCATTCTCAACCAAGATTATTCTCCATGGTGCTTCTATTGAGGCAGGTGACTTCTCTCCTTGCATATCTCTGGAAGTTTCTAGAGAGATCTTCAACTAACTGCAGCATTCTCCTGTTGCTTTGCCATACATTTTTGCAATTTAAGATCTGCATGGGTCTTGAGCTTAAGAAATAGGATAGGCTTCTGATGTTGGGTTGACCAGAAGTATTCTTTTTCTTCTTTTTGACTTTATGTCCTCAAACCCCTATATACTTCTGGAATTAATTGATGCCAATCTTTAGCCAATCAAACAAGTTTCCCCCCCTGTTTCTGTTACTATTGTCTCCATTTCTATTGCTTTGTCTCAGGTTTAGTCTATTATTATAAGTTGGATGGGCAAGGACTTTTAAATCTTTAAGATTTAGTTTGTCATTTATAATCACCCCCTTTTTTCTTGCATGCACTTTCAAAATTATGTGTTTAATTATTTCATATTTTCTGTTTATTTCAACAGTCATATATTTCTTTTCATTTTCAATTTATATTCTATTGAGAAAAATATCAGTCAGAGGTCAGTTGGGAAAACCAGAACCGATATCAAGTATCCAAATCAAGAGACTGTATTATGAAGATTTTACAAAGAGGGTGGAAGAGCAGTAAGGCAAATAGGGAACAATGAGGCAGTTCAGAGATTAGCAGCGTCTGAAAGCCACTAAACTTTCTTGAGCTGAGACAACAAAGGAATGAAAAGTGTTATTAGAGTCTTAGTGGAATCTAGGGTCACCAAGGTACAAATCCAAAAGAGAGTTAGAGAAGAAATATTCTGCATCCGTCTCTTTTTTTGCCTTCCATATTCTTGTTAGTATCTACCGTCATCAGAACCCATGAGAAGCCACTGGGAAGGGGAATCTGGGAAATGTAAATCACAGGGAGTCAGCCACCTCCAGTGGAGAAGAAAATGAGAGGGAGGAACAGGGAGGAGTCTCACATTTGACAGGCAGATGATTCTGTTGGTTGTTGGCAGAGTTGGTGTGCTTTTTATTCTGGAGCAGTTTTGTGTGATTACGGACATGAGCAAGTCTAAAGTTTATACAGAGAGTATGTTCTGAACATAGGAGGCAGCAGTGAAATGGAACTGTAGGCACTTGTAGCAATTAGAAATACTTTTATTTTCTGGAAAAAAAACTGTTATGAATCAATATATAAAAGAAAAGGTTAGTCACATGTTAGAGTTATTCCCACCCTGTGATAAACTTTGTAAATATGGGTCATAGGAAAATTGGGAAATACTCAAGGTTAATTCAGGTACCTGAGCTATATTTTATTACTGAAATGTGATGGACTTTTAGAGAAATCATCCACCTAGTTAGGATATGTGTGTGTAAATAGAGAATGTACTATCAAGAAAGCATTATCTACATGACATCCAGAAAAAAAGAATTATAAGATTAGGTCTTTTGGACTTTCACCACTGCCCAGAGAACAGGGCATGATGTTCAATATTCAACATTCAAAATTTGTCAATCAATCTCATGTGTTTAGTTATCATGAGACAGTCCTCCTGACTTTGGTCAATCCTAGATGGGATGAGCAGAACCAAAAACATCTTTAAAATGCATTTGATACACTATAAAAAGCAGATTTGGTATCTTTTTCTGTTGCTTATCAGTTGGCAATCTGAGTACAATTTCTTGATCTGACTGAAGTTGGCATCTACATTTGCAAATGAAAAGAATAATTTATTCCTTGTAAGGATATTTTGAACTACCTATGCACTAGGCTACTGTCAGTTCATGCTGTTGCTTCTTTGTCTTGACTTTAATGGGGGTGAATGTTTAGGATTATTATAGTTTTTAGCCATAATAATGAAAATACTCTTGCCGGTTCATTGATGCGTATATTCTGCCTTCATATAGCTTCATATATGCTTCTACTCTTATACTTCCCTTACTTCATTGAAACTGTGGAAGACATTGACCATTGTCAATGGTTGCATAGAATTCGACTTCCTTCTGCTTGAGAACTACATCCATATAGAGGGAACCAGTGCCTAATGTCCCACAGGAGTTGAAAACGCCAGATGTTTGCTTACCCAGGCTCCCTTACAGATGATGTGCAAACACATAATGTAGGTCCCACCAATTAGTTGTACCAACCCAGTAGTTACAGGGACCATAGGAACTCTCCCAGCATTGCTGTTAGAAAGCATCTGAAGCTCCTGGGGTCACAATGGCAGAAGAGAGCTGGCAGCGGGGCAGTGGCAGTGTACCATTCAAGTGAGTTAAAGAGGGTGAGGAGCAGTGTTTTTTGCTTGGAGATATTGGCACTGGTGTCCCCATCATACTGGTTCTCCTATGTGATTTGGGGCATTACTCCTTTTTATATGGCCCTGACATCATTATCTAGCAATTCCTGGAGCAACCCTTTCCTAGTTTTAAGAAAATACTATGCATGAAAAAGTTACAGTTGGTTTCAGTTACTTGCAGCTAAGAGCCCTGGCTGATAGAAAATAATGTGTTTATGTTTTGGTTCCCCACTTCATTGATTTCCTAAGTGTACAATCTTATTCATCTCAGTATACTTAGTGCTAAGCAATATCTGAAGTTGGACTGAACCAAGCTTCACTTTTTCCTTTCCCTTGCTCACCAAGTAACCTTCTAGTATAATTGAACTTTTCTTACAAATTTGCTTCTAGAGGGAGCGATATATTGAGCCACTGACAAAACTGCTCACACTCATGCTTTTCTCTGTGAAGAATTCAGGGACATTCAGGTCAGAATCTGATGACTGCGCTTGGCATGAATCAATTTACTGAAGCCTATTATTTAGAGTAGCAACGATAAAAATCATATTTCTGGGGCTGCAAAACTGAGGTCTGCCTTAACCTATGGAACTACTTACTTTGCAAGGTATTGCTGAAGTGGCCAGCCAACCTATTTTCATAAAATTTCCAAATTAGGAAATCTCTAACTTGAGCGATACCATCTGTATCTGCTACATTTCTCATTATTTTCACCCATTTTCCCACAAATATTTTCCTTTTCACTTTTACCACTCTTTGGCAGAAACAAAGCTGGATGGTTGGAAAGATAAAGCCGTATTTATTTTTCAATTGCATAACAAAACGCTATGCTTTTGCAAACACTTGAACTGGCCCATTGCTTTGATTATAGTTGCAGTTGGCTGCCAGCAGAATTTTAAAGAGAGGTGCAAGAAATAGGAAAGCAGTTATGGACCCTACTCCAGAGTGCTGCATGAAAAGTAATAATGACTTTGCGTGCAAATCTGCATAGGAGAGTTCACAGAGGAAAGAGATTAGATTATTTGGAATACAGCTTGAGATTGAAACTGATTTAAAAATTCTGAATGAGACTTGAGACTTATGTTTAGAACCACTCATCAAAGAGTTTTATATGTTTATTGGATGGTATATAGATTTTTAGATCACCAAAGTCTATTTATTCATGTTTGAACTCATTTTCTATGAACAGATACTCACTTATATGGAAAGTGTTTTACAGTTTGCAATGAACTTTCATATACTTTGGCTCAAGTGAGCTTCACAACAACCCTGAATAATAAGTAAGTTTTAGAGAAGGCTGTACCAGGAGCTGAAATTTTATAAATTTTCTCTGTCTCCCTCTATTCTCATAGAGACCCAATAATTCACATGGGAGTCACTATAACATTCAATCACAGTTTTATATTTTTCTCTATCCATTTGAAAATATTCCTAAGGTTTCTGAGAAGAAATTGATTTTTTTGGTTGTATGCACATCTGGTATAACATGTTCAGGATAAACCACTCCATTTTGAAGGAAGATTTTAATCATTTTTCAATTCCACTGAAATGTGCAATTACCCTTAAGTTAGAATCATGAGATACAACTTCTGTTAGTTTCTATTCAGAGCTATGTTTTCAATGCGTTCCAGGGCAGATAGCAACTATCATGAGCTTTTAAAAATAGCCAGTATGTTGGGCTGTTCTTAAACCACAAGGAAAACTCTCCATGAGTTTACTTCAGAATGGAAGATTTCTCTATTTCACTGGCAGATGAGAGCATGAGAAAGTAGTAAATTGCTGAGCAATAATTAAGTAAGCTGGTAGAACATGTGACTAAATGTCTTAAATTCAACAGGTGCAGTTGCATAATTAAAAGATCTGAACTTGATTTACAAAATCTGGATGCTTTAGTTGTAAAATTGTATAATTACCTTCTTGTAAAGATAGGAGATAATAACTAACATGTACTGAGAATCTTGAAATAAACAGTGTGACAGGAGCTTTATACTTTTATTGAAATTAGAGATGACTCTAACAACCATAGTAAATATAAGACATGAGGAGACAGAAATGTTTAGCTCACATCAGAAAATGGCCATATCATAAAAAAGAGCCAGTAGAAGAAGGCAATGGCAACCCACTCTAGTGTTCTTGCCTGAAGAATCCCAGGCACAGGGGAGCCTGGTGGGCTGCCGTCTTTGGGGTAGCACAGATTTGGACACGACTGAAGCGACTTAGCAGCAGTATTGATATTTAAGATGATATTTTGTAGAATGGTGTTTCTGGCCAGGGAAGACCTAGGTCAGTTTCCTAATTGAATGAAAGCAAATAATCGTGATATTTATATCATCACCTATATAACATAGCCGACTAAGACTGTATGACAAGGAACTAATAAACAGAAGCCTAGAAATTAGTCTCTCCTTTTATGATCTTGGGGGGAAAAATGTGGTTTCTGTTTTGGCCTGTGTTTGCCTGATGAAGCAAGAATATTTTCCCTAAAAGAGCAGTTATTTATGAAAAAAAAAAGTTAAATCACTACCAGGCATGTTAACTTAGAAAAGGAAACCAACTTAACTATTATCTGACTTTGGGAGACGCAAGGACTTGGGAATGGGAAACCAACTAACCTAATTTTAAACTAAATTTCAGTCATTGTAGCTTAAAATATCTCAAGACAAAGCTGATGAAAATGAATATAAGGCTAGTGAACATACGAAACACTCCAAAAAATTTCAGTACAGAATGAAACTCATTTGGTAGAACAAGGAAAAATTGAAGCTCTGATATTAAAATATAAAATTATTAATATTTTAAGGATAACTTAAAGATACAGACCACTTGAAGGTAATAAAAAATAAATGTAACCTTATTATGCCTGTCCCTAAGAGTGCACACATCTGTTGTATGTAAGTTATGGCCAATAGAGAAATTCAAGGATTAGATTTGTGAATAATATTCTATTCATATTTAATAGAAAAGTATAAAATCTACAAAATTAAACTCATATCTATGTTATAGATATCCAGTCAATATTAAATATTCACAGTGTGAATTACTTAGAGACATAATACTAAAATCACTGCCATCAACAATATAAATGTAAATTTAACATTCTGTTGGTCTCTCTTACATCTCTTTCTGTAGGTAAGCAGACAGAGAGGAGTTTATTTGTGTGTGTGGTTTTGACAGTAGAAGTCAAAGGATCTAGAAGGAAGGAATTCATTGACTATGGGAAAGAAAGTAGAAATGACTGTAGGTAACAAATATTGGTCTTCTGGTCTACCCCTAGGAGTTGAAGCCTAACTTAAGGGAAGAGTTGTTTCCATGAAGGTCTTCATAATATACTAGAATGAACAATAATGCCCCTATGATGCCCAAGATAAAGTTATTTCTTTAACCTTTAAGTACCTTGGTTCTTCAAGTTCTCAAAGAAACATACAACATAACAACATGACAGACTTTCTTAGGGACTCCCCAAAATTAATGGGTGAGACTTCGCATGAAGCTGAATGTTTTACATTAAAAAATGAGGAGAATAGAGGAAGAGTATGACTCCTCAGTCTCCATAAATTTGGGAAGTCTGGGGGGACAAAAATTAAATTAGAATTCTTAAGGCAAAACCCTGTCTTTCAGGATATTATTACTTACTAGAAGAAGAATATGAAAGCATGAAAATAAATTCCATCCATCTTCTAATTAACAAAATTGTTTTAGATATTTGCCATTTATCCCCACATTTGAAGGTATGTATAAGATAGTATTCTTCAGTTAAGTCGCTCAGTCACGTCCAGCTCTTTGCGACCCTATGAATCGTAGCACCCCAGACCTCCCTGTCTATCACGGATTCCCGGAGTTTACACAAACTCATGCCCATTGAGTCAGTGATGCCATCCAGCCATCTCATCCTCTGTCGTCCCCTTCTCCTCCTGCCCCCAATCCCTCCCAGCATCAGAGTCTTTTCCAATAAGTCAACTCTTCGCATGAGGTGGCCAAAGTATTGGAGTTTCAGCATCAGTCCTTCCAATGAATACCCAGGACTGATCTCCTTTAGGATGGACTGGTTGGATCTCCTTGCAGTCCAAGGGACTCTCAAGAGTCTTCTCCAACACCACAGTTCAAAAGCATCAATTCTTTGGTGCTCAGCTTTATTCACAATCCACCTCTCACATCCATACCTGAGCACAGGAAAAACCATAGCCTTGACTAGACGGACCTTGGTTGGTAAAGTAATGTCTCTGCTTTTCAATATGCTATCTAGGTTGGTCATAACTTTCCTTCCCAGGAGTAAGCGTCTTTTAATTTCATGGCTGCAGTCACCATCTGCAGTGATTTTGGAGCCCAGAAAAATAAAGTCTGCCACTGTTTCCACTGTTTCCCCATCTATTTCCCATGAAGTGATGGGACTGGATGCCATGATCTTCGTTTTCTGAATGTTGAGCTTTAAGCCAACTTTTTCACTCTCCACTTTCACTTTCCTCAAGAGGCTTTTTAGTTCCTCTTCACTTTCTGCCATAAGGGTGGTGTCATCTGCATATCTGAGGTTATTGTTATTTCTCCTGGCAGTCTTGATTCCAGCTTGTGCTTCTTCCAGCCCAGTGTTTCTCATGATGTACTCTGCATAGAAGTTAAATAAGAAGGTAACAATATACAGCCTTGACATACTCCTTTTCCTATTTGGAACCAGTCTGTTGTTCCACGTCCAGTTCTAACTGCTGCTTCCTGACCTGCATATAGGTTTCTCAAGAGGCAGGTCAGGTGGTCTGGTATTCCCATCTCTTGAAGAATTTTCCACAGTTTATTGTGATCCACATAGTCAAAGGCTTTGGCATAATCAATAAAGCAGAAATAGATGTTTTTCTGGAACTCTCTTGCTTTTTCGATGATCCAGCAGATTTGGCAATTTGATCTCTGGTTCCTCTGCCTTTTCTAAAACCAGCTTGAAAGGAGATAAATATGAAATCCAGCTTTGGGTCCCCCATAAGAGGTGCTTTGCGAAGGCATGTGGTTTTCCTCAAGAGTTTTGAAAGTATTCTTTTGAGATGAAGCTGCTTCACACATGGGAAAATCTTTGTGTACTGTGAATAAGGATGGATATTTATTCATTTAAAATTGTTGACTCTCCCAAGAAATAATGAGAACAAAAAGAATGAAAATGAAAACCTTTAAATTTCTTACATGCCAGAAGTTTCCAAATATGAGTGTGTCAGCATCTTCTGGAGAGCTTTCAAAAGTGCATATCCACAGTTTTGCATCATCAGCGAATCAAATCATGAGGTCAAGTGAGGCTTAAGTTTTTTTTATAAAAATTTACCAAGTTGATTTTGGTGTTTTTCCAGGTTTGACAAGCACTGGAATATAGCATAGACAATACAGGGGAAATCAGGGAAGGAAAAATCAGTAGAAGTTGGAACCATCAGATAACTCTTCTTTGAAGAACAGAAACTTGAACATGGTATACCAGAAAGTGAGATTTCAACCAGGAATGAAATCCTAAACTTGTATCGGAAAAAGTGTGTGTTAGGTTAGTACTAGCAGTTATAACAGATAAACTCCCAAGTTACAGTAGCTTAAAGCAGGAGAAGTATATGTTTCCTTCAAGTAATAATTCATTGAAGGTGTTACTGGTTGGCTTCCAGGTCCTCATGTGGTAGTTCATAGCGTTCCAAGGCCAATCTTATTATAATCATAATTCCATTATCCCTTAGGACCTCATCATCTTTTGTAAGCAGCCAGTGAATGGACAGTCCACCTCATTCTTAAATCCTCTGACCTGGAAAAGATCCATATTACTTCTGCACATGTTTCATTGCTGAGAAATAGTGATACAACCACCTCCAGATGCAAGAGGAGGGAGAGGTTACAAATTATAGTTCCTCTCTGGGCAATTGGATCTCAGTACCATATTCAGTTCGGTTCAGTCACTCAGTCGTGTCCAAGTCTTTGCGACCCCATGGACTGCAGCATGCCAGGTTTCCCTGTCCATCACCAACTTCCAGAGCTTACTCAAAACTCATGGCCATCAAGTTGGTGATGCCATCCAACCAGCTCATCTTCTGTCATCCCCTTCTTCTCCTGCCTTCAATCTTTCCCAGCATCAGGGTCTTTTCCAATGAGTCAGTTCTTCGCATCAGGTGGCCCAAGTGTTGGAGCTTCAGCATCAGTCAGTCCAATAAATATTCAGGACTGATTTCCTTTAGGATCGACTGGTTTGATCTCTTGGCAATACCATATTAGCACAGCATAAATGTGTATGGACACTGAACTACTGTAATGTGCATGCTGCGTGCTCAGTTGTGTTCAGCTCTTTCCAACCTCATGGACTGTAGCCCACCAGACTCCTCTGTCTGGAATTTTCCAGGAAAGAATACTGCAGTGGGTTGCCATTTCCTTCATCAGGGGATCTTCTCAACCCGGGGGCTGAACCTGAGTCTGCATTGTAGGCAGATTCTTTAACTCTGAACCACCTGGGAAGCCCATAAAGTGGGCTGCTGCTGCTGCTAAGTCGCTCCAGTCGTGTCCGACTCTGTGCGACCCCATAGACGGCAGCCCACCAGGCTCCCCCGCCCCTGGGATTCTCCAGGCAAGAACACTGGAGTGGGTTGCCATTTCCTTCTCCAGTGCATGAACATGAAAAGTGAAAGTGAAGTCACTCAGTCGTGTCTGACTCTTAGCGACCCCATGGACTGCAGCCCACCAGGCTCCTCCGTCCATGGGATTTTCCAGACAAGAGTACTGGAGTGGATTGCCATTGCCTTCTCCAATAAAGTGGGCAGCAAATCCTAAATAAAAGTAAATTCTCTTAGAGTTATCTGCTTCAGATATGAACATTTTTTTGCATGTGCATTTCATAGTTTTGTGCTGATGTGTATTTCTGTATGTTCACATCTTTTCCTTTTCTACTTATTTTCCTTAGGCTCCTGAACTGGAATTGATAACGGTGATGTAAACATTCCTTGACTTCATCAGACCCGTGTTCTGAATCTGAGTGTGAGAAAATGACTCCTGTAAGTAATTAACCAAGAGGCATATTGCCATCTTGGGTCACTTCATCTCCACAGGAGGGACCAAGCAGCTAAAGTAAAAGAGGGTGCTGCCTGGGCACAATTTGATCTTTTTTTATTATTATTGTTTTTCCATTATAAATAGAAAGAGACAATAGAACCGGAAGGAATTCAGCTAAGGAAACATTCTGTGTTTATATGACCCACTTTTCATGAGAATGGAGTAACATTCATGAGAAGGCCAAATGTGGGTCTTTCCAAAAGGCAAGATGTAAGAAAAACAGTCTTTAAACGTAGAGTGCCAAGGAAAAGAGGAGAATAAAGCTAGAAGTTCAAGCTCCCTGAATATTTAAATTTTGTGAGATAAGTAGGTGTGTGAAGAAGCTAAAAGTAATTTTATTTCTTTTGTTACATATTTGATTTGTGTTAAGAACAAATGGTACTCTCCCATAATGAAAGCAGTTCTGACATTTTGGTGTGTTTCATTGTTGGGCTATGCACAGAGTGTTCCTATGTCTTTGTTAATGTATTTTGAATAAAGATGGGTTTTATATTCATTCTGACCTTGTGATACTACCTTGAGCTCCACAGTACTATATAAAAAGATAAAAGAATTTTACAGTGATCAGTTTTGGCTATTAATGAAAATATTGCTTATTGCCAAAAGGAAATACATTTTGCAGTATTCTAAATTGAGTGACAGTTTAGCCTGTTAAAAATATTTTTATAGGGGCAATGTGGCCTCAAGAAAAAAATCTGTTATCTTGTGGTTCCCATGGATATGGGCATATTATTTATGATCTGAAAATGTTTGGGGAAAATAAAATTAGTGACATTTGTCAATATTAATCTAATTCTCTCTTGAGTACACTAAAAGGGACACAAATATGTGATTTTTTAAAAAGAGTACTTTAAAAAATAGCTTATATTTGGCTTTGGAATATATTTTTTGCTTCCAAGAATACTTCCTGTACTGTGCATGATTTTTTTCAGGATTGAATTAAAATAACAGTTAAGTCTTTTTCAATTCATAGTGTAACAATCTAACAGCTTCACATAAAACCTCCAGAATGTGGCCAAGAAATTTTTAAGGCCTATGAGTGGCCAATATTGATGTCATAAAGTCCATACACACAATTTAGATAGTTCCTTATCTGAGATCATCACAGACCATCAACCATGGTTTATTTAAGTCTAATTCATCAATGCTCGCTGTAACTTCTGTGGGGGTAGAGGAAGTTGATTAGACAAAGCAAAGAGACTTCCAAAAATTTTTTAGAAACACAGGAACATTCTGACCCTAGAAAGTTCAATCTTCATTTATTTAACAAATATTCATTAACTAGGACTACTGTAAGCATGGATTTAGAGCAGGGAACTAGAAAGGCCTGGTGCCTGCCTTTGTTGAACTTCATTCAAATGGGGAAGATAAACAATAAATAAGTAAACAAATAAGCATATAAATCCCATGGTAATAAGTGCTGCAGAAAAGAAATCAGGGAAAAGAGCTAGACAGTTATTGTGCTTAATCACTCAGTTGTGTCCGACTCTTTGTGACCCTTTGGACTGTAGCCTGCCAGGCTCCTCGGTCCGTGGAACTTTTTTAGGCAAGAATTCTGGAGTGGGTTGCCATATCCTCCATATCCTCCTTCACATAGTCTCCTGTATCATCTGCCTTGCAGGTGGATTCTATATGCACTAAGCCATCAGGGAAGCCCCTGATAGTGGATATTATTTTATATAAAGTCATCAAGAAATGCCTTTCTCATAGGCATTCCCATGCATCCCCCAGCAGCAGCCCCAGTGACCCCAGCCCACCTGATTCCCTCTGCTGATGCCTCTTGGTTTTATTTCTGGCTTTCTTTCTAAAGCAGAATACACAAGCCTCAAGCCCTATCCCTTCCCACATTTGACATTGGTTTTAGATGTCGTGTATCACGTTTTGTTTGTTTTGTTCTGAAATTAAAATAAAGAAGATGCATTAAAAAAAGGAAAAAAGAAGGGTATCAGAAATGCCCTTCCCATGACCAATAGGACTCATGGGTTACCAAGTCTACCCTAGTGGTATCCCAGTACTGAGATATTATGACCCTTGCCATGACTGAAACAAGTAGAGGTGAGGAGCAGTTACAAGATGTAACATGGTAGTTATTCTCAGATAAGACCAGATAGTTATGCCCAGCTGTTGTTATTGTTTAGTTGTTAAGTCATGTCTGACTCTTTCACAACCGTATGGATTATAGCCTATAGGCTCCTCTGTCCATGGGATTTCCCAGGCAAGAATACTGGAGTGGGTTGCTATGCCCTTCTCCAGGGGATATTTCTGACCCAGGGATCAAACCCACATCTCCTATACTGCAGCCAAATTCTTTATCACTGGGAAGTCCAGTTATGTCCAGAACCAGACGGAACAGTGAGAAGGAACCGTAATAAAGAACCAAGAGAGATTGTGGTGAGCTAGGGGCATGGCATATGTAATGCTCCCCAAAGAGAATATTACCTTTGCATGTGTGTAAATGGTTTTTTCAAAAAGGGATGCTGCCTCTGTCTTAGAAGTTGTTGGAATTAGGACAATGTACAACGCCCCCACCCCCCCAAAAAAATTCCTGTATCCAACTATTATTCCTAGAGACCTTGAGTCATCAAGAAAAGATTAAATCAACTTGAGTATGTACTGTTTGAAAAGGTGGGGAATCTTATTTTACTAATAGTTCACCCTCTGTAGAATACTCAGTTTCCTGAGAAATCGCAGTTCCCTGGGTGTTCTGATAGCTGTGATTATACAGCTATTTGTATTCCCTGAATATAAGTGTGATCAGAGTGGGAGGAGAGAGAAGTCTGTTGAAATTAAGTGGGAATTTTTTTTTTATTATTGTTTAATTGAAGACCATACTTTAATCTCTGTAGTTTTTACCTAATGTCCTTTTCTTTGTCCCAGGATACTATCCAGAATACTACATCATATTTTGTCTATCATGTGTTCTTAGACTCCCGTTGGCTATAACAGTTACTCAGACTTTGTTTTTGATGACTTTGACAGACGTACTGCTCAAGTATTTTGTAGGACATCCTTTTAGGAGTTATGGGATTTGGGGTGAAAAACCAGAAAGGTCAAGTGCCATTCTCATTAGATCATATCAATGGTCCATATTAAAAACCTGACTTATCACCATTGATGTTAATCTTGATTACTTGGCTGAGATATTACTTGCTTGATTTCTCCATTTAAAGGTATTCTTTCCCCTCCTTTCCATATTTTACTCTTTGGAAAAAAGTCACTATGTGCAGCCCCTACACAAGAAGTGACAACTCATATTCTACCTTCTTAGAAGTGGAATATCTACATAAATTATTCTGGATTATTCTATAAGGGATATTTGTCTATTCACCTTCTTATTCAGTGATTTACTCATATCATTATAGACTCATAATTATTTATTTTATATTTTCAGTTGTATTCCAACATCATTTCATTTATCTCGTTGCTCAAATTTTGCCAGCTTGGGGAATTCTTTTGACTTTACTCCAAAGTCCCTTTGACATGGCAATATCAATCAAAAAACAATTTTTTTGGAGTACTTCTTTAGTTTCTGGTAGTATAAATACTGCAGGCTTATCTTGAATGTTTCCTGTGTCAGTCCTATAGGCAGTTATTGTTCCAATGATGCCTGGTTCCTCTTATTTGAATAAAAAACCAAGATTTGACCCATAGGTGTTCTCCTTGCTGTTGAGGTATTCTCAGTTCAAAGTCCTCTCAGCTGACAGAGCAAAAAATATATGGGTGTATATTAACCTGTGTATAAGTTAAACATGTTTCTCACTGATGTCTCCAACTCTAATCCATTACCAGATGCATTATTCTAGCCTTCTCCCCTTGTTTATCTGTAACTTCCCACCCTAATGATGAAAAACCTGGACTCCCTCAGTCTGTCATCCATTCACTTAAAAGTTCATTTCTAATATACATACATTAGTGTTTTCAGAATTTTTAACCTGTATTCAATTGGGATGCAACTTTATCAACTAGAGTAGAGTATTTGTATACAGTTCCTTTGCTTTTAGCTTTATTCCACTCATTTCTAGCATTCCTTCTGTCCCTTTTCCCATCACCCTGTTCAGAGTCATTTCATACACTTGTGATAAAGTTAGGTTATTTTTTCACAGTTTGCATTCTGTTTTTGTATCTCCCCTGCTCCCTCCCCACTCCCTAACCTCCTAAGTTATGTTTTTGAATTGCATATGTTAAGGTTCACTCCTTGTATTGTAAAGTTTTATAGATTTTGACCAATGGATATAGTTTCATACAGAATGGTTTTATTGCCTTAAAAAAATTCCTATATATGTTCAACTCTCTTCCTAGTCACCGAATGTCTTACAACCACTGATATCTCTACTTTTGACCTTTCTAGAATGTCATAAAGAAGTATGTGATATGTAACTCTTTTAGACTGGCTTCTTTCACTTAGCAATGTACATTTAAGACATCCATTTTTTTAAATGACTTGATAGCTTATTGCTTTGTTATCATAGAAAATGATTGCAAATGTCAGGATATACAATTTGTTTATCCATTCACCCATTCAAGGACATCTTGGTTGTTTCCAGTGTTTGGTGATTATGAATAAAGCTGCGCTAAACATTCACATGCTAATTTTTGTGTGGATATAAGTTTTCAAATCACTTGGATAAATACTGAGGATTTCCACTGCCAGATTATACAGTAAGACTATGTTCAGCTTTGCAAGAAATTGTGTCTTCCAAAGTGTCTGTACCATTGTGTATCCCCAACAACACTGAATGAGAACTCTGTTGATCTCCCTCCTCATCAGCAATTTCTTAGATTTCAGTCATTCCAGTAGGTATGTAGTGATATCTCATTGTTTACAGTAAAGCGTCTGCTTGGAATGCAGAAGACTCGGATTCGATCCCTGGGTCAGGAAGATCCCCTGGAGAAGGAAATGGCACCCCACTCCAGTACTCTTGCCTAGAGAATCCCATGGAGGGAGGAGCCTGGTAAGCTACAGTCCATGGGGTCACAATGAGTCGGACACAACTGAGTGACTTCACTTTCACTTTCTAATGCCAAGTAATATTGAGCATCTTTTCATATGCTTATTTGCATCTATGCATCTTCTTTGGTGAAATATTTGTTCAAATATTTTGCCACGTTGTTTCATCTGGGCTACGTGTTTATTTATTATTGAATTTTAAGAGTTTTATGTATTTTAGTTTTAAAAATACTTTTATATTTAAAAAGGAAGCCTGAGTCAGCAAATATTCCCATGTACTAAAAAAGTAAAATGTACTGATTAAACAAATTATTAGTTTTATGTGTTAGTGTATACAAAAGGATGATTTTTGATTCTGCTAGTTGTTCTTCCTTACTTTTTATACCTTAACTTAATAATTTGGTTAATGTCAATTGCAATCATAATAAATTTGATTTAACTCCTCCAATCTTCATTCATGTAAACTCCATGAGGCCAGATTTTGTCTCTTTTGTTCTACTGTCTTCAACCATATAGAATAATAATCACTCAATAAATATTGGTTGAATAAACAAATTAATGAACCTGAAAATGAAGTAGTAATTAATCAGTCAAGTATAGAAATAGTTTATCATATTCACTACATTTTTTCAGTCATATACAGATATTTTGACATCATATGAAAATACCATTGTGAGCAATTTATAATATAAGATTGCCTATTTCCAAGTAAAGCAAATGCTGTCCTAAAGATTTAAGGGACTATATTAATTTCAGATAGGCATGGCCCAAAGGAATCTAATTTAAACATGCAATTTAAGACTGTGGACTTTGAAATTTCCTTTTTATATCTTATGGCAAGAATACACAGAAGAACTGTACAAAAAAGATCTTCACGGCCCAGATAATCACGATGGTGTGATCACTGACCTAGAGCCAGACATCCTGGAATGTGAAATCAAGTGGGCCTTAGAAAGCATCACTACGAACAAAGCTAGTCAAGGTGATGGAATTCCAGTTGAGCTATTCCAAATCCTGAAAGATGATGCTGTGAAAGTGCTGCACTCAATATGCCAGCAAATTTGGAAAACTCAGCAGTGGCCACAGGACTGGAAAAGGTCAGTTTTCATTCCAATCCCAAAGAAAGGCAATGACAAAGAATGCTCAAACTACCGCACAATTGCACTCATCTCACATGCTAATAAAGTAATGCTCAAAGTTCTCCAAGCCAGGCTTCAGCAATATGTGAACCGTGAATTTCCTGATGTTCAAGCTGGTTTTAGAAAGGGCAGAGGAACCAGAGATCAAATTGCCAACATCCTCTGGATCATGGAAAAAGCAAGAGAGTTCCAAAAAACATCTATTTCTGCTTTATTGACTATGCCAAAGCCTTTGACTGTGTGGATCACAATAAACTGTGGAAAATTCTGAAAGAGATGGGAATACCAGACCACCTGACCTGCCTCTTGAGAAATCTCTATGCAGGTCAGGAAGCAACAGTTAGAACTGGACACGGAACAAAAGACTGGTTCCAAATAGGAAAAGGAGTTCGTCAAGGCTGTATATTGTCACCCTGTTTATTTAACCTATATGTAGAGTACATCATGAGAAACGCTGGACTGGAAGAAACATAAGCTGGAATCAAGATTGCTGGGAGAAATATCAATAACCTCAGATATGCAGATGACACCACCCTTATGGCAGAAAGTGAAGAGGAACTAAAAAGCCTCTTGAGGAAAGTGCAAGTGGAGAGTGAAAAAGTTGGCTTAAAGCTCAACATTCAGAAAACGAAGATCATGGCATCCAGTCCCATCACTTCATGGGAAATAGATGGGGAAACAGTGGAAACAGTGCCAGACTTTATTTTTCTGGGCTCCAAAATCACTACAGATGGTGACTGGAGCCATGAAATTAAAAGACGCTTACTCCTGGGAAGGAAAGTTATGACCAACCTAGATAGCATATTCAAAAGCAGAGACATTACTTTGCCAACAAAGGTCCATCTAGTCAAGGCTATGGTTTTTCCTGTGGTCATGTATGGATGTGAGAGTTGGACTGTGAAGAAGGCTGAGCGCTGAAGAATTGATGCTTTTGAACTGTGGTGTTGGAGAAGACTCTTGAGAGTGCCTTGGACTGCAAGGAGATCCAACCAGTCCATTCTGAAGGAGATCAGCCCTGGGATTTCTTTGGAAGGAATGATGCTAAAGCTGAAACTCCAGTACTTTGGCCACCTCATGCGAAGAGTTGACTCATTGGAAAAGACTCTGATGCTGAGAAGGATTGGGGGCAGGAGGAGAAGGGGACGACAGAGGATGAGATGGCTGGATGGCATCACTGACTCGATGGACGTGAGTCTGAGTGGACTCCGGGAGTTTGTGATGGACAGGGAGGCCTGGGGTGCTGCGATTCATGGGGTCGCAAAGAGTCGGACACGACTGAGCAACTGATCTGATCTAATGCATTCATAAAGATATAACTTATTTAATATTGTGAGAAAATATTTGTCATGTCTGTAACATTTATCAAAGAATGTATTTGGAAACATGATCTGGTTAGCACTAATGTCATAGAAAGAAATATTTACCTGGATCAGCTTTCAAGCAAATACCATTTTTTTGGGCTGTTGTATTCAGATACACTTGAATGTTTTAGATGGTGGCTGAAATTATCTGCAACAAACTTTGAATCATCCTGTTTAATGTAATTTACAGTGAATGCTTTGATTTCCAAATCAAAAATATTGATAGACCATACTTTTGATAAAAAAGGTAAAAATATACTATGAATTCAAATGCTCACTGATCTTTATGGGAAAAATACATTGTGAGATCAGAAGATAATATGGGCAGTCATCTGTCTAATTTGTGTTTATCTGCCAGGGTACACATTTGAGTGTTAATCTTTGAAGTAACTGAACACTCTACCCTATGCTTACCTGTTAAAATGCCTTAGCAGATTATGCTGTATGAATCTCTGTACACTACTCCACTCAACTGCAAGTACTTGAGCTACTTAGCTCCTTTCATAAGTCTTATGGTAGCTTTTAATCCAAGCAGACTCAGTTGATATTATTTACAGTTGTACCACAAATTGGCTTTGAAAGATTAGAAGTTTCAACTTTACTGTGCTTCTGTTTTCTTATATTCATTTGAAAACATACTCAGACTCAGTAACATAGAAAACTGTGACCTACTGATACAGCAAATATGCACCATGAATGAATTTTCCTAGTAACTGCGTGTTGATAAGACACTCTCCATAATGAAAAGGATTTTGCTTCTCTTCAGTATATTTGCTTGAGAGTGGCATGTGATGTTGACATACCATGTGTTTCTGGGTTATAAAAATTTTTAATCTCTTAGTGTGTTCATCCATGAGGAGAAAGCACCCATCTCACTCAAGCCCATTATACAAATTAGAAGCCTTTGTTCCCTTCGTGTTTTGTTGGTAGGCATTAACACAGAAACTATGAACGTATTGGAGCTGGAAGTAATGGAGTGAAATTGCTCACACCATTACTTTAAATTGAAATGCAGACAGTTCATCTGTATAGAAGTTGTGAGATCTTTTTACCTGAAAGAATAAAAACACTGAACGGTAAGATGTAAACAACAACAAAAACCCACTAGATTTTAAGGCAGGATTTTTCCCTCTCAGACACTCTACCTGAATCATAATAATTTTTGAAAATCCCTTGTTTTCATCTATAGTGGCTTCAGAACCTAAGTGGAGCCTTGCTCTGGAAAAACCAGCATTTTAAAATGGAAAGCATGTCCCCTTTGAGCAGAAGTTGTATTCTTTTTTATTTTCTTGTGTTACTGTAAATTACTTTTTTAGCTCATTGTTAAAGGAAAAATAGGAACGCATCATTAGTTAAACACTAATGATCCTGAATTAAGAGGAAAAAAAAAAAAACTTGAGCTAACCAACTTTCTGCAATTTAACTACTTCTGTTTAAAGTAAGCTTTTCATGATCCTACATAGATATTTACTTCAAAAGATGATTTCTTAATAATACTAACTTTTTAATCTACTTCAGTGAGGGGAGGATGTTAGGAGAAAATATGGCATTTTATAACACAAGCTCTTTTAAAGCAGATGGGCTATGTCAATCTCCAAGACAGTTTCTGCACTTGTTCCTATAGAAATCCTAAATGTGCCAGAAATCGTGGGAATGTCATGTTAGCAAAATATAATAAAACATGGGACAGTTTTCATTTTCTGAGACTATAATAGTAGTAATTACGCTTTATAAGTTCTCTACTACTAATCAAATATGCAGAGTTGATAGTCAGCTCTTGAATCTTTTTGAGGGTGTACTTCTGAAATTACTACCCACTTACAGAATCACAGAAATACGCTATTTCTAATTTCTTAGTTTGGAGAAGGAAATGGCAACCCACTCCAGTGTTCTTGCCTGGAGAATCCCAGGGATGGGGGAGCCTGGTGGGCTGTCATCTCTGGGGTCGCACAGAGTCAGACACGACTGAAGCGACTTAGCAGCAGCATACATGGGCTTCCCAGGTGGAGTGAGCGGTAAAGAACCTGCCTGCCAATGCAGGAGACATAAGAGACGTGGGTTTGATTCCTAGGTCGGGAAGATCCCTTGCAAGAGGGCATGTCAACTCACTCCAGTATTCTTGCTTGGGGAATCCCATGGACAAAGGAGCCTGGTGGTTTGCAGTCCATAGGGTCGCTCAGACTCGGACATTACTGAAGTGACTTAGCACGTAGTTCTACACATAGGGAAACTGAAGCTCCACGGATGACTAAAAATCTGAAAGAGCTAAGGAGGGGAACTTTCAAAAATCCCTCTGTCACATTTCCCCCTACCAGCCTTACATCCCTAGACCTGGCCTTGCTGTGTTGTCATCAGAGGTGAACTATGAATTATCCTTGTTTAGTCACTAAGTCATGTCCGACTCTTTTGTAATCGCATGGACTGTAGTCCCCTGGGCTCCTCTGTCCATGGGATTCTCCAGGCAAGAAGACTGCAGTGGGTTGCCATTTCCTTCTCCAGAACTATGCATAGCGCTATCTATATCCAATCACTCCACTTGAGTGTCAGATCTTATTCCCTCTTGCCAACTCAGGGGAAGCCCTGTAGTAAGTAAGCACTGTCACTCGCCTTCCATTGTGACATTATTCTTCTTTGGCCTCTACTGAACCATTTCCTATTCTCCTAAAAGAAGGAATAAGAATCTTCTCCCAAATTATGTTTACTTTCTTTATAGACCACTATATGCTCTCAGTTTTCTTTCTCTTTTGCTTAATGCGCTATTATAGCTCAGATCATTCTCTGGTTCCCTGACCTCTTAAAATGTCAGAGGTATACAAAATTTGGGTGTTAGTCCCTTCTTCTCCTATATTCACTGTCCTGGTACTCTAAGGTCTGAGAGCTTAACAGATCATCTATTTAATGACAGCTTACAAATGTACATCTCTAAGCAACTTGTCTATTGAAATCCATTCTTGTATATCATCTCCAGTTGGATGTCTAATAAATCTCCAAATCCAACATTTTAACTGAACTCCTCTATTTTTTTCCCCAAAAGCTGTTCAGCCATAGTCTTCTCTCTCTCAGTAGATAGTAACTCCACCCTTAAAATTGGAATCATTTTTGACTCTTCTATTTCTTTCACATACCACATCTAATCCATCAGAAAACTATGGCTTTACTTTCAAAATACATCCATCGTGTCAACTCTACTCCAACATAAAATAAAATTTGAAAAACATGTCCAGGATACAACAGTAGATCAAAATCAAACTGCTCCTACCCCAGTCCAAGTGTCCATCATCTTGTACCTAGACCTCTGCAATTGCTTTCTAACTCTCATCAGACCTGGGGACTTGCTTCTATGGAACTGATTCTCAACCCAGAAGCCAGAGTGATTCCTTAGACACACACATATCATGTTTTGCCTCTAAGGAAAATTCTTCAGTAGCATTCCAATTACCAGAGTCTGTGTAGAGATATACATAAGTAAGGATATGATTAAATTTCAGGACAGTCTACTAAAAAATCCAAGGTATTGTGGAAGGGCATAGATAATCACCTATGATTATCAGTATGGGAGTGGGTTGCCATTTCCTTCTCCAGGGAATCTTCCCAACCCAGGGATTGAACCCAGGTCTCTCACATTGTAGACAGACGCTTTACCCACTGAGCCACCAGGGAAGTCCAATATAGATAATCACCTAACTGAATGCTGGAGGACCACTGAATCCTTCTCAGAAAAAAAGTAACATCTATTCTGTTAATCGAAGAATAAATAGATGTTATCCCAGAAACTGAATGGTAAGGTGTAGACGCTGAGGAATCAACACAGAGCTCTCAGCTCTTTGAGCTCATATACTGTGTCAGTTTTTTAAGTGTAAATAGTTTACATCTATCTATTCATTTAATATTTTCTACAAACCTTTCAGGTAAGTAGTGTTACTATCTTTATTTTACAGATGCTGACAGTAACACATGCTCAGTCGCTCAGTCATGTCCAATTCTTTGCAACTCCACAGACTATAGCCTGCCAGACTCCTCTGTCCATGGAATTTTTCAGGCAAGAATATTGGCGTGGTTGCCACTTCCTTGAACCCAGGTCTCTTGCCTCTCCTGCATTGGCTCCATTAGCCGTCGGTGCTACCAGCAGTACCTGGGAATCCCGACTAACACATAGGTAGCTATTGGTAGAGCATGGATTCAAATTTACCTAGTTCCTCTTGAAGAGTAAGGCACCAACTACCATAATTGGTGAAGTTAGCGAGACTCAGATCCTAGAGGTCCTCAGGTCCAAGTAAAAAATTAGACTTTGTCCTTAGAATCATAAGAGATACTTTTCCTACTTTGGACTGCAGTAAAAATGAACTGGGCAAGAAGAAATTGCAGAGTACTATCTTTGGCTTAATAAACTGCCTAGGTTAAAATAAATCCAAACTTCTTTAGTGGACTTGTGAAGTCCCTTATAAATTCTAGCTCTCTGGCCTCATTTCAGGCCATTTGCTATTTTTCTTTCTTCCCCTGTATCTCTTACCTCTGCATTTCACCTAAACTGTGCTCTAAACATTCTTGCAGATACCCTTCCCAGAAAAGTGTGCCCACACATAAAGACTGCATACTTTATCACATACTTTATCACTGTTTGAACAGATGGAGGTCTTCTCAGCTGGTTTAAGTGTTCAAACTCTAGAAGCTTATTGTTTTCTGACTCACCAGTTCTGATTAGGTCATTGGTCTATTTCTTCTTCCTAAAAAGAAAAAAAAAAAAGCAATTCTTTTCTCTACTTCAGATCAGATCAGACACTCAGTCGTGTCCAACTCTTTACCACCCCATGAATTGCAGCACCCCAGGCCTCCCTGTCCATCACCAACTCCCGGAGTTCACTCAGACTCACGTCCATAAAGTCAGTGATGCCATCCAGCCATCTCATCCTCTGTCGTCCCCTTCTCCTCCTGCCCCCAATCCCTCCCAGCATCAGAGTCTTTTCCAATGAGTCAACTCTTCGCATGAGGTGGCCAAAGTACTGGAGTTTCAGCTTTAGCATCATTCCTTCCAAAGAAATCCCAGGGCTGATCTCCTTCAGAATGGACTGGTTGGATCTCCTTGCAGTCCAAGGCACTCTCAAGAGTCTTCTCCAACACCACAGTTCAAAAGCATCAATTCTTCAGCGCTCAGCCTTCTTCACAGTCCAACTCTCACATCCATACATGACCACAGGAAAAACCATAGCCTTGACTAGATGGACCTTTGTTGGCAAAGTAATGTCTGTGCTTTTGAATATGCTATCTAGGTTGGTCATAACTTCCCTTCCCAGGAGTAAGCATCTTTTAATTTCATGGCTCCAGTCACCATCTGTAGTGATTTTGGAGCCCAGAAAAATAAAGTCTGCCACTGTTTTCACTGTTTCCCCATCTATTTCCCATGAAGTGATGGGACCAGATGCCATGACCTTAGTTTTCTGAATGTTGACCTTTAAGCCAACTTTTTCACTCTCCACTTTCACTTTCCTCAAGAGGCTTTTTAGTTCCTCTTCACTTTCTGCCATAAGGGTGGTGTCATCTGCATATCTGAGGTTATTGATATTTCTCCCAGCAATCTTGATTCCAGCTTATGTTTCTTCCAGTCCAGCGTTTCTCATGATGTACTCTGCATATAAGTTAAATAAACAGGGTGACAATATACAGCCTTGACGAACTCCTTTTCCTATTTGGAACCAGTCTTTTGTTCCGTGTCCAGTTCTAACTGTTGCTTCCTGACCTGCATAGAGATTTCTCAAGAGGCAGGTCAGGTGGTCTGGTATTCCCATCTCTTGAAGAATTTTCCACAGTTTATTGTGATCCACACAGTCAAAGGCTTTGGCATAGTCAATAAAGCAGAAATAGATGTTTTTTGGAACTCTCTTGCTTTTTCGATGATCCAACAGATGTTGGCAATTTGATCTCTGGTTCCTCTGCCCTTTCTAAAACCAGCTTGAACATCATGAAGTTCACAGTTCACATATTGCTGAAGCCTTGCTTGGAGAATTTTGAGCATTATTTTACTAGCGTGCGAGGTGAGTGCAATTGTGAGGTAGTTTGAACATTCTTTGTCATTGCCTTTCTTTGGGATTGGAATGAAAACTGACCTTTTCCAGTCCTGTGGCCACTGCTGAGTTTTCCAAATTTGCTGGCATATTGAGTGCAGCACTTTCACAGCATCATCTTTCAGGATTTGGAATAGCTCAACTGGAATTCCATCACCTCGACTAGCTTTGTTCATAGTGATGCTTTCTAAGGCCCACTTGACTTCACATTCCAGGATGTCTGGCTCTAGGTCAGTGATCACACCATCATGATTATCTGGCTCATGAAGATCTTTTTTGTACAGTTCTTCTGTGTATTCTTGCCACCTCTTTTTAATATCTTCTGCTTCTGTTAGGTCCATACCATTTCTGTCCTTTATCGAGCCCATCTTTGCATGAAATGTTCCTTTGGTATCTCTGATTTTCTTGAAGAGATCTCTAGTCTTTCCCATTCTGTTGTTTTCCTCTATTTCTTTGCATTGATCACTGAAGAAGGCTTTCTTATCTCTTCTTGCTCTTCTTTGGAACTCTGCATTCAGATGTTTACATCTTTCCTTTTCTCCTTTGCTTTTTGCTTCTCTTCTTTTCACAGCTATTTGTAAGGCCTCCCAGACAGCCATTTTGCTTTTTTGCATTTCCTTTCCATGGGGATGGTCTTGATCCCTGTCTCCTGTCTTCTCTACTTAGGAACCAAATTACTCAGTACAGAATTTAAATATCATAGATCTGGGAAATTTCTTCTAAGTCTTACCTTCCTTACCAAATGGGTATAGGTAAGTAGGCATCTATTATTCAGACTGGTCTAAGGGGCTAGGTTATGCCATCCTATACCATCAAACCACCTGATCTTGAAGCTTCACACATCAGAGGGTTTATTTTTTTCTTTTATGCAAAGGCCACTGTGAAGCAGACTGCTTGTATCTCATTATTTTGAAATTTCAGCTGGAGGCTTCCAATTTGCCATAACAGGGAAAGAGAAAGATGAGGAATAAACCTCCAGCTGAAAAATGCTTCTGCCTGAACCTGGAACTTATCATTTCGGCTTTCACTGCAATAACCAGAATTACGGTGGCGACTAACTTTGAGTGTTATAAGGAGCTTCTGGGCCAGTCAACAGTGCTTCCATAGGTAACATACATGAAAAAGTGGTCAGTGCAGAAGGAGAAGAGGGCATTAGAGGATGAGATGGCTGGATGACATCACCAATGCAATGGACATGGACTTGGGCAAACTTAGGGAGATGGTGTGGGACAGGGAGACCTGGCATGCTGTAGTCCATCGGGTTGCAAAGAGTCGGACATGACTGGTTGACTGAACAACAGCGGTGGTCAGTTAACCTCTTGTTCACCTCTAGCCTCACTTTATGATAATTCTGTGTTTACATTTCTGCTTCTTTATTATAACTATCAGCTTTTAAAGGGCAAGATCACCATTTGATCTTTGTGTTTGTCCTAACTCCTAGTTTAATGAAAGTCAATTCAATTCAACTATGTTGTTGAATTGCATTGATTAGGCATGGTTTGTATTGTAGTCCAGGTTCCCAGGAAAGAGACAGTGAGAGAGATATTAGTGTAAAAGAAGTTTATTGAAACATGTTTTTGGGACCAAGTGGAAATAGCACCCCTGGGCACTGGGAGAGGTTGGTCTCTGATGCAGTCTCAATGGCGATCTCCAGCTGTTTCCACTGGCAATCTAAAGCTGAGATGACTCTTTAGAGTTGCCCCAATTTGGGGCTGAGTCCACTTTTATATGCCAGCATCAGCCAGTCTTAAATTCAGGCTGCCACAGGGAAGGGAGATGTGATCTTGAATGAGGGTGTTCACTTCAGTTTAGGGCAACTCCCAGAGGCAAAGTCCTTAGGGGAGATCTGCCTATAGCAAAGTGTCCACTCCCATTTAACAAAAAGCAAGTAACCTCATTTGGTAGTGTATTTAAACTATCCTATGTAAATAAATACTATACTCACTTCGGTGCTAAGAAAACAAGAGGTATAGCCAATAGCCCAATAGACTCCTATTTAAAACCACTTATAATTTGGGGCTTAAGAGTTTTGTGACTTCCAGTTTATTCACTTTGGTATAAATCAAATTTTATTGTAATTTTCTAGCCCTACATTCGGAACTCAGTATAAAATTGGTTTCCTAAACGGTACAGACAAATTCCACATTTTCATCCTAACATGTATTTACATCCACAGCTATTCAGTTGTGTGGGTAATTTAAGCCTCTGAGTTAGGAACTGGTTTCACTGCTTCTTATCTATTCAAAAATAGTTCATATGAGCAAAAGCTATGTCTAAACAGAATTTACTCAGCAACATAAAAATATGTTATGTAAAAATAGAGCCTGAATAGAGTAGTCGTTAGCTTTTTAATAGGCTCCAATAAATAAGAATGAGTTAGAATTGACTTTGCACTTAAACTGACAATCTTAACTTTGTGACTGCCAGGCAAATATTTTTTGTGATACCACATAGTTTATTTAGCTCTTTTCTGTGGTTTATTTTTCTGCTTCTAAAACAGAGATTTAAAAGCTTAAAATAAAATCATATATGGTGAATAAGATACGGATGTTTCAGAACTTCTCACACTGGATTTGTCTTACAAATATGCTGATATCTTTCCTTTGAATATTTGCATGTAGAAAGCAGTGCTATTACAAACATACAATTTTGTGCTTTGGGCCAGTTAGTTTGAGGACAGTAAAATAAAACACCAATATGATAAGTCCTTACAGTAGAGTTGTCTGGAGCTTTTTAAGAGAGACAAATGTTTGAGCACAAGAGTTTACCAGTTGAGAGATACTGTAATAGTTATAGATCCAGAGTACAATAAGAGCACATTACAGGGAAGAGGACATTCTGTATGTGAGAATATTTTAAAATGGTAAAGCAATAAATCTTGCCATGTAACAAACAATTTCAAAATTGTAATGGCCTACAACAGCACACATTAACTTTCAGGCTTATAGTTCTGCAAATCAACTGTGGTTCAACCAGTGTCGGCTTGCTATGTCTGGGTCAGGCTGGACAAGCTTCCTGTTGGAATCAGCTCTACCCTGTATGTATTCATTCATACACCTGGTTGAAGGGAGTGATTACTGATTCTCCTCTCATAGAAATTACAGCCATGCAAGAGACCAACCCAAATGGCACAGATATGTTTAAAACTATTGCTCACATTCCATCCACTAATTCCATCCAAACATTCCATTGACCAAAGGGAGTCTAATGGCCAAGCTCATGATGGATGAGCCAAGGAAATAAACTCAATCCACACTAGTGAGAAGTACTGCAAAAGTCACATGGGGAATCCAAGGACACAAATTCTATAACAGAAATATGATGAAAGGTTCAGGAACAACAGTCCAATCCTTCATTAAGTTTCAAAGAAGACTTGACATATTTGAGCTGGATCCTGAAGGATGAATAGAAGTTTACCAATAAAACTCCAAACTGATTCCAAATCTAACATCCTACTCTGTTGCTTTTCCTAAAACTTTAAGCTATTTAATTGAAAAAATATATAACTGCTTTATTATTTCCAAATAGCTACACTGTACAACTATCTGGTACTCTTTTATCCTCAATGTCATTGTCAAACTAACTTACCTAACTTCCGGCATTGTTCAAGTTCTAGATAAGCTTCCCTCCTGTCTTCCAAAGGCTTTTACTCACCATCTATGAAGCTTGTGCTTGCCTTTGAGACTGCTGTATCTTATGCTTAGGCTTGTTGCTTTCCAACTTTCTCTTTTATTTGCAGATCTTCAGAAAATCTAGTGTGCCCAGTATCTGCTCTGAGTCTTGGAGAGCTGTGATGATTGTTTTACATGACACTCCTGCCACTTTTGCATTGCTCATCATCTCTATAAATACGCTGCCTTTTTGCTTTTCATAAGTTATTTCTTTAATTTATGCATAACCTAAATATCTCACCACTCTTCAATATAAATAAGTTGATGCTTTAAGAGTACTTTGAATTGACTTACAGCTAAAACTTTTGATTCTGTGTAGTCAGTTTTTTCCTATGTGCTCAGTTGTAGATAATACGGAATATGAGAGTTAAAAATAATAAGATTTTTTTTACCTTGATTGCTATGCAGTGAGATTGCTTCCCATTTTGTATGTTCCTTGAGTTCTCTCTTATTATTTGTAGTCTATTTCAATCACTGGAATTCATGCTCAGTTGCTCAGTCATGGGCTACATGTAGACTGCCAGACTCCTTTATCTAAGGGATTTTCCTGGGATGAATACTGGAGTGGGTTGCCATTCCCTTCTCCAGGGGATCTTGCCGACCAAGGGATCGTACCCACATCTCCTGTATCTCCTGCAAGGCAGGCAGATTGTTTACCCTGGAACCACTGGGGAAGCCCCGCTGGAATATCCAAAGGCAAATTAATACCATTGCTTGTTTTACATCCAGTTCCTGCCTTTCTCTGAGGAAAAAAATCTTGACTTACGGTAAAGAGCAGTTATTGTTAAAAGAAATGACTCTTGGAAGTAAGGAGTTAACAGGAGTTGTAACTAAAAGCAGTGTGAAAAAAGAGATGAGAGGCTGTGGACTTCAGATCAGCAAGCAGAAGAGAGCATTGAGATTCATGAATGTAAGAGAAACACTTGTATTGCCAAGGAAAAATTAAAAATTGTCAAGTTCAGACAAACTATTAATGCATATGTAATGTGGAAGCACAGACTCCTGGTAAGAACTAGCCTTAGGCAATATTTCATTTTAAAACAGAGAATACTTTATATTATGATTCTACAAATGAATGTTGTCTAAATATTTTTGTTAATTGCAGAATATTTCACGATAATAAGGATCATCAAGTGTTGAAAATGTAGTTATTCATTTGACACTGAAAAAAAGGGAAGTACACGCATTTTAAGAATAAAAACTATGGCTTTTCTGGATTTGAACTACATTCACACCTTGGAAATCAGCAGAAATCAAGGTCTTTCAGCTCATAGAGGTAAAGGGTTTTCCTGAATATTCTGAAGCACAACTACAAGGAAAATTTCAATTTTCATTCTTTACTAGTATTTCCTCAGTGCCTTATGCAAACCTTTTCATATAAGATATTCAATAAGCATATATTGAACAAATGGATGTCTACTGAATAGCCCTGAATCATGGCTCCATGTTGAGTGCTAGAGTGGATAAAGAGGAGAAAGAGTTCACCAAGTTTTATTCATTCAGCTAATATTTAGTAAGCAGTTATTAGGCACTGTTTTAAATGCTGAAATTCAGTATTATAAACCAGACAGGAAAAGTCTGTGATCTCATGGAATTTACATTCTACTTGGGTGAAAGATAAACAACAAGCAATAAAAATGCAAAAGGTAACAAGCTAATATTAGATCATCTGCATCTGGAGCTATAAAGAAAATGAAGAAGATAGTACTGCTGAGAGAGGATGGAAGTGGGGGATCCCTCTTACGGTGGATCGATGATCAAGGGACAACTTTCTGCAAAGGTGCCGCTTGAGCCAAGACCTTATAATGAGGAGACAGCTCTTTGTGGAGCCATTGGGGAAAGTGGAAGGAAGAGTAAGTTCAAATTCACTGTGACAGAAAAAAAGCTCTGTGGGTTTGAGCAACAAAAAGGAGGCTGGTGTGACTGGAGGGTACAGAATGTGATAAATAAGAGAGGGAGTCAGGGACCAGAATGTTAGAGCCTTGTGCCTGAAGCCAGGATTTTGCATTTTATTTTAATCACAATGGGAGTCTTATCAGGGAGATTTTAAGAGGAGAAGGTTATATTATTTAATTTACAATTTTGAAAGTCATTCTGACTGCCTTTTTGGGAAAGATTTGAAGGGGAAGTGGGGGTGGTCAAAGGCTACTAGTTATTAGGAGTGTATTGCCCATAACCAAGGCCAGAGATCTTGATGGTTTGGACTGGGTTACAATGAAAATAGACTTTACACACATTTTAGAGATAGCTGATAGATCTTGTGGATGGATAGCATGTGGATGGGAGGGAAAATGTGTAATCCGGAATATTTCTGCTGTTTTGGAATTGTAGGTCTGGATGGATTGGGGAGGCGGGGGAGGTCATTTTACGAGATGGGAGAGACTCCTGGCTGGAAGAAACTGCTTTTGTAGTTTAAAAAAAAAAAGGCAGCAAAGAAATAATGGTTATCACCATCTTTCTAAATTCCATATATATGCGTTAGTATACTGTATTGGTGTTTTTCTTTCTGGCTTACTTCTAAAAAAAAAAAAGAGAAATAATGATTAAAGAAAGTTTACAGTCTAGCTAGCAAAGAACACGCACATATACACACATGACACTAAAGGCAAGTTAAGAAGTATTTGTTTATTTACTTGCTAAGTCATGTCTGACTCTTTCAGCCCCATGAACTGCAGCATGCCAGGCTCCCCTGTCCTTCACTGTCTCCCAGAGTTTGCTCGAATTCATGTCCGTTGAGTTAGTGATGCTATCTAACCATCTCATCCTCTGCTGCCCTCTTCTTCCCTTGCCCTCAATCTGAAGAGCCGACTCATTGGAAAAGACCCTGGTGCTGGAAATATTCCAATGAATATTCAGGACTGATTTCCTTTAGGATTGACTGGTTTGATCTCCTTGCTGGCCAAAGGACTCTCAAGAGTCTTCTCCAGCACCACAATCAAAAGCATCAATTCTTCAACCCTCAGTCTTCTTTATGGTCCCACTCTCACATCTGACCATGACTCCTGAAAAGACCATAGCTTTGAATACATGAACTTTTGTCGGCAAAGTGATTCTGCTTTTTAATGCACTGTCTAGGTTTGTCATAGCTAAATAATTTATAAGACCCTGAAGGAGTACAGAGGAAAGACTTATGCTCATTGAGTGAGTCATTTCACATGCTTATGTTTCAGAATTTCTAACTTGAAATGAAATAAATACCAAAAGCGCTTAATTATTTCACATTGCATGAAGACTGGATGTACATGTTTAGTCCAATAATATAAAATAAATCCACTTAATAATATAAAGAGGTAAACTAGTACATCTTTTTTAGCTTTCCCCTCATGGTTTCAAAATAACTGAGATAGGGCTAGCAACATATTCTCACATGACGGGACCTCTGCTGCAGAAACGGGATGGGAAGGATAAAGAAGCCCAATTCCTGTTGGCTTTTTCTTTTAATCAGGGTTTTGTTTTTTTGTTTTTTCCTGGAAGCCCTCTAGCTGATACTTACTATATTTAATTGGCTTGAGCTGGGCCATGTTCTCATCTTTGGATCAAACACTAACAAAAGGAAACTAAATTGCCATTATTGATTGAGCTCAATCATAATTGAGCTTGTGAGTCTGAGGGTCATAACTTCCTACAAGTAATACAGATTCTCCACGCCAAAAAAAAAAGGAAGACTATTTGTCACCCTAGATATGATCAGAGACCCAAATATTCCATTTTTAGCTGGTCCTTCAGTGATAAAGGCAAAGTTGAGTTTGTATACTCACTATATTCCAGGCTAAGTCGAATGTCTGGCTCATGGTAGATAATCTATAAATACACATTATTAAATGGATAATTAATATTTACTTGTTGAATGAATCACCACTTCTACATGAAAAATACAAGAGGTCTTATACAGGAGGTCAGAGTGACAAGATAACTTGTTCAAGTTAATTCAGTAATAAATGTTAGAGCAAGACTCAAACTCAGATGGCTTCTGCTCCAATGCCTGAACTCTGCTTATCGATACACACTGATTTTCATCAAAGTCTAATAGTGTAGTTGACTACATAGCCCTAAAAGGACACTAAATCCAAGGTCTGAGAAAAGGGAGATTCTCAATCACAGTTAAGAAATCCTAGGAAACTAGCTAAAGCAGTTTTTAAAAAAATGCTTAATTAATTTATTTTTGGCTATGCTGGCTCTTCATTGCAGTTTGAAGGCTTTCTCTAGTTGCAGTGAGTAAAGGCTACCCTAGCTGCAGTACATGGGCTTCTCATTTCGGTGGCTTTTCTTGGGGAGCATGGGCTCAAGGACACCCGGGCTCAGTACTTGTAGTGCACGGGCTTAGTTGCTCTGTAACATGTGGTATTTTCCTGGACCAAGGATCTAACTGGTGTCTCCTGCATTGCAAGGTGGATTTTTAACCACTGTACCCCCAGGGAAGCCCAGAAGTTTTGTATCTTTCTTGATCTTTCATGACCTCTTAACATCCACATCACTGTCATAATAATCATCTCCATTTCCTTGGCCTCTCCCTAGTTTTCAAGTTTACCTGTCCCATCACATCCTTATTTTCTTCCCCAACCAAACTAGAACTTGTAGTCAATTCTGTTAACTATTCAGTCACAGGCAGATATACTTCCTTCACTGACTGATATGGATCAATTACAAATTTGTGTCAAGCCAACTTCTTGTTTCATTTCTCCCTCTGACAGAGACACTGAAAATGGCTGAGAAAAATCCCATAAACATATTGCCCAGGTCCCATCTCATCGCGTGCTTCCGTTTCATTCAGCAGTTCATTTATTTGTATCACATCACCAGTGCTTCTGACTTCCTAGAGTATCTCTCTCAAATCTTTTTTCTTCTCCTCAAGTCCCCTTCTTTAGGACTTTTACAGAATTGTTGTGTTTCTTCTTCTTGGTACATGATAAAATTGTTCTTTGCCATCCACTTGGTTTGGCATTGCCATGTTAGATATTGGGGTGTGACTTTGTTAATGAAGTGTGTCAGCAGATGTGGAAGTTTTGAAAGCCAATGCAGGGTCTTCCGTAGAGGTCCAGCGGTTAAGACTCCTGGCTTCCAATGCAGAGGGTGCAGGTTCGATCCCTAGTTCAGGAACTAAGATTCCATGTGCCACATGGCCACAAGATAAAAAAAAAGAAAAGCCACTGCATTATTCATCATGTTCCCCTTCCCTTGCCTTAGTAACTTTCCAGGTATGTGTCAAGGTAGAGCCTTCATAAGCCTAGTTCCTGAAGAATTTAGATAATCTCTATCCGCCCAGTGGTTTATGCTGTATGTGGAGAAGAAACCCATTTTTCCTGTGTTAAGTCATAAGTAGTTGGGGTGTGTTTGTTACCACTGCATCATTCAGCCTGTCCTAACTGTTACAACCGCTTGTAGAATTTCACATAATCCTTCTCTTGAAATTTCTTCTTTGGGTTTAACCATTCCATTATCTTTGTGTCCTTAGGCTATAATTTTTTGATCCTGCTTTGCAGTCTTCATGATAGTGTCCCTCTTTTTCTGCTCAACTGTCTTCTTTGATCCTTCTGCCCAGTTGTGGATAAGCACATTTACCATCAATCCTTCAACTTCTATCTAAAACCTAATAGCTCTAAAGTTTGTAACTCCAATAAAGACTTCTCCTCAAATATTCAGATCTACATGTCCAAATGCTATACACAATTTTCACCTGGATATTTTCCTCAACTTCAGTTTTTCTCTAATTATTCTCACTAAAGAAATTCTGTCTTTCAAGTTCCATGTCTTTGTAAATGTTCCTTCAATCTGCCTGTATCCTAAACCAGAAATCTGGAAATAATCATAATTTTATTCCTCTAAGTCACTCAAAATAGCATGTCATTATATAAATTCTACACCTAAAATATTTTTTCTATCTTCCTCTTCTTTGCCTATTCTCCTTCTGGGACTGTATAGTCCTAAACCATGACAATTTCAATATACCTTTGAAGCCTCCCCCTCTCTCCTCTAGGGCATACATTGCTGCCAGAGTTCTGTTTATAAAATATTGATTAGATCACATAACTCTTATATTTAAAAATGACTCTGAAATTTTATTGTCAATGGCACAGAAACTATATTGCTATCATAGCTTAAGAAGACCATCAAAGACCAATCATGCCTAAAACCACGTTTTTCTAGTGCTCTTGCAACCTTCCAATCAAATTTGTGTAGAAGTAGACATTTATTTCTTGATACATTTGTTCGTGACATTTCCTCATCTGGAATGACCTTTCCCTCTTCTTTTTAAATGATCACTACTGAAGTCTTCCTTGAGCAGCTCTTTCTCTGACAAAATGAATCATTTCCCCTCTCTGTTTCAATGATGAACTACAGATAACATTTACTGAGCAATCGCTACCTGTATTTGTTTCCTAAGGCTATGCAATAAATTACCATAAACCTGATGGCTTAAAACAACAGAAGTTTACTCACTCACACTTCTGGAGTCTAGGAATTTCAAATAGGTGTCAGCAGGGTCATGCTCCCTTTAAAAACTCCAGAGAAGGATCCTTCCCTTCTTCCTTGTAGCTTAAGGTAGTCGCTGGCAATCTTTGATGTTCCTGGCAGTACAGATGCAGCTCTTCAATTTCTGCCTCCATTTGCACATGACCTTCCTCCCTGTGTGTCTCCTTTGTGCCAGGGTATTCATGTCTCTCTCTCCTTTTTCTTATAAAGACAGCAGTCATTTATTATAGGGCTGATGCTAATCCAGTATGACTTCATTTTAATTTGATTGTATCTGTGAAGACCCTATTTCCAAATAAGGTCTCATCCATAGATCTCGGGTGTGTGTATATATATATATATAAAACCTACATTTATATTAAAATAATTATATTTTTATTTTATATAAAATATATTTATATTGTATATATATTTGAGGAAGAGGGCACAATTAAAAACACTACAGAACTTTTTAGCATTGTGCTGAGTACTTAAGGCATGGGGTTCAACCGTATGAAACTGCCATTTCTGTAGACCAAAAGGAGGTGATTCTTGACAATTTCATATGGTTCAATCCAATATTATCATGCTGAGTGTTCATAAATCTCTATCATGTAACCCTATTATTCCCATTTTAAGAAGAGGACACAGAAGAGGTTCATTACTTGCTCCAGGGCATACAATTAGTAAGCGATAGAGCCTAAATCAAACCTACTGAGCCTAACTCCAGGAACCACTCTCATAACCATCATAATATGTTACTCTTCTGCCAGTATTAAATCTTGTGTTCATCTCTGTTGCATCTTTTATCACATAGCTGACATGTCTATTCACCTTCATTCTGTTTTCTGAGCTGCTTTGGGAAATTCTATTTACTACCTGTTAGCAACACTAAAGATAGTGCATGCCATTAGAGAGAAAACAAATGTTCCTTGAAAAACTAAATGAACTCCTGGTCTGGAAAATGTTTATTCCCCTAAAGAGAAAAGAGGGCATCAGTTCAGTTCAGTCGCTCAGTTGTGTCCGACTCTTTGTGACTCCATGGACTGCAGCATGCCAGGCCTCCCTGTCCATCACCAACTCCCAGAGATTACTCAAACTCATGCCCATTGAGTTGATGATACCATCCAACCATCTCATCCTCTGTCGTCCCCTTCTCCTCCTGCCTTCAGATTTTCCCAGTTTCGGGTCTTTTCAAATGAGTCACCTCTTTGCATCAGGTGGCCAAGGATTGGAGTTTCAGCTTCAGAATCAGACCTTCAAATGAATATTCAGGACTGATTTCCTTTAGGATGGATTGGTTGGATCTCCTTGCAGTCCAAGGGACTCTCAAGAGTCTTCTCCAACACCACAGTTCAAAAGCATCAATTCTGTGGTGCTCAGCTTCCTTTATAGTCCAACTCTCACATCCATACATGACTACTGGAAAAACCATAGCCTTGATTAGACAGACCTTTGTTGGCAAAGTAATATCTCTGCTTTTTAATATCCTGTCTAGGTTGGCCATAACTTTCCTTCCAAGGAGTAAGCGTCTTTTAATTTCATGGCTGCAGTCACCATCTGCAGTGATTTGGGAGCTCAAAAAAATAGTCTGCCACTGTTTCCACTGTTTCTCCATCTATTTGCCATGAGGTGATGGGACCGGATGCCATGATCTTCGTTTTCTGAATGTTGAGCTTCAAGCCAACTTTTTCACTCTCCTCTTTTGCTTTCATCAAGAGGCTCTTTAGTTCCTCTTCACTTTCTGCCATAAGGGTGGTGTCATCTGCATATCTGAGGTTATTGGTATTTCTCCCAACAATCTTGATTCCAGCTTGTGCTTCTTCCAGCCCAGCGTTTCTCATGATCTACTCCACATATAAGTTAAATAAACAGGGTGACAATATACAGCCTTGCCATACTCCTTTTCCTATTTGGAACCAGTCTGTTGTTCCATGTCCAGTTCTAACTGTTGCTTCCTGACCTGCATATAGGTTTCTCAAGAGGCAGATCAGGTGGTCTGGTATTCCCATCTCTTTCAGAATTTTCCAGTTTATTGTGATCCACACAGTCAAAGGCTTTGGCATAGTCAATAAAGCAGAAATATATGTTTTTCTGGAACTCTCTTGCTTTTTCAATGATCCAGCGGATGTTGGCAATTTGATCTCTGGTCTTTTCTAAAACCAGCTTGAACATCTGGAAGTTCACAGTTCACGTATTGCTGAAGCCTGACTTAGAGAATTTTGAGCATTACTTTACTAGCGAGTGAGATGAGTGCAATTGTGCGGTAGTTTGAGCATTGTTTGGCATTGCCTTTCTTTGGGATTGGAATGAAAACTGACCTTTTCCAGTCCTGTGGCCACTGCTGAGTTTTCCAAATTTGCTGGCATATTGAGTGCAGCACTTTCACAGCATCACTTTTTAAGGTTTGAAATAGCTCAACTGGAATTCCATCACCTCCCCTAGCTTTGTTCGTAGTGATGCTTTCTAAGGCCCACTTGACTTCACATTCCAGGATGTCTGGCTCTAGGTGAGTGATCACGCCATCGTGATTATCTTGGTTGTGAAGATCTTTTTTGTATAGTTCTTCTGTGTATTCTTGCCACCTCTTCTTAATATCTTCTGCTTTTGTTGGATCCATACCATTTCTGTCCTTTATCGAGCCCATCTTTGCATGAAATGTTCCCTTGGTATCTCTAATTTTCTTGAAGAGGCTCTAGTCTTTCCCATTCTGTTGTTTTCCTCTATTTCTTTGCATTGGTCGCTGAGGAAGGCTTTCTTATCTCTCCTTGCTATTCTTTGGAACTCTGCATTTAGATGCTTATATCTTTCCTTTTCTCTTTTGCTTTTCGCTTCTCTTCTTTTCACAGCTATTTGTAAGGCCTCCCCAGATAGCCATTTTGCTTTTTTGCATTTCTTTTCCATGGGGATGGTCTTGATCCCTGTCTCCTGTACAATGTCACAAACCCCCATCCATAGTTCATCAGGCACTCTACCTATCAGATCTAGTCCCTTAAATCTATTTTTCACTTCTACTGTATAATCATAAGGAATTTGATTTAGGTCATAGCTGAATGGTCTAGTGGTTTTCCCTACTTTCTTCAATTTAAGTCTGAATTTGGCAATAAGGAGCTCATGATCTGAGCCACAGTCAGCTCCTGGTCTTGTTTTTGCTGACTATATAGAGCTTCTCCAACTTTGGCTGCAAGGAATATAATCAATCTGATTTTAGTGTTGACCATCTGGTGATATCCATGTGTAGAGTCTTCTCTTGTGTTGTTGGAAAAGGGTGTTTGCTATGACCAGTGTGTTCTCTTGGCAAAACTCTATTAGCCTTTGCCCTGCTTCATTCCGTATTCCAAGGCAAATTTGCCTGTTACTCCAGGTGTTTCTTTACTTCCTACTTTTGCATTCCAGTCCCTTATAATGAAAAGGACATCTTTTTTGGGTGTTAGTTCTAAAAGGTCTTGTAGGTCTTCACAGAACCATTCAACTTCAGCTTCTTCAGTGTTAGTGGTTGGGGCATAGACTGTGATATTGAATGGTTTGCCTTGGAAATGAACAGAGATCATTCTAGTCCCTTAAATCTGGTCATACCTGAATTGTCTACTGGTTTTCCCTACTTTCTTCAATTTAAATCTGAAGTTGGCAATAAGGAGTTCATGATCTGAGCCACATTCAGCTCCTGGTCTACTTGGGAATAATAAACTTTCTTACCTATCCCCAGCCCTTACTTGTTACTAAGGACAGTATAGTTGAGACAGAGAAGCATTTGGGAATTCAATCATGTTCTCATGTGACAGAGCAGCAGCCTCTCACCCTTGTTTCCAGAATCGCCTCTATCTCATTTTCAGCTCCAGCTCTACCAATGCAAGTATTCCCCTCACTCTGTCTTACACTTAAATGACAGTTCAACCCAGGTTAAACCAAACTTAATTGATTCTTTTCTCCCAGATGGGCAGAATGACTGAGTTTTAACTTCTGAAACTGTTTTTCTTTCCTTTTTTCTCCAAATGTCAATATGTACATTTTAAATTTCAAGTAAATGGAAATTACTTTTCTAATTAAAAAAAATTGATTAGAAGTAGATTCATGTGTGATTGTTTAGTAAAAGGAGCAGATCTCCTCTAGGGTGTAATAAAGTAGAACAGCATTACTACCAACTTCACAATGAGTAGACGAGCCAGATTAACTTCAAATTCACAACGTTTTTTGATCCCAACAGAAAGCTGTGGTAGCAAGCAAAGTAGACCAACATGAGAGGAGAGAAACCCTTGCACATATTTATCTGGAACATAGATCATCAAATACTTGATAAAGGCTAAAAGTGGGCTGACTGAACAAGCGTGTTCAAATTTGGTGGAGGCCATACCTTCTTGTCAGAGAAGGCAATGGCACCCCACTCCAGTACTCTTGCCTGGAAAATCCCATGGACAGAGGAGCCTGGAAGGCTGCAGTCCATGGGGTCGCTGAGGGTTGGACACGACTGAGCGACTTCACTTTCACTTTTCACTTTTATGCATTGGAGAAGGAAATGGCAACCCACTCCAGTGTTCTTGCCTGGAGAATCCCAGGGATGGGGGAGCCTGGTGGGCTGCCGTCTATGGGGTCACACAGAGTCGGACACGACTGAAGTGACTTAGCATAGCATAGCATAGCATAGCATAAGGTTATATAAGATAATAACACAAAGGACTAAAGGATATATGGGAAATTTCTCTACTATTTTTGCAACTTTCTATAGGATTAAAATGATCTCCAAAACTTTTTTTAAGTTAACATTCACTTGGAAAAACAGATATGGATAAAGACAAACAATTTATCAATCTGGGAATAGATTCTTCTGGGCTGTCAGCCACCTAAGGAATGAATTCAGGCTAATGACCCAATGTAAAGTATGATCATTTAAAATGTATAAGAAGAGAATTCTAGACAAGAAGATAAAATGAACATTGAATCAGTGATCAAGAACTTGTGAAATGACCATCCTTGAGGTAGTTGAAGGACAAGTTACATAACCATTGTGCTGGAGAGCTGAGGCTTTATTCTTTAGGACAGATAAGGTACACTGCTTGTTCTGTTTCTTCCACATAGAAGACTTAAGAAATGACTTCACTCTGCTCTATGACTTGTGTATTTGCAAGTAGATTAATGGACATCCACAGAGTTCTGCTAAAATATATTGTTTAAACAAACCCTAGACTTGGAAACATTTTAAGGAAGCACACATCAGAAAATTTCAGTTATGAATTAAAGAAAGTGCACAGAGGTTTGCATCTTTTTTCCCTGTTCATTACATTTTAAGCTGAAGTGGTTCCCCATCTGGACTAAGAAGTTGCATTGCCAAAATGTTAATATTCTTCCCCTTGATATTATTTTATTATAATTCATTTTGAAGAGGTGTATGGCCAAACAAGCAAATCCACTGATTTGACAGAAATAATGTACAAAACAGGCTTCCCTGGTGGCTCAGTGGCAAGGAATCCACCTGCCAATGCAGGAGACACAGGTTCAATCCCTTAGTTGGGATGAGCCCCTGAAGAAGGAAATGGCAACCGACTCCAGTATACTTGCCTGGGAGATCCAATGGACAGAGGAGTCTGGTGAGCAACAGTCCATGGGGCTGCAAGAGGGTCAGATACAACTTAGTGACTAAACAACAACAATGCGTAAAACAATCTTTATCTTGATGGAAGTTACCAACAGCTCAGCCTTGATAGTTGTTTTCTGGTGACATGATAAAGTTTTTAAATCTTTGATTTTTCCCAGTGTGATTTCATTTAGGATTATGCAGTCTGATTTATTGAAAAAAACTGCATCAGGGAACAATATAATTTTGCAGCAGCACTTTGACAAAGAGTCAAAGGGGATATTCTGTTTCTGATTCAAGGACAATTCCATAGACTAGCATTTTTCTTTATCCATCTCTCTCTCTGTTGGTCTCTTTTTCTCTGTTGATTTTCATCTTGGAAGTTTTGCAGCTGAAACACAGGTGGGAGGGTGTGGAATTTTTGGTTTCCTTTTCATGGTTTCTTCTACATTGCTTTAAATCTCCACTGATTTGAACAGCATGACTGATCCTTTTAGTATTGATGTCAGGAGAGGAGACAGAGAACTTGAAAATTATTAAAAATAGATTTCATTGTCTACAGAACTACATTGATGATTGGTTAATAAGAAGAAATACTTTATGCTTTTAAGAGGAAATACTTTATGCTTTTTGAACCAATAAATTTCCTATTATTTTCGTTTATAATAGAGTAAGCCTATGGCTCACTGAACTTTTTATTTTTCATTCAGGTAATTTGGTGTGATGCGGTCATTATATGCTTAAAGCAAGGGAAAGAAGTGCCGGAGATTGATGGGTATAGAAAAGAAGTGAGGGAAAGGAAGAAAGGGGTACTGGCTACTTTTGAAATTTATTACTATAAGGATACAGTTTGAACTGAAAGAGGAATATTCATTAAACAAATACATGTTGATTACTTATTATGCAGTAGTCCCAAAGAATGCTACGCCGACAAGATAAAATTCCAGACCTCTTGGAAACTACCCGAGTCTTAGCTGTGATCTTCCTTGAAGGACTCTAGATAAGAAATGAATTTTAAAACCTTGCTATTCCATGGCATTTTTCATGATTCTTCTCATTTCTAGAGAATTCTGTTTTCATGGCTCCCTCTACCTCTGTATGTCACATCCCGTCCAGATGCACAACTCAGCTCCCTCAGCAGTTTCTGCAACAGATTCACTCCTAAGAAGCTTCTTCAAAGCGTAGTAGAATGCAGAGCAGATTTGGAGTCATAAGAAGCAGTTACATTTTACCCTAAGTTGATCATTCTTTTTTCTCTTTTTCCTTTTACTACCATGCAGACCAATTTACCTCTTCTGATTCCAAGCTTCAGGACTGCACAGTCAAACATACTAATGTGCTTAGCTTAATAAGGGCCCTCCTCTGGAGAGTGTCAATCTTAGAAGGCAGTTGGAGAAACAAAAAGCATAGTAGTAAGTAAAGTAATAACAACAACAACCATCCTGTTAACACATACTTTTATGCTTCCCACAGCTCCTACCCCATCTACATTATACTGCTTCCCAACTTCAATATTGCCTTTTCCTATTGAATTTTTTCCAAGTGAATTTCAATCACTTGTAGAATTATTATATGAAATATTACACAGGTAATCTAGCCTCTGAATTAATATTAATTCAAAGAGAAAATATATAAATTATTCTTCCAGTCTGTATTCACAGAAAGATTGTTCACATCCTGAAATAAATTGATCTCTCTCAATAGTTTAGTAAAAAAAAATGATCTCGTCATTTGAGTAGAATACAAAGTAATTTTTGTTCCTATTTGGATTTCTAATATGTTCACATTCAGTCCTTTACTCTCCATTTCTATCAAGTGTAAGTCTTTTTATTTTAAATGGAAGGAACAAAAAAAAATGAGAACAATAGAGCTTTTACATTTTTTAGGTGACATGTTCCATAAACCTTAAATTTGATTAAAATTTTTGTGAGTTTCTAGTGTAGTTATTTGAGTCATTTTAATGAAATAAGACTTGAAGTTCAGAAAAGTAAAATCATAATGTATTAGAAAAAGTGTCACTTAGAAAATTTATGTTTAATATATAAATTCAACCAGCTGCCTCAGACATCATGATTTAACATAATGGCTATAAGTTAGACATGAACCACACCTACATAATTTTCCAAGTGATTGGTCTGTATTGGTTCCAATTTTATTTCGTTAAGGATTTATTAAGCTTGTTTTAAAAGTATTTAGATGTTTAATATAGATGAACAACCCTAGGGAAGGAGTAACCAAAATATCAGTTTGTGCATTCAAACACAAGTAAATGATAGCTAAAATTATTATGTGATCATAAAGCTATGGTAAGAAAGGCGGGAAGGACAAAATGAAAGGCCAATTGCTTTTCTATTATATGTCACAGTGGAGACTGTTACAAGTATAATTGAAACCTTGTTAAAGAATGGAGGAAAGATGGTAATAAAAACTGAATAGCCAGAGAAGAATCCGTTTTTCAGACATTTCAAGTAGTTGATTGCTAAAGGAAATTTTAACAGAGCCAGGAAGTTGCTTTTATATACCATTCCTAGTCTGGATATCATTTAGAACATTAAAATATTTTGCAATATATTCAACTATAGACCATCACCAAAAAGAAGCTAAGAAAGACTGCCATTGGGAAATATCAGTTTTAACCTAGAACTTATAATGCATGCTTATGCTCAGTCACTAAATTGTGTTCAACTCGTTGCCACCCCCATGGATGGTAGCCCACCAGATTCCTCTGTCCACGGGATTTTCCAAGCAAGAATACTGAGGGGATGCCATTTCCTCCTCCAGGGGATCATCCTTGACCTGGGGATTGAATCCCCATCTCCTGTGTCTTCTGTGTTGTCAGGCGGATTTTTACCACTTGAGCCATCTGATTAATTTCCCTGAAATACAGAACATTGTTTCAACAAATACAATGTATGAAAAAAATGATGCTTCATTTTTCTAGTCCTTTGCCAATTTTTTAGCAGTTCCTTTTACTATTAATATATCCGTGGAACCTATACTAAGCTAACTTTATTAAGTATTAAATCCGAAGGTAAATTTTTTCAGTGGAACTGTGAATTCAGTCTAATTATATACTTAGATATTGCCATTAATTTATACTTTTAGGCTCTCAAATGGGTAATATGAATCCAAGGGAGAAGACTGTTGGCTCTCATCAACACAGCTCTAGTTGCTAAGGAAAATAAATGACTTTTCTATATAATCTTAAATATAAAATTTGAGGATTCTCCAACAAAGTCCTACATCTGTGATTCAAAAAGGCAAAGTCTTCATGAAAAGATAAGGAATCTGAAGCTGTTGAAAAACATGAAAAGAAGCACAATGCCTCTGCTCACATAGGTTGTGTATACTTTTAAAACTTCATTTCTATCCAATAATAATTTATCAATAATTCACATATACATTAGCACTAAAGCTAAACTTTGAGTATGTATACTTTGTAGAGACTTTGAGACTTGGATCTGTACACTGGCTTTAGCATTTACCAAATGTATGACCTTGGACAAGACTTTTACAGCTCTAAGACTCAGTGCTACCATCTGCAAAGTGGGCTATTGACTGTCTTTTCATCAAATTTATTCAGGATTTAAGCTGAGTGCCAAGGAATTGATGCTTTTGAAATGTGCTACTAGAGAAGATTCTTGAGAATCTGTTGGACAGCAAAGAGATCAAACCAGTCAATCCTAAAGGAAATCAACCCTGAATATTTATTGAAAGGACTGATACTGAAGCTGAAGCTCCAGTAGTTTGGCCACCTGATGCGAAGAGCTGACTCACTGAAAAAGACTCTGATGCTGGGAAAGGTTGAGGGCAGGAGAAGAAGAGAATTACAAAAGATGGGATGGTTGAATGGCATCACCGACCCCATGGACATGAGTTTGAGCATGCCCCAGTTGTTGGTGATGGACAGGGAGGCCTGGTGTGCTGCAGTCCATGGGGTTGCAAAGCGTCAGACATGATAGAGTGACTGAACTGAACTAGCTATTGTTATCTGTCCTCCAAGATCCCAGCTTGGACCAGGCAGCCTGACTTCTGGGTTCAGTTATATGTTTTCCTCCTTGGCACCCTCCCACCCCCATCACAGCTGATTCTTCTTCCTTTTGCTAATCTCTGGATTACCTTATCCAACTACATTTGTAAACTCTTCCAGCACTGTTATAACTTCCATACATTTGCTTCCTTCTAATCAACTACATTGGAGAAGGCAATGGCAACCCACTCCAGTACTCTTGCCTGGAATATCCCATGGATGGAGGAGCCTGGTAGGCTGCAGTCCTTGGGGTCACTAAGAGTCCACCATGACTGAGTGACTTCACTTTCACTTTTCACTTTTATGCATTGGAGAAGGCAGTGGCAACCCACTCCAGTACTCTTGCCTGGAGAATCCCATAGACAGAGGAGCCTGGTAGGCTGCAGTCCTTGGGGTCACTAAGAGTCCACCATGACTGAGCGACTTCACTTCCACTTTTCATTTTCATGCATTGGAGAAGGAAATGGCAACCCACTCCAGGGTTCTTGCCTGGAGAATCCAAGGGATGGGGGAGCTTGGTGGGCTGCCATCTCTGGGGTCACACAGAGTCAGACACTACTGAAGCGACTTAGCAGCAGCAGCAGCAGCAATCAACTACATAGTGAAATTCTGATTTTTTTGAGTCGATCCTAAAATTCGTAAGAACAGAGTTTCCCATACAAGGGCCAAAAATAAACTGTGAAAGAACAAGATTTAGTGCTACCCCTCATAAATACCTGTTCTATAGCACCTGATGCCTTCATATGATTTACTGCTAAGAAACAACCCCTCTTCTAACATTCCCCAAATATGGAATATAGAGTCTGTAGTAGAGGCCATCTTACTCTTCAGGAATTTTATGTGGCTTCTTTCCATGACTAAATTGTGTTCCTTTAAGACAATTTTTGGCTTTTATGGCATAGATAATTGTGATAATATTTTTGATTTGGAAATTCTCTGAAGTTTGGTGTTTTGGTTTTTTTTAATTAAATACTTTTTTCATTTTAGCCATTTTTTAAAACGGGAGAAATGTAATATCAGTTATGTATAGTGTGCAAATAATTTTAAACATAACTTTAATTATGTATGTTCTAAGAGACTTCAACTTAGGTGAAAAGATTGGCTTTGTCAAATACTTTAAAGGACAACCATCTCCCATACCACCAGCACTCCCCTCCCCCAAGAAAAAGTTCTTTTTAGTGCAATGTGAGTCACAACTTGGCTTAGTTCTCGAAGGACTTTATTTAACTGAGAACACTTTTGTAACTTGAGGCCCTCAATTCTTAAATTTATTGAAATTCATATTGAGTCGGCTAAAGAATGTGCCTAGCTGTCAATCACTGGCTAGTTTCTCTGTAGACTTCCTGAGCTTCACACCCACAAACCTTGCTATTTTCATATGCTGCCTCCAACCCTCTGATATAGGTTTGCAGTACATTACTTGCAAAACACCTATTAAAACTCCAGTTTTCAGTTTTTGAGCATCTAGTTAAAGCATGCACATTTTAAATTCTTTATGACATGCTAACATGAAAACATAATCTTTCTTATCAGAAGTCATAAAACTGTATAAAAAATTAAATCCCACTATTTAAGATAAAAGAAGTTTATTTTGTATCACTCAGTTGCTAGTCATTTCAAGGCTTCCATGAAACCCTTACACATTACTTAACTGAGTGAGTTCCTTTTCATATGCATTTTAGGTCTTGGAATTTCCTTCTCATTAAATCTCTATCTTACCCATGTCTTTTTAAAACTAGGGTTTCTCTTTATGATCCATTCTTGCTTTACTTCTCACCTTATCCTGTTAGCCTGGGTTAGGTCATCCATGCCTCCCACTTCTGCAATAGACATCTCATAATACTCTTTCTTGGACTTCCCTGGTGGCTTGGTGGTAAAGAATCCTCCTGCCAATGCATGAGATGTGAGTTTGATCCCTAGGTTGGGAAAATTCCCTGGAAAAGGAAATGGCAACCCTCTCCAGTTTTATTGCCTGGGAAATCCCATGGACAGATGAGCCTGCTGGGCTATAGTCCATGGGGTTGCAAAAGAGTCTTATACTACATAACAACTAAACAATAACAACAATCCTTTCTTACAACTGACAGTCCCAGTGGTGGACACCATTCCTGGCTACTTTCTATCTCATTTTTCTGCACTACTGTATTTTTTTTTTTTTTTTTTAGGTGAAGTGCTTCATAATATCCTTTTTTGTATTAAAAAAAAAAAGGTAACTTTTATTTGAATTGTGGCAAGAGGAGAAGGGGACGACAGAGGATGAGATGGCTGGATGGCATCACTGACTCGATGGACGTGAGTCTCAGTGAACTCCAGGAATTGGTGATGGACAGGGAGGCCTGGCGTGCTGCGATTCATGGGGTCGCAAAGAGTCGGACACGACTGAGCGACTGATCTGATCTGATGAATCTTATTTGGTCTAACTAGAGACTTAAATGACCAGTTCTATGGCTCATAGTAAGCAGTTAATAAATGATAACTATTATTTTTATTATTATTATTTCCATGTGTCTTTTGCCTTTCTCTAAAGTTCCTAAGTGAAGGAAAGAAAAAAAGACAAAGAGGAAATGAAAAATGGCTTTGGCCTCCTGTTAAAAGTGAGCAGAAGGCTCTTCATGATTCTCGAATAGAAGATGTAGTGGTAAAGTTAGGGAGAAACCAAGATGGTATTTACGGTGGACTGCTAGTGAAAATGCTTTTGGCAAGAACTTTCTTTTTTTGAAATTTAATCTTATTTTTAACTTTTAAGTTCCTCCTTATTGCTAGCAGTTAAAACCAAAACAGTAACATATTTTCTTCAGAAGCTAGATAGAAGGAGAATATACAACCGAGTAGATTTTTCTAGCTATGTGACCTTGAACAAATTACTTAACCTGTCTGAGGCTCAACTCCGCTTTGTTAAAATGGAGACCCTGCAATCTATTTCTCAGAGTAGTTGAGATTAAATGAGATAACATGTAATACTCCAAACATAATAGTAAATGCCTTCTTATTCTCCAACATGGCCTCTTCTCCTCCCTCAAATCACTTTAATGCTATTTTCCTTTGTGGTAACTCAAGAGGAGAAAACCCAAGTTGGTGTCAAATGTAATTATTGCTGTATCAGGCTAATAAGTAGCTAAATGATTAAATATTTGCTTATCTATATTCTCCATTTGTACAAACTGAAAAGATCGTTACATTGACCATTTGGTATTGCCTGGACAAAGCAAGCAGTGTAAGCAGCATAGTCTTATGACGCTTGTCGTGTTTAACAGAATCTAGGTGACCTCCTTAAGAAGTAGCTGCTGCTGCTGCTAAGTCCCTTCAGTCGTGTTCCGACTCTGTGCGACCCCATAGACGGCAGCCCACCAGGCTCCCCCGTCCCTGGGATTCTCCAGGCAAGAACACTAGAGTGGGTTGCCATTTCCTTCTCCAATGCATGAAAGTGAAAAGTGAAAGTGAAGTCGCTCAGTTGTGTCCAACTCTTAGCGACCCCATGGACTGCAGCCTACTAGTCTCCTCCGTCCATGAGATTTTCCAGGCAAGAGTACTGGAGTGGGTTGCCATTGCCTTCTCTGAGAAGTAGCTGAGGTGTGCAGTTACAGAATGAAAATGTCAACAGTAGCAGCAGTGAATGTCACAGGGCTCAGTCACCTATGGGACCTAGAGGCATTGTGACCTGGGATCCTGACAATGTGTTGAGTGGGGTCTGACTACATGCATCTCAAGCTGGTTTCCCTAGGTGTATTTAATAGACCTTAACAAGCTCTTTAGATCATATAGTGCTGTATGATATTAATCAGTTGCTAAGTCATGTCCAACTCTTTGTGACCCCATGGACTGCAGCACTCCAGGCTCCCCTGTCCTTCATTATCTCCCAGGGTTTGCTTAAATTCATGTCCATTGGGTCAGTGACATGATAGTGCCATAAAGGGAACACAATTTTGGAATTTAAATAATCATGGTTTTCACTTAAAATTTTTGGAGCGGTAAAAAACATTGCCTTCTGTGCCTCTTAAAAAAAAAAAAAAATCAATGTCATTCCTGTACCTTTGTTCTGGCATTGAAATTCTTTATCCATTCAGCAAGAAAGCAAAAATGAATTTAGCTCGTGAAACATACCAGGCAGTGTGGTCAGCGCTGGGAATCCAAAGACAGCAACGGCCCTATTGTTGCTCACACAAGTGATGGAGATTAGGTGAAACTTGAATTTGTTGGAATAAGGCTGCCAGGGTTCATGTTCTGCTTTGCTTACTACTAAGGTGACCCAGGAATAACACTGAGTCTCTCATGCTTCATCTCTATAATGCGGATTATAACACACACCTACCACTTGTGAGTCGTTAGGAGAATAGAATGAATCCATACCCATGAAGTGCTTAGAACTCATGCTGACAGGTGCCAAGTGCTCCAGGATATTAGCTATTTTAACATTAGAATGATGCTTCCCAAAGGATGGCACATAGGATGTTATCTAAGTGATGTGTAGACTATTAGCTTGAAATTGTTATCATTTTGTTTCACAAAGGTTAAAAAGAAAAGCTGTATTATATAATAGGAGCTTTTTATTAACAGATGCATAGTTTCCTGTTTAAATGTGTCTCTGTAAGAAGAAAGAAAAAAAGGAGTCGATTTAAAGAAGAAGAAGAAGAAAAAAAAAAAACCCACAGGTTTTGCAAAGTCTAGTACAGATAAGTAGCAGTGACTCCTAGTGTTCACCCACATCCAATCTGGTCTCCTTCCTGCCTCCTGGGAGGACTTTACTTACCTACCTCTTACAGTAAGGCATGGAATTCTCCAAGCCAGAATACTGCAGTGGGTAGCCATTCCCTTCTTCATGGGATCTTTCCAACCCAGAAATGGAACCCAGGTCTCCCACTTTGCAGGAGGATTCTGTACTAGCTGACCCACCAGGGAAGCCCTAGAATACTGGAGTGGGTAGCCTCTCCCTTCTCCAGCAGACCTTCCCGATCCAGGAACTGAACCAGGGTCGCCTGCATTTCAGGCGGATTCTTTACCCACTGAGTTACCAGGGAAACCCTACAGTAAGGCAGGGTCGTGTAACTAGTCGTGATTGGTGAGTTGTGGGCAGAAATGGAGTATGGCATGTTCTTGGCGACACGTCTAATTGTCAGGGTAAGACCCTCTACCCTTCTCTCCCCTCTGCCTTCTGTTCTTCCCTAGAGAGAAGTCAGGATCTGTGCTGGACTTTGAATGAGCCAACAGAAAATGTCATTTTGTTAAGCCACTGAGATCTCACATTTTTGTTACTGCAGTATGGAATGATTTACACTGACTAACCTATACACGGTGGTAGAAGAATATGATAAAAATTGTAAAAGTGGCATTTGAATGACTAAAGTTTGGAAGACATCGTATAGAAATATAAACAAAACCTTGTGAGAGGATAACAGGTTACTTGACCTTGGGGGATTCTGAAAGGTTTCATAGAGAACATGGTATTTGAGTAACTCTTGTAGAACAAACAGGAGTTGGACTGGTAGAAACAGGAGTCAAGAGCAATCCAGGATGAGGGATGAGCACAGTACACAGAGCAATGGACATGATGGTGCATTCAAAGGATGCCAAGAAGTGGAGTGTGGCTAGACTTTGGGAACAATGGGTTGGGTTTATAGGAGGCAAGGCTGGCGTGTGAGTTAGGACAGTGGTATGAGTCAGGGAGAGAGAGCACTCACTCAAGCGGCTGGATTAAAGGGAATTTAATAAAGGCATGGTTTTCAGAGGTGTAGACAGCTTTAAGGAAACCAGCTACTAACAACAGTGGGCCATCTTTAATACTCTTTAGGAGAGAGGAATGAGGAAAGAAGGCAGAGTCAGCTGAGCTCAGATAGAGCTATAGCTACTGGAGAGTAGGAAAGAGTAGCCACTGCCGAGTTTCTACCTGGCAGGCAAAGGACAAATGGGGAGAATGAATGTCACGTTCTCTAACCTATTGCTCTTACCTGTTGACTTCCTGCTGTATTCCAAGTTCCTTAGGCAGGTTTGGCATATCACAAGTATTTAATAAGTAATTTTGAATTTAAGAAATAAATGTTTACTTATGAAAATAGCTACTTGTGTGCTTCACAATTTTTTAGGCAATTACTTCACAACTGGAAATGATTAATACCTGTTACAGTTGTAATAAAACCCAATATTTATTATGATACATGGTGCTAAAGCATTTTCATATAGTACTTTCATGATATAAACCAAAAAAAATAATATAGAAAAATTCTCTTTGTTGGTGCTCAATCATGGTGCTGGTAAAATGGGAGAAAGTTTACGGGATGTCTGATGAATGATGAATCTTAAACACAGCACGACTTTGTTTGAAAGAAAGCTTTGGTTGTCCAAATTGTTCTCATTTATTTCAAGGTGGAACCATAGGCCAGTCAATCTTTATTAGATTAATATGCTCTTCTTGTTGACTGCCTGGAGACAGTTAGCTTTTATTCTAAAAATGTTCCCACTAATTTGAAAAGTAACTTTCAGCCGTATGATATCCATTGAAAAATAAGATGTTTCCATCCAAAATAGAAGATCCAGCATTCTGTGGCAACCTCAAACTAAAAGAATTCTGGTTTTTTTTTCTTATTCTTTTTTTTATGTTCAGTGCATCCGCAGGTTCAGAAAGGGTACATAGTTTAGGTGCTGCCCTGCCATCCAGTTTCATGGCAAACATTTCTCAACTCTGCCCTACCTGCTGCCTCCACCAGCATTGTTTAATTGGGGCTTTCCTTCTGCTTGACCAACCAGTCACAAAATCCCCAGTTCATGCATGCTCAGATCCAGTGCCCAGTCAACATCTGACCAGACCGGCTTCAAGCATGCCAGTGATCCCCTGTTATCTACATGGAGTGTCCAACCTGGCTTTTGTGATTCAGGGGCCTCTTGGGACAACTCCACATTCAGCTGCAGTTTTGTTTCAAAAGCTTTTCTCTGTATTCCCTTCACCATCTCCCCTCAACTCCCTTTTAAATACAGAGGGTCATTAAAAAAAAAGACTCAATCAGGTGGCAGTGTAGTATATGACCCAGAACATTTGCATTCAGACAAAACCAAATTTGATCCCCTTTTCCAACTCATTAGGTTTATCATCTTAGATAACTTACCCAACCCTTTCAACCTAAGTAACCTCACTGAGAAATGGGAATCACTGTACCTGCCACAACAGTAGAAATGCATTGAATGACTGTAAATCACGTGGCCCACGGGCATGTGTCTGGAGGTGGCAGCTGTCTTTAATAACTGTTCTGGACAGTGCCTGGCAGAGGGTGTGCCCCCACTTACTGTGAGTTTTCTTCCCACCTCTTAGTGCAGACAGAGTTTCATCAGAGAGCCTCTTAGCCAGAGGCCTTATCTGCCAAACTGCCAACCCTTGGGAGTTGTTAAAATACTTTCCGGGAGCTTTCAAGTCCAAATAACTTTAGTGTTTGTTTCCAACTGCATGGACTCCTGCAGTGGCCAGTTGGTAGCCATGCTCTGGAAATGAGGCAGAGTTCAGATTTTGACTGCATTTTATGGGCACAAACAACTCTAATTCAGTAAACACTTTCAATTGCCATGTGGAGCAAAGCATCCTGAAGCTTTGCTGTGATACATTCTGAAATCTTAAAAAGCCAAAGGGGAAAAATAATAAAAATTTAAAAAATCTGGGTAACAGTAACAAGGTACGAATAAACCAGGAATCACTATGTTTGTCTTTTGAAATAACTGATCTGTCTTGTGAGTGGTGATACTAACGCCGCCCCCCAGGATTAATTTGAAGATGAAAAAGCATGAGAGTTTCAGAAAAACATCTATTTCTGCTTTATTGACTACTCCAAAACCTTTGACTGTGTGGATCACAACAAACTATGGAAAATTCTTAAAGAGATGGGAATACCAGACCATCTGACCTGCCTCCTGAGAAATCTGTATGCAGGTCAAGAAGCAACAGTTAGAACTGAACATGGAACAACAGACTGGTTCCAAATCAGGAGAGGAGTACATCAAGGCTGTATATTGTCACCCTGCTTATTTAACTTATATGCAGAGTACATCATGTGAAATGCCAGGCTGGATGAAGAACAAGCTGGAATCAAGATTGCTGGGAGAAATACCACTAACCTCAGATATGCAGATGACACCAACCTTATGGCAGAAAGTGAAGAACTAAAGAGCCTCTTGATGAAAGTGAAGGAGGAGAGTGAAAAATTTGGCTTGAAACTCAACATTCAGAAAACTAAGATCATGGCATCTGATCCTATCACTTCATGGTGAATAGATGGGGAAACAATAGAAACAGTGAGGGACTTTATTTTGGGGGGCTTCAAAATCACTGCGGATGGTGACTACAGCCATGAAATTAAAAGACACTTGCTCCTTGGAAGAAAAGCTATGACCAACCTAGACAGCATATTAAAAAGCAGAGACATTACTTTGCTGACAAAAGTCCATCTAGTCAAAGCTATGGTTTCTCCAGTAGTCATGTATGGATGTGAGAGTTGGGCTATAAAGAAAGCTGAGCGCTGAAGAATTGATGCTTTTGAACTATGTTGTTGGAGAAGACTCTTGAGAGTCCCTTGGACTGCAAGATCAAACCAGTCAATCCTAAAGGAAATCAGTCCTGACTGATGCTGAAGCTGAAACTCTAATACTTTGGCCACCTGATGTGAAGAACTGACTCATTTGAAGACCCTGATCCTGGGAAAGATTGAAGGTTGGAGGAGAAGTGGGGACAGGGGATGAGATGGTTGGATGGCATTGCAGACTCAATCGACATGAGTTTGATGAAGCTCCAGGAGTTGGTGATGGACAGGGAAGCCTGGTACGCTGCAGTCCATGGGGTTGCAAAGAGTCAGACCTGACTGAGTGACTGAACTGAACTGAAGTGGAGGGAAGAAAAGACCAATCCTGATGCCAGCCTATGATTCTTAAAACTGCTGTTCATTTTAAGAACACCAGCCCCTGTAATATGTAATCTAAAAACATCCATTTTGTATGAAGGAGTGTACACAAATTCAGATTAAGATGCAATTACAAATGGGTAAGGACTTCTTAATCGAACCTGTGACACAGCAGGTAGATTTATTCTGACAAGGAAATGAATGATATGGCTTTGGTGGGAGTGCCAGTTAAAACCTATTATCATCAGCTTGACATGACAGGATGCTAAAATGTCTTCCAGGGCTCATCCTCTTCCGAGGCGGATATTTTTGTTTCTGGGCATGGTTCTGATTTGGGATGTTCTGAGTTGTTTTTCTTTTTAGAAATGCAGATGTAGCCATTGTTTTAGAAAGCCTCCAAGTGGGTCACCCTGATTTATCCTTTTAGGTTGGTTCCATTATGAAACCAGTCAGTTGCTTCCTGGAATGGGACCAATGGAAAGAACAATTCTAAACCCTAATTCACAGCAAACATTTCCCTGAATGCATGGCATTCATTGCTATTTGTTTAAACAAGGACATTGCAGTTATATCCCAGGAAAGGAACTAATGATCAGAGTGGGGCAATGTCAAAGCATCTTTCCAGAAGGGACCTGATCACATACAACTTGTATTAATTAAATTTTAACTGTATCACATTGCATCATTTTACCTAGTTTTAAGGTGATAATTCTATTTTAAGCTCTTTTTAAAGATTGTGTTTTGTGGACTCATTTCTGGATGTAGTTGTCTGCTTGCTCTCAGGAAGCCAGGTCAGCATATTAGCTGTACTACCAGCTCACCTCTCAGTGCCCTGTTGCTACAGATGCTGTGAAATTCCGTTTCCCCCCTTAGCCATATCTCTAGGTTGAACCCCCCTAATCAACCACACACCTGTAATGCCTACTTGGTTGGTACAGCTAAACTTGGACAAGGGGATGAGCTAGGATCAGACCCTCAGCTCTATCATTCACCAGGGCAATGATTCTCAGTGAGGGAAGTATTTTCCATGAGCCCCACCTTTCTCAGCTAGAATATTGGAACAATTAGAGAAGCTCCATGAATCCTCATTTCCCAATTTGTAAATGGGAATCAACACCTATTATGCAGAACTGTTGGGAGAATTAAATGAGATAACTATGTGAAGTTTTAGGCTTATGGTATGGATCTCTTTTGTTGTTGTTTCTCTTTGTATTTCTCAGTGATTTAAAATCACTTCACCTATTTTTTCTTTCATAACCTCTTATCACAGTTTGTTCTACAGGCTCTATACTCATTCACCACTTTAAAACTCTTCCATCTCTGCTTATCCTTTACAGGTTTAAGCTCTCTCGCTCACTTTGTCTCCTTCCCTCTGTAAGTTTCAAGAACTGTTTATACCATTTCCCCAGTATGGGAGCAATCACATACCTTGAGGAACTACGTTTGGACCTCTGAAACATAACTGTGTTGTATTCTATTTCAGTGCTTTTCATCCACACATTAAGCCATTGGACTTCATCATTTTAACTTGATTTTGTAGGTACCTTAAGATAGAAAGTTGATTTTTTTTTTCTTTTTCTCTTCCTTTCTTCTATCTTTTCTTCTTACCTTCCTTCCTTTCTTTCTCATCATAACTTTATAAAAATAAGTTTATACACTTATGATTCATTTTACTGTTTCATGGAGAGAAGATGATAGAACAATTTTGGATAAATGAAAGTTGACACAAAAGATAATAATTAAAGATATTCCTTTTGAACTTGTGTAATCTTTTCAAAAGAGAAATTTTTTTGAAAATTGTCTGGACTCTAAACGTAGTTGAACTTTTCAGTGAAAAATGTCTGTGTGCACACGTGCTCAGTTGCTTCAGTCATGTCTGACTCTTTGCGACCCTATGGACTATAGCTGCCAGGCTCCTTTATTCACAGGATTCTCCAGGTAAGAATACTTGAGAGGGTTACCATGCCCTCCTCCAAGGGATCTTCCTGACCCAGGGATCGAACACATGTCTCCTACATTGCAAGTGGATTCTTTACCCACTGAACAACCTGGAAAACCTGTGGAAAATGTCTTAATTCTATGATTAAGAAAAGCTACCCCTTTTGCATTTTGTCTCTTCCAAGGTTTACCTAAAACTATATGGAGGAAGACTGCCATCTTGATATAGTGGTTGAGTTTTGAACTGTGCAACTGCATAAGGCCAAGAAAGAAAGGGAGGACTTGGATCACATGTATTCACATCTGGTTTTCTTATTAAAAATGCCCTGCTCACCATCAGCATTCTTATAAGCCTATACAAGTCAAATTATGTATTTTGATTGCTTCTGGGTTTCTTTTATTAGTGTGTTGGCTGGTTCTTTGGATATTTTTCTGTCTTCATTTCAGTTAATCAGTTTCTTATTTTTATCTTCCCAGAAAACTCAACTTCTCAAAATGGAAGACTTTTGTTTTCCTGTAAATGCAGAGAACTGTCATGGTCCAAATTGCCAAATTCAATGCTTAGTTCTGTTTTCTCCATAAGTGAAAATTCCCATAACCAACTGGCTATCTGATTAGTGTAACAAGTTCCAAGAAACAAAGACTTCATTTCTATTTTTCTCTCATTTGAAAACCTTGCAACTCTATAAATATGGAATAAATATTTCAGGAATTCTATACTGGTCATGACCACCGATTTTAAAAGAATAACAAAGAATCCAAGTGTGGGTTTCATAATTGATAATTTTAATATATACAAATCATCTTCTTATGTTGTCATATATATTTCATATATATTTAGCATTATAATAATTGAATAAAGAATGAGTCCTGTATCCATAGTATTACTCAAGAAAAAGGAGAAGTATTGTTACATAAAAATAGCAGCTTACAAATGGAGAAAGAATAGCCAAATTGGAAAATAACCATCTTAATTTAGTAATCAAATGTGGCAAAGATCATCAATGAATGGTGTAACACACTATGCAGTATAAAACACATTGTAACTAGGAAACAACATTTATATGGTCTCATAGTATCATCCCACAGATTACCTACTTATTACAAAGAGATAAAGAAAGGTTCTTTCACACTGGGAAGATCTGGTAGACTTGGCCTCAACCAAGTAACCAAAGTTAGCATCATCAATCATGAGTCAATTGGCAACATGAGCTTCCTAAAATGACATAATGGGAAATTCACAACATTGTGTATGTAGTATCCATGGAGAAACAGTTAATCATAAGGAAGTGATTGGACAGTTTGTAAGTTGTTTTACCTGCCAACTTGTTGAAATTTTCAATGGCATAAAAGGTAGATGATGAAGAAGACATGGCAACTAAACACAATTCTTATAATCCTTGGTTAGATCCTAAAAAAAAAAAAAATTGGGACAGTTGGGGAAATTTCAATATGGAATATGTATATTAAATAATGTGTCTATTTATAATTTGGGGCTTATGAAAGAATGTGGTTTTATAGAAGAATGTCCTTTTTCTTAGGTAATACATGCCAAAGTGTTCTTGGATAAAGTTCATGATGACTGGAACTTGTTTGAATAATTCAGAAAAAAAATATATTTTCTATACAAGAGAAGTACAGAGAGAGAGAGGGTGACAAAGAATAAACATTGGTAAGATAATAGTTCATACATCTAGGGCAAGGATATATAGGTATCCATGGGTATGTTTTGCCAGAAGTGTCTATTTTTGTCAGGGAAGATGGTGCAAGAAAGCTATCTTCCTGGCAAGAAGAAAAAGCCTTTCTATAACTCATTGGTCACATCTCTGAGGAATGAGCAACAGCAGCTCATAATCAAAAAATGACCTTGGGTTTACATACAAATGATCAGACTATCAGAATTTCCTATTCATTTATCTTCTCCAGAAGTTCTTGGAGAGGTAAGAGGGGGATGAAAAGGAAAGAAGAAAATGGATCCTGAATCAGAAATAGAATTTTCTCCCACCAGTTCTGTGAAGACCACGATAGGGAAAACCTTAACTCATCTTCTTCCCATAGTTTATAATAGATGACATAAAAGTAGAGGCACTAATTTTGCTTCAGCTTTCCATCTTAGAATCTTCAGGGACTTTACAAAACGAAGGGCAAATTTAATTTGGTTTCAAGTTGTGTACAATATATATATATATATTTTTTGGAATTGCACAGAACCAACAAAGGATTAAATAAGGCCATTGATAGCATCTGTGTGTGTCCTATTAAGTATGCTGAGAAAACAGAGTCAGAGCAAATAACCTGGAGCAGGACTTGAAGGGCAAGCAGGAAGCCTGCAGAACTGTTTTGAATCTTATCAAGTGAAATAGAGTAATCAGTCAGCAGGTGCTTTGGCCCCAAGTACGTATTTAACCAGAGCGCTGAAGAGGAAGGATGTTTTTGAAGGCTTCATTAAAAAGAGGGAGTAAACAGTGGAGACAGACTCCTCCTGCACCCCTCAACTTCCTGGTTCAACTCAAATCCAAAGTGGAGAGAAAGCCAGCTCCAACAGTTGTTCTTAAAGAAGAAAAGATATTAGGAGAATTAATAGATAAGGTGAGGGGTGCTGGTGCTAAAGTTGTGTTTTTCACAAGGACCACTTGATTCAGTTTGATATATCCTGATTTTTGTTTAACCTGTGATGTTATTGAGAACATTAGAAAGTGTCACCCTGTATTTCTTCTAGCCTCTTAGGATGTTGATCATGTTTATATTCATGGTTATCTCCTTGTTTGATAGACCTTATAAAGGGTATAGATGAAATGAATTTTTGAAAAAAAATGTATTGAAGTATAATTGATTTATAATATTGTGTAAGTTTCAAATGTACAGCAGAATGACTTAGTTATATATTATATATATATAATTTATATTTATATTTTTTCAGATTCTTTTGTCCTATAGATTATTACATAATATTGAGTATAGTTCCCAATATACTATATACTAGATCATTGTTGGTTATCTATTTTTTACAAGTAGTGTGTATATGTTAATCCTAGCCTCTTAATTAACTCCCTTCACCCCACTTTCCACTTTGGTAACCGTAAGTTTGTTTTCTATGTCTGTGAGTCTCTTTCTGTTCTGGAAATAAGTTCGTGTCTTTTTTTTTTTTTTTTTTTTTTTAGAGTCTACATATAAGCAATATTGCATAATATTTGTCTTTGTCTGGCTTACTTCACTTAATATGATAATATGTAGGTCCATCAATGAGACTTTTAACTGAGAAGTTTTTGTGATTTAGTGATGGAGTGGGGGCAATGTGAGAAAGAATGTGTGAAATTTAGCTTAATAAAAGAGTGTGCCATTGCTATATGGTCTTATTCCAGTTGAAGGGGAATATTTCTCCCAGAGCTGCATGGGGATTTTCAAGAATGTATGTATAAAAGTTATTTTATTCAGTGAAAAAAAATCATCCCAACCTCATGCTTTCCCATCACTTATAAAATAAGTTGCCTCTTATACTTCCCCAGGGGTAATTTCTTTAAGCAGCTCATTTTTATCCTGACTTGAAATTTTGGTGAGATTCATTTTTCTTCCTGAGTAGGTCTATAGTAAATATTAGACATACTACAGACAAATTATTTACAAGACCGAAATAACTTATTTTAAACTTTTTTTTAATGTTACAAAGGATAGTGGAAATGACAAAATATTGGACCTAGTAAAACAATCCTGATTTGGGTTTCTTGCTACATTTTTTTAATATAAAGTTTAATGTCTCTTTTTATTTTTAAGTCTACCTTGTTTCTTTTAGTATCCATTTCTGAATTCAAGCAGTTTTTAATAATAAAAAAAAAGGATATTTAATTCTCTCACACCATATTTCTTATATTTGAATTGTCCTCTTAGGGCTTATATATCGATATTGGAATGCAGTTTTTCCATTTCCTTTCATGAGACTTGTTTCAAAAAAGTTAGGTTCAGATATTCTAGAAGAATCTATGAGCGATTTTATTCTGTTTTATAAAATGGTTTCAGAGGGGAACACTTACATAAGACAGAGCAGTAGAGAACACATTTCAGTCACTTCACCACAGATGTCTGATCTTGTGTTTCTGAACTTACTATTGGGAGGAGTCATCTTTCCTTTGCACAATTTTTCACTTGATATTTCAGTAACACCTTCAGCAGCGAGATTGACTTCCTGAATGAGGTGGAGATGGATGGTTAAACATTGAAAGATCCTCTGTCAGAACACCTTGTCACTCAGGGAGTACATTCTAAGGCCCTGTTTCTTTTACTGATTTTCATAACCAGTAGCCATGACAAGGTGAGACTGTTTTGTGTCAATATCGATTGCTAGTTTACTTTATTGAAAGTAAACTAAAGTTCATCGACATGAAGCCATCACATGTGAAGTGATGGAATGAAGCTTTAAGCAGAGGATGCAGGTCATGGATAATCAGTATAGGATGTTCCCAGGGATTCTGAGTTACTTTTTCACACATAAAAAACAGATTTTGTACATCAACAGGTCATGGGTGTGCATACTCAGTCACTCAGTCATGTCTGACTGTGACACCCGGGACAGTAGCCCACAAGGTGCCTCTTTCCTTGGGGTTCTCCTGGCAAGAATGCTAGAGTAGGTTGCTATTTCCTCCTCCAGGGAATCTTCCCAGCCCAGGGATCGAACCCACGTCTCTTGTGTCTCCTGCATTGGCAGGCAAATTCTTTACCATTGTGCCACCTGGGAAGCCCCACATAAACAGATCAGTGCCCAGCAACCTGGCTGAAAGACTTAGAGTCTGCAAAAGAGGCTAACGGTGCCTACCTACTTCCCTAAAGCACAGGTCCAGTGCCCGATACATTTAATTTATTTTATTTCATGGTATGTGGCACCATAGGAGAGCTCCATGTTACCATCACCTTAATATTTATGTGAAAAAATTACCAATTCAATTATTCTTTCACAGTCAATTAGGTTCCATTTTTTATTACAAAACATGCAACAGATATCTGATAATAATGATGATAAGGTAATAATATTTAATATATATTAAGCACTTACTATGTACTTAGAACTTGTGAAATATTTTATTTATTTATAAGAGTGAATCGCTAGGGTAAAACAACACATTGGAGGAAAGTAAACTTTATTTTGATTCTTATATACTTTGTCCTGTTTTACCTTTGTATGTATCCTCATAATTCATCCAAATCTTCTCAGCTCAGAATTGCCAAGTATACTAGTCCATTTTATTTAATTAGATCATGGACTCAGCTTTCTTTTCAATTCATAGGCATTTGACAGTATTACAAATGCCTATTGGTATTACCTTCTTCTTTCACATTCCAACCAACTGGGAAATGTTTTTGGTGCCAAGTGAATTAAAGTAAATCCTGAATTTTAAAAATTATTTAAGTATATTCATATACTACTAGGAAAAAAAACAAAACAATATAAGTCAAAGTGCTATGCTTAGTTGCTCAGTCGTGTCTGACTCTTTGTGACCCCATGGACTGTAACCTACCAGGCTTCTCTGTCCATGGGGATTCTCCAGGCAAGAATACCAGAGTGGGTTGTCATACCCTCCTCTGAGGGATCTTCCCAACCTAGGTCTCCTGCTTTGCAGGCGGATTCTTTACCTTCTGAGCCACCAGGAAAGCCCAAGAAGACTGGAGTGTGTAGCCTATCCCTTCTCCACGGAATCTTCCTGACCCAGGAATCAAACCAGGGTCTCCTGAATTGCAGGCAAATTCTTTACCAGCTGAGCTACCATAGGAGACAATAATCTAGCATCTCTCCTGTTTTTGCTGTTCTTTGGGAGTATAATATTCTTAGAAGAAGGCAATTAAAAAATTTCAAACCATTGGAGTAGCATCAGAATGAGTTTGCATTAAATTTGTTATAATGTAGGCTATTTCAACATGGCTACCCTAAAATAGAAAACCAAAAGTATTGTGTTTATGACTATTGAAATGCCAAGAATGTTCAGTTTGTATTTAAATACAATTTTATTTACACCGTTTTTTTTTTTTTTTACTCCATTGTAAATGGATAATTTAACTATTCTACAGTAGAAAACTTTTTCGCTATTTCTGCTCCAATCTTTGGGCTTTGAATGACTTCTTGAGACACCACTGTGTGTGCTCAGATCAGGTCAGTCGCTCAGTCGTGTCCAACTCTTTGCGACCCCATGAATCGCAGCACACCAGGCCTCCCTGTCCATCACCAACTCCCAGAGTTCACTGAGACTCATGTCCATCGAGTCAGTGATGCCATCCAGCCATCTCAAGCTCTGTTGTCCCCTTCTCCTCCTGCCCCCAATCCCTGTGTGTGCTATATGAACTCTATGCCCAAGTTTCCTACAGTGCATGTGTTCTTTGGAAAGTTAGTTGCTGGAATGTTATTGGGATTCAATGGAAATTCATCTTCTTCATCAATTAACTTCAAAAAACAGCACTCAAACATAATTAAGTGTTCTTGTTTAGATGTTGTGTTTTGCTGAGATCTTGTTTACTGCAGAACTTCTCTCTTAGAGTGTGCATGCTCAGTTGTGTATGACTGTTTGCAACCCTACAAACTGTTGCCTGCCAGGCTCCTCTTCCATGGGATTCTCCAGGCAAGAATACTGTAGTGGGTTGCCATTTCCTCCTCCAGGGGACCTTCTCGACCCAGGGATTGAACCTGCTTCTCCTTCGTCTCCTGCATTGGCTGGCAGATTCTTTACTGTCGTGCCCCCTAGAAAGCTCTTAATTTCAGAAGAAAAGGAGTTTGGGTCTTTAATTCCCACTTTGACCAAGTAGAAAAGATCCCTGTCTCAGATGCCTGGGAAATTTTCATAACAAAATAGGAAGCGCTCCTCCAGAGTCTGTGGCAATATGATCTGGAGTGGAGTGAACAATCAGATTGTAGATATAGGTATCTGCATATTTATTGCATACAGCTGAGCTGAGCGAAAAATATTTTCTTCTGTTAAGACAGTATGATAACAGAGGGGAAAAAAAATCCTGTTCCATGGTTTATTGATAGAAAAAGTATGTCTTACATACCATCAATTCCCAGCCATGCTTAAAAAGCAGTTTTAATAATAACTTCATAAATTACAACTTTTAGAAACAGAATGAAAAATGTGTGGATACATACAATTAAAATCGTCTGATAATTGGACAATTCACAGAATATTCTCACAGCAGCTCCATGACTGACGGTTGTCAGGAGAGCATATTTTCATATAAAGTTTGACCCTTGATTCCTCTGTGATAGTAGTTATCTCTGTCAATAAATATTGACATTCATCACTACCAAAAATCTGTCCTTTCTTATCAGACAAAATTGGAGTGATCCTAGTTAATGGTAATGAGACATAATTTTTTAGACTTATACATGTATGGGAGTTAAGAAATAAGTAGTATTTTTACAATATATTGTGATAATCTTGCATTAAGTAACCAAGAACTATTCACGTGGCTGCCTACACTGTCAAAATGTCCTACCCCTTGATGAGTCGTTCGCAATCATTGACTGTGAAGTCACAGACAATGAAAGTCAAGATTAACACATGAGCTTTAACCTTTAGGTTAAAATGCATTTTTTTTTAATGAAAAGGGAACTGTATTTATTCATTATCAAAGAGCAGAATTAGCATTAACTCTGAAAGAGTTAGACACAGAATAAGTTTGGTTTTGATAAGAGTGAGTTGAACTAATACCTGAAAGAGTCACTTCAGGTTCTGGCAACAGACCTGGATACCAGGCAGCACTAAAACATGACAATAAAAAGGCATGGGGCTTCCCTGGTGGCTCAGTGGTAAAGAATCCACCTGCCAATACAGGGGCACGGGTTCGATCCCTGATCCGGGAAGATCCCACATGCTGAGAAGCAACTAAGTCCATTGGCCACAGCTCTGGAGCCTGTGCTCTAGAACCTGTGCTCTAGAACTACTGAGCCTACATGCTGCAACTACCGAAGCCTGCGTGCCCTAGAGCCCATGCTCTGCAACAAGAGAAGCTGCTGCAATGAGAAGCCCACACACCACAACTGCAGAGTAGCTCCCACTCCCCGCAACCAGAGAAAAGCCCACACAGCACCCAAGACCCAGCATAGCCAAAAATAAAATGACAAATGAATAAATACAATAAAAAAAGCATGGAGGTGACAAGGTATAAAGAAGAAAGGAAAATCCAAACTTTGTATGTGGAGCAACAAATTGCCTTGCATAATTATGTGATGTATCAGTCTTTGCCTTGCATTATTATGTAATATAACATTCTTTATTGTTGTTCAGCTGCTGTCATGTCTGACTCTTTGCACTCTTAAACTTATAAAAATATATATAAATACTTTTAAAATAAAAGCAAAGGGCCAAATACCAGATATCAATGTCACCCTTAAAAGCAATAATATTGCGACTCCTGTGAGAAGCATTGGGAGGTAAAATCAATCCATGCGATTCAGCAATAGCAGCTTATTCTTATTTGAATTGTATTTATAAGTTGAAACTTCAAACCCTGCAAAGATGATTACTGTGCATGAGAAATGAAGCAGGACAAGAGCTTAGATCAACAGTTTTCAAACATACTTAGCAAAGGGATCTTTTAACAAAGCAAAATTCTTTGACAGAATACCAATGTATGAAAACATATTTTTCTATTTGTAGGTTCAAATTACTAGCAATTATGCATCATGAAGTCATTTAAAATAAAGAGGTCATTGTGATAAATAAAAATTCTGAAAATGAGTGTCATAGATGACAGCCAAGTAAGTTTTAGCATTCAATGTATTGATACATTTTATTTTCCTCCTACAGAATTGAGCAAGTCCTAATTCATATGTACAAGGAAGTTGCAGTGGCAACAGCTTTTAAACAGTTTTGCAGGGTAACAGAGTAGATATTACTCTGAGGTTTGCACAGAAATAAGTTTATCTGCACAAATCAGTAAGTATCAATGTATCAAAATATGTGTATAATTTTTATTCCATATCTTAAGACAGTTAAAATATCCTTAATGAAGCTCAAACTAACATTAGAACATTCAAAGGACCTCTTGAGAGTTGGTAGTGGGGTCCAGTTGGAATGTGCTGGCTTGAAGACCCCAAAGAAGGGTTATTCAGCAATATTTTGTTGAGAACAGAAGAAGCAAAGAAGTGATACTATAATAATTAATTGTAGAGCTTTATTAAGTAGTTATGTAATCAGTATTATCATTTTTTTCCTCTAATAATCCAGAGGCAACTAAGTGATTTCAGCTCAGGCTTACATCTATCTGGTGGATTCCAGAAAACTATTTCTGAAAGTCGCAATTACAGTGGTGGCTTAGACTGCCAGTTGTTTATGGCCAAATAAACATGGTGGATGTAGTCAACAAGAGGATACGAGATCATAGATAAAATAACATAAGGGAAATTAAATTAGAAATTAGCAGGACCAAGTCCTACTCATGCTTTTAGGACTCAGTTTAGAAGTCCAGGGGAATCCCCTAAAACTGCATTAAGTGCTCTCAGCCTAGTAGTGGGGCAGAGATTAATGTTAATTTTTCCTCAAATATCCTCTGTCCTGGGTTCAAATACGCACGTATCCTCTTTCTATAATACACTTACACTTGCCTCTACCTGACTCTTGACTATGATATTTGTGAAGACAGAAATTGTGTTCATCATGTGTACCAAGACTGATTTCAGTCCTCACCCCAGAATTGGTCCCTAATGTGTGGAATGAGTGTACAGATGAGGCAGTGATTGTTCATTACTACCTTAATCATTACTACCTAGAAGAAAAGAAGATAAATGGGACAGAAGTGAAGTGAAAGTCACTCAGTCGTGTCTGACTCTTTGAGACCCCATGGACTGTCCAGGAATTCTCCAGGTCAGAACACTGGAGTGGGTAGCCTTTCCCTTCTCCAGGGTATCTTCCCAACCAGGGATTGAACCCAGGTCTCTCGCATTGCGGGTGGATTCTTTACCAGCTGAGCCACAAGGGAAGCCCAAGAACTCTGCAGTGGGTAGCCAATCCCTTTTCCAGGGGATCTTCCTGACCCAGGAATTGAACTGAGGGCTCCTGCCTTGCAGGCGGATTCTTTACCAACTGAGCTATCAGGGAAGCCGGAGTGGGACAGATGAGGGTTACAAAAGACGGTGAGCAACTTTGCATAGGGAACAAGTAAACATAAAGCATCTAATTACATACTGGCAAAATTAATGTTTCTGTGGACCTTGATTTTTGTTTTTGTCGCATCTGAAGACAATACTATGACTAGCTTAGATTTCTCCCGCTTAGCAAGGGTTGAGGCTACATAACTTCTAGAGTAATTCATCATCAGATATCACTCTCAGCGGAGGAAGTGGTGATGCTGATGATTAAGCAGAAGGCATTCCCCCATCCCACCCCACCCCCAGGAGAGATGTTAGAAGGGCCTTGCAGTCCTGGAAGTGCTGTTTTTCATTGAGATGCAAAGCTGAGATCTTAATCTTTTATAACATTGCTGGTTCTCTATACTGCTCAGTAAGAGACAGCCAGTAAAAATAGTAACATATAGCATCTTGTATTTGGATAGCTTTTCTCAGTTTTTAGAGCATTGTCATATTCATCACCTAATGAGGTCTTCACATGAGAGATTTGTAAAGTAGGTAGAATAAGAGATATGAGGATGGGAGGACTAAAGCTGAGAGGTAAATTTCCAGCTCTTGTGGCTTAAACAGTGGCAAATTCAGGACGAGAACCTGATGCTTTCCATCCAGGTTCTGTGTGACTGAAGTTTTATAAATTCGGTGCTGAAATAATTGCTTATGTTCAGTATCTCCCAATATGTCTTTCTGGATTTGGGTAAAGGACCAGAGTATAGCAGCCTTTTCTGTAGCTTTATTTGAGTAACCATAGAGATAAAACCCAGCCCCCCCCCCCAAAAAAAAAATCTTTCTGTTAAACCTACGTGTATGCTCCTGAAGATGCACCAGGGGAAAAAAAAAAAATTCACTCATTGTCTTAGTTAAGCAAGTGTGGTCCTGAATGGCCACTTGCAATATTGTTTTAGAATGCCTGATGAAGTGTGTGTGTATGTTGTGTACAATACCTTTAAGCACTTAGTAAGTACTTTCCCATTCATCCAGTCTCTTGCCCATGAGAAGAAAAAAGACAAAAACATACTAGCTCAAGTTCATTTGTATCATGGTAGATGTAGATTTCCTAAACTCTCATCAGATGTTGCAAAGTTGTTTTTTTTTTTTTTAAGCTCAGAACTATAAAGACACATCTGTCCACCATCAGCTCCTATAATCCAAAAATCTTTCTAAATGACCTGAAACAGAAGTTGTGTGTGTTTTCAAATCCCAGATCCCTTCCCTGTTATGTCTGAATATATCTCTGGCACTCCATTTTAGCTCTCAGGATATGATGGAAACACTGACCTTTCTTGATTGAGGCTCATAAAGAATCAGAAATTGTTTTCTTCTTTTTTTTCCTGGTAGGAAGAAGAAAGTGGGGTTGACCAGGACATAGTCTGTACCCAAGGATGTGGACAGGAATGAGCCACAGAAAGCCTGGGGTGGTGGCCACTATATGTGGCAGGTGCAGTAAAATGAAACTTTGTCCGGTAGAGAGATACAGTCTTCCCATCAGGAAAAGCATCTGCAGTTCCTCCTGCAGGTAGAGGAAGAATGAAGCCTCTGGTCTCTGGTCAGTTTCTCCTGTGGGTGGGATATACCTTAAAGAGGAAAGCTTCAAGATTTAGATCTTGAACGATACCATCAGTGGTACTTACCTGCTAAAATATCAGGGTAGTATAGAGACAGTCTACGTGCTTAGTCATGTATGACTCTTTGCGACCCTCTGGACTGTTGCCTACCAGGCTCCTCTGTCCATGGGATTTCCCAGGCAAGAATAATGGAGTGGGTTGGTGTTTCCTACTCCAGAGGATCTTCCTGACGCAGGAATTAAACCACATATCCTGCATTGACAGGTGGATTCTTTACCACTGAACCACCTGGGAAGCCCTATAGATAGTATAGTTTGCACTTGATTATATTTAAAAAAAAAAAATATATATATATATATATATACACACCTAGTTTATATTTAAATTATTTTTTTAAACTAAGGCAAAAATGAGTTACATTCTCAAAAAGTAGACTCCTTCAGCAGTAATCTAGACACTATTTTTCAAACAGTGCTGGGGACAAGAGAAGGAGTAAATGAGTAAAAAAAAAAATATATATATATATATATATACACACACACACACATATATGTGTGTGTGTATATATATATATATATATATATATATATATATTTATATATGAAAGGAGGGAACCTCTTTCCCACCCTGACTCCTGCAATTAGAGCTGGTTAATTGATTGTAAGTTTGTACCAGAATCCCCTTCTCTGTGTTGTTTTAGGGAACAGTTGGCTAAAGAGGGAGCTGGTGTGAGATTTAGAAGGTGGAAACGAAGCAAAAGCCCTTCCTGTCAGAAAGTTATGTCCCCAGACCTGGTCCAAGGCTGTAGTTACTTAATAGGAACTGCTTCCCCAGAAGCTACAGTTTCTGTTGAGCTCATCTTCCTCTTCGAGGTGGTCCCACCGCGGTGGCCAGGTCTACTTGGCACCTTGGCTTTTCCAGCAAGCAACAAACTGTGCTTTGGGTAGAGTAATGACCATTTCTCTGGTTCTTTAATACCTCCCTTCCAGGTCTTTATAGAGGCTTTGCTATCCTGCCTGAATTCTAGCTGATAGAGGGTCAAACTAAGATAGAAAAATAAATATAATATGGGTAAGATTAGCAAGCTCTAAACATGACCCATCCTGAGGAGTGATTCCTTAACATGTTGCCCAATGGGGCCAAAATAGCACCCCTGTATAGTTTCTCTAACCAGCAACCTATTTCTTGAACTAATAACAAAAATAGCAGCTACTATTTCATGAATATTTATTATAACTCAGGCATTGTGTACCTACTCTTTCCAATTATTTTAACAACCCCTTAATGAAGGTGTCACCAATACACAGATGATAAAAACTAAGGCTACTAATGATTAAGGAACTTGCTTAAGGTTGAGACAGCTGGAAGGTGCTGGAATCAGATCTATTTGGTTCCCTTCTGACCTCAATTTGTTCTACACTATGTGCTTGGCAATGATAATTCACATATAGTACTGGCAACTCGAAGAGGTTCAAGCTAGAGATGATGAGATGAAAAGAACCCGACTTCTTTCTGGTTCTTAAAAGCCGCTGGCTGTACTTTCACCTCCAGCCTCCTTACTAAAGCCTTCTGGTAATCTTAAGTATTACGTTCTTACTGTTTAAGTTTAGTATTTTGAATTAGGGTATCTGATACCTGCAACCTAAGGCATCTGAGCCAATACTTTTTATAAGAGATTCTAAATCTGGAGGATATTTTGATTAATATTCTCAATAAAAATAAATAATTGGCCTTTTTCTTTGCTGAGTTACAAATCCCTTGTGCCCACCCAATTCCCTTTGGTATAATGGTCACCAAGCAAATTTGTCTGCAAGAATTTGTTTTCTCAGCTACTTTGCCACTGGGAGGTGACTGCTTTTTATACCCATATTGTTTAATAACTCATTATTATTATAGGAAAAATCCAAGATGCAATAATAAACCATCGTTCATAAATCCATAGTGTCTTGAAATAACTTGTTCCCCCTTATACAGACATGTTATGTATGGGGCAGAGGTGACTGGAATAGAAAAGAATTCAGAGAAAATACTTATATCAATGAGGCATCCATCAAAGGAAACAGGAAATTACTACATTGCTGTTCTTTGGTCACTAAGTCATATCTGACTCTTTTGTGATCCCATGGACTGTAGCCCACCAAGCTCCTTTGTCCATGGGATTTCCCAATCAAGAATATAGGAGTGGGTTGCCATTCCCTTCTCCAGGAGATCTTCTCGATCCAGGGATTGAATCCACATCTCTTGCATTGGCAGGCAGACTCTTTGTCATTGAGCCACCAGCGAAGCTGTCCTTATAGCCCATGACTAAATTTTTCAAATGAAACTTACATGTTTCCTTTTCAATTTCCAAAAATAATAGGGTGGACGTGAACAAAAGAAATGAGTTAGATTCAAGTCCAAATAGTCACAAATCAGTAACAGATTAATGGCATGTCCATTGCTGAAGGCAACACACAGCCTTAGATGATGTGAAGATAGAGGAATCCTGAGGCTTAATCATATTCTAAATTCAATCTCCAAAGATAAATCATTAATGACATCCATTCACTCCATCTCCATGTGAGACTTGGCAATCGTCAATGTCAGGGGTCCATTTAAAAGACAAAGGAGATTAGATTGATTTGCTTTTTGTTTTTAGTTTTTGTTTGTAAATGCCTTTGGGCCTATATGGCTAAACCTGTAAACCTATTTATAACATTTTAACATGTAAAAACACTCCAGTTCCTGAAACTGGGGGGTCAGGGGACAAAGAAAAATGCATTTCTGTTGATCACATCAGAATTTATTTTTAAAAAGATTCTTTTAGGTAGACTTCTCAGTAATGAAATTTTAAACTATTAAAGCTGCAGAGTTGAGTTTTTTCAAGAGAGAATCCTAGTTACTGGTAGGATATATTCTGTGACCAACTCAGGTATGAAGACGTTAGGACACAGATATCTATGTGAGATTTGCATGCAGTGTTCACATGCCTCCTTAGCTTGTTTGTATATATCTAAATTCAAAGTTTATAAACAGGACTATGGTCACCTGTTCTCAAGGGCTCATATACTCTTCCGGATCATTACTGACTTCTCCATGTAAGCACAACATATAGAAAACATATTGGTGTAAAGAAACATTGGGAGGATGTAAAGCGGAAGACTTCCTAGAACAGTCTCAAGGACATAACTTTTTAACAGAAATCTGGCATTGCTAATGATATTGAGATACTAATTAGAATGAATATTGTAAATCCAGGCTGGCTCTCGGCAACATTTAAGTAGGAGGCAAGCTGGCAGCTGGAACCTTCCCTGCTCCCCAGGGACTGCCCAATTTCTTCTCCTGAAGATCCTTCCTCCTCTCTCCTGCCAGGCTATCATCTTGCTCTGTGCTTGCTTTCTTCCCCAGCACTCATGAGGATGCTTGGGTTGGGATCCTGGAGACTAGTCCTCCCAGGGCTATTTACATCATACTTGGGAACCCTCAAAGATTAAAACAGATTGATAATTCACTATAAGATTGCCCAATAGAAATGTGGCTTTAAGCATTATCATGAGTAATTGAAGAGATATATTTAGCATTGATTTTGAGAAATTTGTGCTTCCTTAACCACATTTCCCTGGAGAATGGAATGGCTACCCACTCCAGTATTCTTGCCTGGGAAATCCCATGGACAGGGGAACCTGGCAAGCTACAGTCCATGGGGTCACAAGAAGTCAGACATGACTGAGGGACTGATACACACACAATCACATTTACTGTTCATTGCATAAACACATGAAATAACAGGATTTTGTTGAACCAGAAATTCAACATCAGTAGCCACCTTGTTATTTTTATTTTTATTTTTTTCACCTTGTTATTTTTAAATGTGACAGGTCCATAATGCAGGTATCCCTGTCTGTCTTGTATTCTGATGTATCCCAAGTGCCTAGAATGGTTTTGGAACATAGCAGGCCACTTGTAAATGTTTGATAAATGACTGAATACCTAGATGAATTTTGTTTTTATTTTTGTCCAGGAAGACTTACACCAAGGAAAGGAGCCCTTTACACTTTGAAACATTCTCTTTTATTCAGAACTTATGAAGTGATGGGGATTTATAGTGATGTCTCCTGGGATAACAATGCAGAGACAGGCACTGATGTCAGGACTTCATCCTGCATGGGTCCATAAATAGGACTGAAAATGCCTTTTCTCCTACTCCATCTTTGCTATCTTCAGCCCTACTCCTTCTACTCAAGATCCACTCCTCTTCCTACATAACCCTCAATAATGCTAATTCAATCAGAAGGTTTCTAGTAATGACTAGTTAATGTAATCTAGGGAATTGAGATAGATTGAACTATATTCTAATGTCATAATCCTTTAATTAATCTAAACATTTAGGCAAGCAGCTGGCAAGATGCAAATTCTGGACCTGCTACAAATATCATAGATGGAGGATGGACAGATTTCACATGCAATACAACATGCTGCCCTTAACATCAAATAATGGACACACAATGAAAACAATGACTTCCACAGTACATTCACTATTGAAGAAACCACAAGCAAATATACACTGTAATGAGTATTCATGTTTAGGGAAATGAATACAAATAATTCTTTATTTTTCAGAAGGAAAAGAAGAAAGGAAAGGAAAAAAGAGAAAAATGGTGGAACGAAGATACACTTGATATAATTGTGTCTTTAAGATCAGTCTTACTCTTCAGAAGAAGTCTACTTATAATTGGAACTTTCTATGTTTCCTGAATTTTATCAGAAGCATTCGTTCACTCATTATTTCAAGGACAAAGTGCTTTCATCTTTCAGACTGCTGGTATTCTTATTTCCGCACACCTCTTGACCTAGAGTGTGAACATTTCCCTTGAGTATCAGATGAGGTACTCATTTATTTGCTCCAGTGAGTTTTCTTAAAATTTAGTCCAATAAACCTGCTAAATATATGATCAAGAATACTGTGGCTCCCTAACAAATGATAAAATGAATTCAGCCATACCGTACTTGGCAGCCGGTCAAAATCAGTGACCCATAGTTACAAATCAGTCGCTGTAAGACAGAGGAAGACAGTTGTTAAGAAGGACAGGAAGACTATTCAAGGACACTCCTGAGTCCAGGGAGGAATTGGCAGTCAATGGCAAATCAAATTCAACATTTAGAAATAACCACAGCTCCCCAAGCACACTAGTTTATCACCCTCATGAACTCTTGTCGTGGTATTAGACTAATAAATGCACAAGAGACAAAGAGCAACTGGAAGGGATTATTTCTATCCAGAGGATAAATGTGCTTTATGATGGGGACCCAATGGAACACCTGTGTCAACTCTAATCCCTTTGCAAGTATGGGTCACTACGAGGATGGACAAGTCACTGTCTGCATAGAAGGTGATAGGAAGCAGGAGGGAAAAAATTGGGAAGGAAAAGCAGAAGTTGTTGGCAGAAAGAGCAATAACTATAGTATTTGGAAAAAAAATCAATAATGGGAACCCACTTACTCAAATATTTACTCATTCAACAAATGTTTGAGCTCCCAATGTATCCCAGGCACTGGGGATGTTGCTGAAGAAAATAGTGAACATAAAAGTGCCTACGTTAGAGAACATACAATCCAGGACAGATTCATGATGAAAAGAAGTCTGGAATTTTTGTTTGTGGGGATTTGAGGGTAGACATAGTTACATATGGTGGCTCAGATGGTAAAGCGTCTGTCTACAATGCGGGAGACCCGGGTTCCATCCCTGGGTTGGGAAGATCCCCTGGAGAAGGAAATGGCAACCCACTCCAGGACTACTGCCTGGAAAATCCCATGGACAGAGGAGACTGGTAGGCTACAGTCCATGGGGTCACAAAGAGTCAGAAACGACTGAGTGACTTCATTTTCTTTCATAGTTACATATGGGCTTACCTGGTGGCTCAGATGGTAAAGAATCCATCTGCAATGCAGAAGACCTAGGTTCCATCCCTGGGTTGGGAAGATCCCCTGGAGGAGGGCATAGCAACCTACTCTAGTATTCTGGCCTGGAGAATCCTCCAAAACAGAGGAGCCTAGCCAGATATAGTCATGGGATTGGAAAGAGTAGGGCACAACTGAGCAACTATGCTCAGCACAGCATAGCTCACAGTTATATACATACATACATACATATATGGAAGTGTTAGTCACTCAGTCATGTTCGACTCTTGGCAACACCATGGACTGTAGCCTGCCAGGCTCCTCTGTCCATGGGATTCTCTAGACAAGAATACTGGGAGTGGGTTACCCCCTTCACCAGGGGATTTTCCTGACCCAGGGATCAAATCCATGTCTCCTGCATTGCAGGCAAATTCTTTACCATCTGAGCCACCAGGGAAGCCTATATATATAGGCTTGTTGTTATTGTTGTTGAGTCATTCACTCATGTCTGACTCTTTGTGACCCCATGGACTGCAGCATGCCAAGTTTTCCAGTCCTTCATGTCAAGTTTTCCTGTCCTTCATTATCTCCCGGATTTTGCTCAAACTCATGTCCATTGAGTCAGTGATGCCATCCAACCATCTCATCCTCTGTCTCCCCCTTCTCCTCTTGCCCTCAATCTTTCTCAGCATCAGGGTCTTTTCCAATGAATATCTATATATACATGTATACATATTCATTTCCAATGAATATATATCATATCATTATATGCATATATATATATATATATTTAATGTATGGACTCAGCTTGCCTTAAATGAAGGGAAAGAGGGATGTTTTAAGGATAATTTTCCACCGATGGCAGATTGCCACCAGTAACAGCTATGGGCTTGGGTGAACCATATGATAGATGCATTTAAATATTTGGTCTTTTTCAAAATCTGTTCTGTTTTACAAGATACATTTCATACACTTAAAATTCACCTGTACTCACTTGGGACACCCTATCCCAGATTCTTGGGAATATTATTCTGGAATGTAATTTTGTGCAGATTTCTGATACTTTGTTAATATCTCCTGTGCACATTAATTGGTTATTACATGTCTCTAAAAGTACACCCATTCTCTTGCTTTCAAACAGCAGTTTGTATTATTACACAGGATGTTTCACAACACAGCCTAAAGGAATTGAATTTGTATCCCTATATCCAAGTCTGGTGATCCCCAAGGACCATGAGAAGTTTTTCATACCTATACAAACTTTAATGTTCTCAGAAATGATCCCTTCAAAAACTCTGTGTCCCACATAAGTTTCTCCTTTCATGCCTAAGATCAACGATAAACAGATTTCCTCAGTTCATCTTGAATGATCATTTTAAGTTCATTTAAGGCATTCATTTAAGCTAGTTCAGGTCATTTAAAAGCAGAGACTTTTACTTTGCTGATAAAGGTGCATCTAGTCAAAGCTATGGTTTTTCCAGTAGTCATGTATGAATGTAAGAGTTGGACCGTAAAGAAAGCTGAGCACTGAAGAACTGATGCTTTTGATCTGTGGTGTTGGAGAAGACTCTTGAAAGTCCCTTGGACTGCAAGGAGATCAAACCAGTCAATCCTAGTGGAAATCAGTCCTGAATATTCATTGAAAGGACTGATGGTGAAGCTGACGCTCCAATATTTTGGCCACCTGATGCAAAAAGCTGACTCATTGGAAAAGACCCTGATGCTGGCAAAGATTGAAGGCAGGAGGCAAAGGAGATACAGAGGATGAGATGGTTGGATGACTTCACCAACACTATGGACATGAGTTTGAGCAAGCTCTGGGAGTTGGTGATGGACAGGGAGGCCTGGCATGCTGCAGTCCATGGTTTTGCAAAGAGTTGGACACGACTGAGTGACTGAACTGAACTGAACTGTTCCCCCACCCAGTCATCAGTGGTTCATAAACACTGGCATCCCTTTTCAAAGGGTCATGATTCATAATCAAGACAATTTAAAAATATCAAAGCAGAATTTGTATGATTTTTCCTTTTACCTGATAGAAATGTAAAATATCAGACCATCTGTTTCAAAAATGGGTACCTGGCAACTCTGGTGTTCTATCTTAGAATAACAAATGTTTCCTCTTATATGACAACTCACTCCATCAGTACTAGCTGCCTGGAAATACTGTGCTGAGAAGGCTGCTAAGTACAGACAAAAGAGTTCTAGTCTTGATAAGGGAAGTCGGTTGTGGGTCCACCCTTAGGAAGTAGCTGCACTTCTGTCAGTAGTTACTGACCAGGGCCCAGCTCTGCCATTTACTGGCTGGGTGAACTTTAGTGATTTACCTAACCTCTCAAAATGTACTTTCTCATCTCTGGAATGAGGAGACAGACTAAATAAACAATTCCAAATTCTGGTCCACAGTTAGAGGAAGCATCAGGTTCACACAGGGACTAGGTTTGAAATAAAGATTCCCTTGGCTTGCTGCTTCAGTCGTGTCCGACTCTGTGCGACCCCATACACGGCAGCCCACAAGGCTCTCCCGTCCCTGGGATTCTCCAGACAAGAACACCGGAGTGGGTTGCCATTTCCTTCTCCAATGTGTGAAAGTGAAAAGTGAAAGTGAAGTTGCTCAGTCGTGTCTGACTCCTAGCGACCCCATGGACTACAGCCTTCCAGGCTGCTCCGTCCATGGGATTTTCCAGGCAAGAGTACTGGAGTGGGGTGCCATTGCCTTCTCCATCCCTTGGCTTACTTAATCAGAATTTCTTAAGGGTTTGAAAACATTCATCCTAACAAAGACATTGAATGGTATTGATGCTCTACCAGGTTTGACAACCACTGGGTCAGGTGAGCTATCAAGCTTTTTCTTCAGCTCTAAAATGTTCCCATTAGAGTCTAGAAAGAATGGAGGAAGTGTACAAGAGTTTAGTAGGTGGTCATAGGAAATACCTCTGGTGGAGAAATTTTTGCGGCTTTCCCAAGAACATAGCAAGAGTTGCAAATAGGAACAAAGACTAAGGAGGTGACCCCCCTCTGCCTGATCCTTTTTTTTTTTTTTTGTGGCTGCCCTGGGTCTTTGTTGTGGTCCATAGACTTCTCTCCAGTTGTGGAACATGAGCTCTACAATGCATGGGCTTAGTTGCCCCACAGCATGTGGGATCTTAGTTCCCTGACCAAGGCTCAAAATCACTTCCCCTGCATTGCAAGGCAAATTTTTAACCACTGGACAACCAAGGAAGTCCCTGATGCTTTGTGATGGTGGGAGGCTTCCCAAGCCTTCCTGCCTCTCCCATGTTCCTCATCTGGATGCCTGTCTGTCCCATGCAGCCTCTTCTGTGGAATGCACAGAGTCAGAATGTGCCTCAGGTTTGTTGGTGACCATTGAATAAACACATCACATCTTTTGTGTTTGAAGCTGGAAGGGGGCAAAGAACCAAAAACTAATATCCTTGGAAGTTCTTCTATACAGAATGGAATAACACAAAAAGGGAACATCAGGTTAAGATGTGCCAAGGTAAAAGATTCACCTTGATTACTTCACTGTAACATTTTGCAATAAGGCCAAAAATAAATTATCTTTTTTGGGGTAAGATTTAGTGGATGAGACTAATGAGGGTATGAAAAATGCTGAAGGGAGCAGTTCTCTCCCATTTAATAATGGCAGCGGGGATTCTGACAGACTCTCCATTAGCAATTCCTTTTTAAGATAACTTAATTTCCTGATTAAACATGCATTTCTAAATCATATGGACGTTTTAAGAGAGAAACAAATAGTGGTGCCAATTCTCTTGGGCACAGGGGAAAAAATTCTTTTAAATTCCCTACCAATTCCACATAACCTATTTTATCTCTCCTTATCTTAGTGCACAGAAAGGATCATACAGTTCAGAAACTGCCTGAATCTAGACACTGAAGCTTGACCAGCTTGTAAAACTTGAGTGGAAACTAATTTAAGACAGTGAAAGAATTTTCTCTGTTGACCTGTACAGCTCATAGGTCTGTGAGGCTGAGTACATGTGTGTATGTTGCATGTATGGAGGCTGAGGAGGTGCAGGACATGGGAGGAATATGTTTTCTTGGACTAAGCCAGGACTTGCCAAACTCTGCCCCCCAATCTGGCCCACTGTTTGTTTTTATAAATAAAGTTTTATTGGAACATGGCCATTCCCATGGTATCTATGGCTGCTTTCATTGTTAGAAAACACAGAGTAATGTTTCAACAGAGATTATATGGTTCACAAAGCCAAGACATTTACTATCAAATCCTTCACAGAAAACATTTGCCCACCACTGAACTGCTGATTCTATAATCTAGTCAGTATCCTATGCAAAAAATAAAAATTTGATAAAAGCAGCACCTTGCAGGCTGACGAATGTTCTACCAATAAGAGGGGTGAGCAAAAGACTTCCCTCAAGGATGTTTGAGAGCATCTTGTGCACAGGTGGATTCCTCAAGACCTCTGGCTCCGTTATGAACAATGAAGATCTCAAAGCTCCTTCTCTGGTCATAAAAACAGGGGAAAACCAGCTCCTCTACTTCAAACAAAAAGCTTTCATTTGTTTATACTTCAGCAGAAGTTCTGTACTCTTCCTCCCCACTAAGTTTGCTTCACAGAAAGGGACTGTGTAATAACATCTTGAGAGATTAGCAGCCATCAGCAAGTCAAGATTTTTTTTTTAAATTTCTCAAGTCATCTCCTTTTAGACACAATGCCATAAAAAAGCATCTGGGATATTTTCTTAATGAGAAAATTCACTTCAGAAGAGGATTTGATATCAAAAACTTATTTATTTTCTTTAAAAAATTGACTTTAGCCTCTGGTTTTACCTGTTTTTCTCAATTAGTATTACATTTTATATTTTAAAAAATGAAATTTGAAATCTACTTCTATGTACTGTAAAATCTGCTTACAAAGAATGAAGTTGCTGTTCTAATTCAAAAATAAAAACAACAAAAAATAAAAGCCAATTCTTCACTAAAGGGTGGAATTATGCTTTAAAGTCAAGCCATGTGGCTTCTTATGGAAATATAATGAGTTAAAGATGAAATTCCGTTTCTCGTTTGCATACATCTTGCAAAGATTCTGCCCAGTAAAATGGTAATTGGAGTCCTTTTTTTTTATAATAAATATTATAATTTTTAATCCTAATATTGTAAGTTATGAAATGTCTTCCATTTCCCCAACATATGTTTTTTGTCCTGTTTCCCAGTCCAAGAGACAGAAAATAAAATAAACACCTTAATGAACACAATACTCATTCTCCTGAGACTCTGTACCTATCTTACGGATATAACATGGACCAGGGATTCTGAAGCTTCTCCCCAGAGAGCAAAAACCTGCCTCACTGCTCAATCCAGTGTGGTCTGCAGAAGTATTCAGTCTGGTTTGTTGCTAAATTGGTGTAGGACCCTGGTAAATTGCAATCTGCAATTAGAAGTGTATTTGTGAGGTGTCAATGGGTTAATTTTCTCCTTTAAAGCTGATACTACACGATGGCAGAGGAGTTAGGGTGGGGTTGTTTCAGACTCTGGGAGGCTGATCGTGGAAATATGGCTTCTCTGTTGGTCTTTTTTGTTAATTGCAAAAACATGAGGAGAAACTCCTGTTAAGGAATTGTATTAGAAACAAAATATTTTGAATAATTCTCCTCAGTGATTACAGACATATCATGAGGAGAAATGAGACTTCAGGGGAATAGATTTTCAGACATTGAGTGTTTAAGTGGTTACTTGTCTCCAGCTCGCCTGGTCAGTGTGTGGACTTATTAAATGACCATTTATTTTTTTGTCAGTGCAAACATCCTGACTTTCCTACATTCCAGTGAGTGGGAAATTCTGCAGAGATCTGGATAAACTCCTCACAGCTGCTCTACCATCTGACAACCTGATAGTCATGGGGGACCTCAACGCACGTGTTGGCAGGAGTGCCAAAATGTGGAAGAAAATTATTGAACCGCAGAAGATTAGTCTCTTCCTGCGTGGTGAGCAGACCCAGCAAAAATCTTGAGTCATAGACAGCAGCTTCAATCATTAAAGTTAGGAGAAAAATATCATGGATAAGCCATGAGTTAAAAATAACAGCATTTCACCCATTCTGCCTTTGTTTCACAACAGAATGCCAAGTGGCTAACCATCTGAATGATTCAAAGACCATCATTACCTGGTATGTTTCAGATCATAAGAGCATAAGATAGCACCTATAAAATGAATATTTGGATAAACTTAACTCATAGAAAATACTGATACCTCAAAGTAATTTTTAAAGGATAAAAGAGCATTCATCACAGAATAGAAAACACCCTTCGGTAAACTCAACATAAATCACTTTATGCCATTGTGTGCATGCATATTCAGTCACTTCAGTCATGTCTGATTCTTTGTGACCCCATGGTCCATAATCCGCCAGACTCCTCTGTCCATGGGATTCTCCAGGCAAGAATACTGGATTGGGTTGTCATGCCACCTTCTCCAGGGGATCTTCCCGACCTAGGGATCAAACCCACATCTGCATCTCTTGCATTGCAGGCAGACTCTTTACCACTGAGCCACCTGGGAAACCCCATTTTATGCCATTATTTGCCTATAAATATACCAAGCCTCATACTGTACTACAAAAATTTTATCCTACAACCTTGCTTTTAAAGGTTTCCCAACTTTGAAATACTATAATTCCAGTCATTCCATGAAATCCTCACCTTCTTAACCACACTATATACATCTGCTTAAATCTTGACAACTTTTAATCAACTCATCCCTCTCTCTTTACCATTTGCTCTGCTCACTTTTGCTTGAAATTATTATTTTTCCTCAGAAGACTGTAGCATATTTTTGTAAATGCTGAGACTTAAAAATTCTTTTTATTGTAGTTATATGTATGTCTTGATTGACCTGCAAGATTTTTTGCCTTCTTTATTGCAGAGAACTTAATATATTCATTTTTGTTTACAACAGCAAAGGTATTTCATGTAGTAAGTTCTCAATTAATATTTTTCGAGTCAAAGATCCTTTAGCCTGGATCTGAAACTGATTTGGACATCATGATATGTTTTCCAGATTCCCCCAAAACTGTATTTTTCTGACCCCAATATGGTTACATAATTTAGAAAAATATTTAACAGTAGACTGGAATCTGTGTAGCAGAATCCAAGGATTTCAGCTCTGATTTATCAGGAAAATGTTGGCTATACAGAGTTCCCATGGTAAAAGCTAGCAGTAGCTGTACTTCATCACTCTGCAGACATTGACTTACTCGAATAGCATGAAGCAACTCTTCTCTTGTAATTTCTATATTATAAAGAAACAATTGTTTCTATGATGTGGAATGAGTCTTTATATTACCCCTTTTCTGGTTTGCTAGTTCCCTTTGTCTACTTTTTCAAATGTGCTTTTTTTCTTTAGAGAAAGTCCACGTCGATCAGTTAAAATTCAAGGGCTCAATGCTCTAAAATGGTAACAAAGTCAAGTATGGTAGGAAATTGCTTCAATAAAGGGAAGACTAAAATATAATATTTGTAAAAGGACCAGCTCTGATGAGTGCTCTCAATTGGTTGTTGTCCACTTCCAGTGGCAGGCCATTGCACTCCGCATCTTCAAGGCTCTCATCTCCTTTGCAAAACTTCTTGATCCACCACTGCACTATGCTTTTGTTAGCAGTTCCTGGGCCAAACGCATTGTTGATGCTGTGAGTGGTCGCCACTGCTTTACGACCCATTTTGAACTTGAATAAGAAAATCACTCGAATTTGCTTTTTGTCTAACATCATTTCCATGGTCTAAAATAAATATAAAATACACAGCAAGTAATAAGTCGTTAGCCAAAAAGCATGAAGTGAGAAATGTGCATTAAAATGATGTATAACATAACCATGTTTCTTTAAGAATGCATTCCAATATCAAATGGCAAAGTTTAGCAATGCAAAACCACAATTACTTTTGCACCAACCTATTAAGTTTCTGACAACACAGTGGTAATAAATGTAAGAAGAATGACAAGAATGACATTGTACGGAATGAGTTCTGTGACACTATGACATGGGTTCTAGCCTAAGCTTAGAGTGAGAAAGGTTAATAAACCCTGGTGAGGCTCCATCCTCAAAAACACATCCCACACCACATCTTGCTCCCATTACTGCTCTTTTCAACTTATGCTGACAGCTAAAGTTCAGAGGTGGCTTTGTTTCCCTTGTAGTTGATGTTAGTTCAACATTAGACCCTAAAGGTGGAACAAGCACAGAAATGAGTGCACAGGAATAGGACAAGAACTTTGGCAGCCAAAAATAACATGTGTTTTACACTTGGGGCAAGTATATAAATTAAAAATGGAAGAAAAGTGGGCAAAAGTGAGATAATTGGCTAATATAAATACCTGTCAAACCTGACTTTCTCACAGAGATTCTGAGCTGAGAAACAAATAAAATTGCTCACTACCACCCTCAACTCACACTCTTTTTCTTCAAGAAAACATCAGGGTCGTTTTATGAGATTTGGCTGCAGGAATCTGGTGTATAAATGGGAAGGAGATAAGGATCAAGATTTCCTGAAGTATTTTGTGTCTAAGAAGAACAGAGAAAATAGTATCTGCACTTGTTCAGAAATAACTCTGGGCAATTGATGAGAGCCTAGAAATCATGGGGATGTTGCTTTTCAATATTGTGAGGGTCTACAATTGAATCTACTACTTGGATTTAATGGATCAAGTTGACTCTACAACAGTAAATGGTGATCAAATTATAACCAGTTGAGGAATTTAAGTTTCATTTATGATTGCTTCTTAGGATGAAACAGATATTAGATATGACAGAGTTTTGATAAATCAGTATCCTTCTATATTTAGGCAGTGAAATGGGTTGAAGGCTATTATCAGGTCACCTCATCTTTATCTGCATACTTTGAAAGCTTTTTGCTCTCTTTTTAAAAACATGATTTTATTTACTTATGTATTTATTTTGACTGCACTTGGTCTTCATTGCTGCTCAGGCTTTTCTCTAGGTGTAGGGAACAGGGACTACTCTCTATGGCGGATGTGTGGGCTTCTCATTGCAGTGGCTTCTCCTGTTGGGTCACGGGCTCCAGGGCACTCGAGTGTCAGTAGTTGCAGCATGTGGGCTGAGTAGTTGTGGTTTCCCGGCCCTAGAGCACAGGCTCAGTAGCTGTGGTGCACGGGCTTAGTCACTCTGCAGCATGTGGGATCCCCCAAGACCAGGGATCAAAACTGTGTCCCCTGCACTGGCAGGCAGATTCTTTATCACTGAGGCACCAAGGAAGCCCCAGTTGACACTTGGGATGCTTCTATTTTTCTCCCTCAAATAACACAGGACCAACCAAGAGACCCCAATCATGGTGGATATAGGGCATTAGTATGGAATTCATACTTAAATAGCATAAGACTTCATTAAAATAAATGGGGTAATACGGTAAACAGAGGATCCAACCATATCATCTTCACTAAACTGGTAATTAACCACATTTTGACACTAACATAAAAACTAAACTTTGGATATCTTCTATATTCTACCTTATCCCCAAGACCATGCTTCCCTTCAAGTTTTCATGCTATTTTAAAATTGCTTTAAATGCCTTGAAACCTGGTGCTGTCAGAAGTAAATAAATAAAATAAAATTTTAAAGTAAAATGTGTGAGTAATTTCAGCAAACCCTCAGGAATGTCTTTCTCTCCTTGGCAGACAAAGATCCTACAACAAATGTGCCTGTGTATCCACCACATAACCTCATAAAGATACTTCCAAGATGACAGTACCTAGAACTAGTTGGCTTTCTTCATGTTTTCTCTGTAAGAGGACTTTCAGAGGACCTCTAGCAGATATCTGATTCTGACAATGCCGCCGTTAGTAACCTGAGAGTCAGTGAGAACCTTCCCTGATGATAAACTTAGCAAAAATTTGATCTGATTTAAAGCAGCCAAAGAGCAGTATAAAGCAGTCAGAAAACTAAGTCACAGTTAGAGAATTTAAAAGCATCAGAGACGCTTTTCAAAATTAATTCCTAATTTTATTTTTAATCCAGCTTTTCACAAATTAGCTCATGTCCAATAACCACAAACAAGGCAAAGAATGGCTTTAACCTAATATAAATCAACATGTTTACATCTTGTAGAATATCATGGTTAAACAGGTGCAATTATCATTTTCTTATAGTGTGCATGGTAACTGAATGTGAGCCTGAACAGAAACACTAAGTTGAGTGTTCTATTCTACTCCAGAATAGAAATCGCAAATGCTGCAGAATCTGAAATTTTTTTTTTTTTTTTTTTTGAGGGTAAAATCCCTGAAAGTGACTCTATCTTTCAGTTTTAGGACAGGTTTTCAGCATGTTTCAACTGTTTGAAATCCTTACCAGTAGATGCAAAGCCTTTTTAAGGAAATCTTAGTGAGAAATGTGGCTGATTTAGAATACAACCATATCTCTGCTATCTTTAATTTAGACTTAAAGCTTAATTTTCAGTTAAGACAAAAGTGTATGTAGCAATACATTTTTTTTAAATCCCAAAGATATTTGTTTAACTGATACAATCAGAAAACATCTACATGCAAAAAACTCCTTAATATTTTGTCTTGATTATGATATAATGATGAATTAATCTCAATTGATTCACTGTAAATCCTTTCTAAGACAAGGTGATCTAGCAGTAAATAAACAAACAAATCCCCTGCTTGAAAAAAATAATCCTACATTTAGATTCATTTTTAGCACAGGAATTGTGTTATTAAACAGAACAACACATTCTTTTAGGCTTGACATGCATAAAGTAAAAATGTGTCTTAGGCATTTAATTTTAAAACAATCCTGAATATTTCCAACCCAGAGCTACAATGAAAATTTGCTTGGGGCTGGGATATGATCTAAGATTTTGTCATGGTTTTCTGTGTTTATTATCAATACACATTCTCAAGGTACAATTTTCTAATAATAATTATCACGATTACAGTTAAAATTATATATTTAATTAGAAATTAATTTGTTTAATGACAATTCCCTAAGCAGTAAGATCTATGAGAAAAACCATAAATATGTTTGAATGAATGAATGATTGCTTGAATAAATGTTTATTATATTTTCAAGTTTTTAAAAATGAGAGCTAAAAGTCTCTAATGTTTTAGACTTATTAGATATGCCTATTAATTTAGTGGATAGAAACAAAATCATGAAGAAAGCAATTCAAATTCTAAACATGAAAGTTAAAGTCAGTTTTTACTTCATTTCTACATTCATAAAAGGAAAAGGTTTTGTCTATTTATTTGATAGTTTTTTATAGATCAAAACTAAGGCATTTTCTCAGATAATTTGGTTCATTGACTGTTTTTATTTTCTTGACTATTCCTGACCCCATACTCTTCTAAGCCTTAGAGGTTTTCAGTTATACATGAAATAGTCTTCAGCTATAACTACCAAATTATATTAAATTATTCTCTTTTCCACAAAAAGATATCTAGTGTATACATTGTAAAGTACTTTTCTTGTTTGTAAAACATATAATTAATATTTAATTCTTAGATATTATCATCAATTACAAAGTCATTTCTTTACGAGATATTTGTTTTGCTAACTATAGTAATGACTTTGAATTTAATTACTATTCTTTGCTATCAAATATTAAGTGCTTCCAAAAATGACTTAGGAAGGTACCACTTTTTCTGCAACTGGTAATTATAATCAGTAATATAAAAGAGAATTTGTTTTTAACCTTTTTGAGTTTATATTTCAGGTAAAAAGAGTTTCAAGAGACATATAATTCATGGAGTTATAAAAAACAAAATCTGTGGAAATTTTGTGCAAATTACTTTTGATCGTACATTTTTACTGACTTCTAGAACATGTTTGTAAATTCACTAATACATTTTTTACCAGAGAAGCAAAGTAAATTTTAATATTTATATAATCATTACAAATATTGTATGTTCTCTATAACCATCTTCTTTTCTTCAAATTCTCCAAACCAGGCTTCAACAATATGTGAACCGTGAACTTCCAGATGTTCAAGCTAGTTTTAGAAAAGGCAGAGGAACCAGAGATCAAATTGCCAACATCCACTGGATCATCAAAAAAGCAAGAGAGTTCCAGAAATACATCTACTTCTGCTTTATTGACTATGCCAAAGCCTTTGACTGTGTGGACCACAACAAACTGGAAAATTCTTAAAGAGCTGGGAATACCAGACTACCTGACCTACCTCTTGAGAAACCTATACGCAGGTCAGGAAGCAACAGTTAGAACTGGACATGGAACAACAGACTGGTTCCAAATAGGGAAAGGATTATGTCAAGGCTGTATATTGTCACCCTGCTTATTTAACTTAAATGAAGAGTACATCATAAGAAACGCTGGTTCAAATGTATTCTTTTTAATGGCTGAATAATACTCCATTGTGTATATGTACCACAGACATGTAAACCTGTGGCGGATTCATTTTGATATTTGGCAAATCTAATACAGTTATGTAAAGTTTAAAAATAAAATAAAATTAAAAAAAAAAAAAAAAAGAAACGCTGGGCTGGATGAAGCACAAGCTGGAATTGAGATTGCTGGGAGAAGTATCAATAACCTCAGATATGCAAATGACACCACCCTTATGGCAGAATGTGAAGAGGAACTAAAGAGCCTCTTGATGAAAGTGAAAGAGGAGAGTGAAAAAGTTGGGTTAAAACTCTGTATTCAGAAAACTAAGATCATGGCATCTGGTCCCATCACTTCATGACAAATAGATGGGGAAACAGTGGAAAAAGTGAGAGATTTTATTATTTTGGGGGGAGGGTGTTCCAAAGTCACTACAGATGGTGACTACAGCCATGAAATTAAAAGATTTGTTCCTTGGGAGAAAAGTTATGACCAACCTAGACAGCATATTAAAAAGCAGAGACATTACTTTGCCAATAAAGGTCCATCTAGTCAAGGCTATGGTTTTTCCAGTATGGATGTGAGAGCTGGAGTATAAAGAAAGCTGAGCATTGAAGAACTGATGCTTTTGAACTGTGGTGTTGGAGAAGATTCTTGAGAGTCCCTTGGACTGCAAGGAGATCCAATCAGTCCATCCTAAAGGAAATCAGTCCTGAATATTCATTGGAAGGACTGATGTTGAAGCTGAAATTCCAATTCTTTGGCCACCTGATGCGAAGAGCTGACTCGCTGGAAAAGACCTGATGCAGGGAAAGATTGAAGGTGGGAGGAGTAGAGGATGACAGAGGATGAGATGATTGGATGGCATCACCGACTCAATGGACAAGAGTTTGAATAAACTCCAGGAGTTGGTAATGGACAGGGAAGCCTGGTGTGCTGCAGTCCATGGGGTCACAAAGAGTTGGACACAGCTGAGTAACTGAACTGAACTGAACTGAACCATAAGTGAAAGTGAAGTGAAAGTCGCTCTGTCATGTCCGACTCTTTGCGACCCATGGACTAGTCCATGGAATTCTCCAGGCCAGAATACTGGAATGGGTAGCCTTTCCCTTCTCCAGGGATCTTCCCAACCCAGGGATCAAACCCGTGTCTCCCGCATTGCTGGCAGATTCTTTACCAGCTGAGCCACAAGGGAAGCCCGACTGAACCATAGAAAGCAAAGTAAATTTTAATATTTATATAATCATTACAAATATAGTATGTTCTTTATAACCATCTTCTTTTCTGGATTTGTTTCAAAGTCAACACTGCATTTGAAATGCAAGTTACAGAAACACTAAAACAATTTTTATCTTACTATATTGAAATTACACCACAATAGCAAAAATGTGAAGGCTTTGGATGAAGAAACAGCTTGGTTCTATATCTGAGTGGCAGTATGACAACCTGTAAAATATTTTATCATTTTGTCTAGTAATCATTTTTAAATTTACAATATGTGTATATTGCTGCGATCAATTGTCTACTAAAAGCAGTTGCAGTGAAAACTCAATTCATGATGAGATTTTCTTTTAACAATTAGAATCTTCCAGTTCCAAGAAATAATTTCAAATTTAAAATACATTTAAAATTAAAAGTGCATTAATAAAATACTTCAAGAATTAGATTAATTAAAATCTTCTCCAAGGAGATAGGAATGGAAATATGAAGTCAAAGGAAAAGAAGAACAATGTAAAATTTCTGATTGTTAAAAAAGAACTCTTTAATGTGATATTATAAAATGCATTATAATCAGTATCAAATGGCCATGGCAATTAAATTCTATTGGATTCTATTGATGTAGCCATTTTATTTAAGGATGTCAGTATTATGAAATGGTGAAAACTGAAAGTTTCATAACTATTTAAATCTGTAGATGAACAATATTAGATACCAATCTTAAGATTTCTAAGAGTCCCTGGTGGCTCAGAGGGTAAAGCATCTGCCTGCAATGCGGGAGACCTGGGTTGATCCCTGGGTCGGGAAGATACCCTGGAGAAGGAAATGGCAACCCACTCCGGTACTCTTGCCTGGAGAATCCCATGGACGGAGGAGCCTGGTAGCCACAGTCCATGGGATCACAAAGAGTCAGACATGACTGACTTCACTTTCACTTTCAGTTTATTATATGTAAATATTCCCTCATATATTGTTGGAGTTACATCTTCCTTGGTTCCATTGAAGGTGGGCTAGACTTAGAACTTGATTCAAAAGAATAAAGTATAGAATGGGGAAAATAACTTTGCAGTGGAGAAATCTGACAGACACTAGCTTAATCAAGTGATGAAGGCTGACATTACTGTGATATCACATAGCTATCATGTACTAGTTGATTTGATAAGAAGTTCATGTCACCCTTGTTTCAGTCTTTTCTAAAACCCTTAAACCTGGCTAATCATGAGGAAAATCATCATAAAAATCTGAGTTTTACAGAATATTTAGCCAATATTCCTCCATGTTTTTAAAGTCATGAAAAATAGGAAAGACTGAGAAACTATCGCACACCAAAGGAAACTGGGGCAACATGGCAACAAAATGCAATGTGGAAGCCTGGATATGGCACATATACACACACCCACACACACACAAAAGAGGACTAGTGGAACAACGGGTGAAATCCAAACAAAGTCTGGAGTTTAGTTTTTAAAAAGTGTGTGAGATTCAAAAAGATTAAAAATTCCTGGTGGGGGTCATAAAGTCAAAAAACTTAAAGACAATTGATCACAGGAAAAGTTTTACATGCATGCAAGTAGATATAAGGGTATTTTTTTATTAATTTGAATGTGACTTTTAATAGAGACATTCTGGAAGTGCCTTCACTACTTACCAGTGTTATAATGAACAAATAAATATTAGTAAAATTGGATAATCACTAGTATACATCAATTAACAAGAATGAAATAGAATTGTATCATCAACAGAATTAAATTTGAAAAAAAATTCCATTGATAAAAACAAGTCAGATGATATATGCAGTGTGATGCTATTTATTAGAAGCTGGAGAAGGCAATGGCACCCCACTCCAGTACTCTTGCCTGGAAAATCCCATGGACGGAGGAGCCTGGTAGGCTGCAGTCCATGGGGTCTCTAGGAGTTGGACACAACTGAGCGACTTCTCTTTCACTTTTCACTTTCCTGCATTGGAGAAGGAAATGGCAACCCACTCCAGTGTTCTTGCCTGAAGAATCCCAGGGACAGGGGAGCCTGGTGGGCTGCCATCTCTGGGGTCACACAGGGTCAGACACGACTGAAGCGACTTAGCAGCAGCAGCAGCAACACATACTTAGAGCAATTCCATGAATTGCTTTGTGGATACATCCACATTTAAGGGAAAGAATACATACATGGAAATATTGTACATCTATTTCAAGTTAGTGGTTATTTATCAGTAGAGAGGGAAAAGAATACAATTAGGGAAAAATATGCAAAGGGTTCTAATTTTATGTATAATAATTTATTTTAAAATAGCTTTAGTCAAATATGGCAAGATGTTGAAAATCCATTGTAATTACATTATAATTTACATCGTTCTGAATAATGGCAATTTTTATCATTACATCTAAAGAAAGAACGTGAACAGATAGGATTTCAGATAAGCCATCAAGGTAGAAGATTAATAGGAAGTTACTGACCAGAAGTCTTCAGGAACAGATAGTGCTTAGAGGTCTAAGTGATGGGTGCAGAGACCAAACCAGTCATCCATCAGGTAACTGCCACCCAGCTGAATCTAAGTCAAGAGTAGAAATCGGCTTTATGGATGGTAACAATGGACCTGATGAGAAAGAACTTTAGCTCAGCAGCAACCAGAGTACTAGAAATTCATATATAAGGACACAACCCAATATTTAGCTGTTAGAGCTTAGATTCAATGTTAGGAAGAAAAGACAAGCAGAAAGTAGGAACTAAAACCAAGTTCCATTAGGTTTGGCCAGGGAAGTACTTGAGAGTATTTTGCAAAGCAGATGTCATTGTTAATGGCGTCACTTTGGTCAAGTTACTTACCCTTTCAGTGCCTTAGTTCTTCCATCTATAGGATGGAGATAAAAACAATATTTACTACATAGAGTAGTTATGAATATCGAGTGAATTATTATGTGCAAGGAGTTTAGAACAGTATCCAGTACCTATTTAGTGTGATGTAAGTGCTTATAAAAATAAAAAGAAATATCACCCCCTCTAATAGAAGTACTTTTCTTTAAAAATGTTGATGTATTCCACTCAAATTCATTAATTGTCTAATTTGGCAGAAACAACATGGCTATATGCCAAAGCTTGAGTTGATCTACATGGCCTTTTCTCTACAAAATCCAGAATGGATCTTGTTTGTGTATGTTGACAAGCACTGAATAGTGAAAAGCTTTTCTTTTCTTTGTCTTTCATGGCAACACTGTCTGGCCTACATGTTCTGAATAAGTCGTAGTGTAAATAAGTATGGTAACAGAGAGTGGTAGAAATGTCAGAGAAGGCAAGTGTTAGTCATCTGTGATTTATCAAGATATGAGGACCTCAAGTTTTACATAAATATGAAACCACCAATTGTTATCGTAGAGCAACACGGTACAGTTTGAAACAGCTTCTATCTGTAAAAATTTGTGAATGCTCTATGACATATGATCTGGCCAAAATACAAATGTTTTCTTTTGAAATTTAATACAATTCCTTCACCAGCATTATTGCCTAAAATTTCATTAAAACAATTATTTCTCTTCCCTATGTCAAACAAATCTATATCAGTTCAGAAAATGTTATTGTTTCTTAAGGGATCTATCATTCTATAATTGAAGATTTACATATACTTTCATATATTGAAATGCTGCTAGCCTTTAATGTACATGGCATATCAAAAATACATAGCATCTCTTTCTCCTAAGATATTCATAGAATAGTCAGACAGTTTCAAACACTACTGATTGATAGTAGAGAGTTTGAATTTACTAATACTGTTGAAGAAAACCTAATAAAATAATGCATTATTTAAAGCATATTAAAAGAAATTGTTTTATCTCTTTTATCACAAAACCATGTAATTCAGAAGTATATGCAACTACCTGTCATTTATAACATTCACATACAGCACATACCCACTGGCTGAGAACATTGGGGAATGAGAATATTTGTTCTGCCCAGTTGCCCTAGGAAAGCCTACTTTAGGTATGAATGAAATAGATATGTTACAGAAACCATCTGTATCTAAAATTTCAGGAAACCACTTGCTTTGTTTTATATAGTACATAGAATTATTTCATTTTAATTATTACAATAATGAAGTGCTAAGCAGTAGATTAAATTATTAATTGATTACTCTCACATTGCTGTTAGGGGAGAGAAAGAGAGAAAAAAAGCCTTGGTGCAAAGTTATACTTTGATTATTTTCAATGATCAAATAACAATAGTACTTCTTTGCACAGTTGTTCTGCTACTCATCACTTAATCTGCACTAATCATTGAATTGATTAACAAGTGACTCATCATCAAACCAACAATCATTTTAATCTGATTATTCTTTTCTGAATAATCAAAAAACTGTCACACATTTAAAGACTGCAATATTGCAACACATGGAGCACATTAAAAAGATACCTATATACCCAGCCAGGTGGTAAATATGTATCAGGTTGATCCATAAGAGCTTGCCCTCTGTATAGGTCAAAAATAGTCAAATATCAGTAACTTCAGCTGGTTCAATCTAATATTTTGGGGATTTGGGCTTCCCTGATGGCTCAGATGGTAAAGAGTCTGTCTGCAGTGTGGGAAACCTAGGTTCAGTCCCTGGGACAGGAAGATCCCCTGGAGATGGAGATAGCAACCCACTCCAATATCCTTGCCTGGAAAATTTCATGGATGGAGGAGCCTGGAAGGCTCCAGTAAGAGTCGGACATGACTGAGTGACTTCACTTTCACTTTCTAAACAGAAATGATCAGTTTTGACTTTCAAATATTTTAAAATATGTACTTGTATACTTGAAATTAGAAATCTGAATTTTCATGAATAAAAGAGAATGGTTTATCAATAATATTAAATAAAGACATAATCTGACATTGACTTCCAAATGAAAGGAAGGTTGAATGATGCATCAGAACTAGATTGTTTCCATTTTTATTACAATTGACTCATCCTTGACTAAAATATCATGTCCAGTATATTTACTCTACAAACCAAGAGTGAAATAAGACATAAAAGATCTTCCCAAATCAGGAAAGATAGCCAAGATTATGCAAAATAGAAGTTTTTTTTTTCCCCCTTTATGGTGACATTTACCACTTATTTCAGTGATGGAAATCTATTTTTATTGTAAAACTTCTTCTGTATACTTCAGGTGAATCTACCAGTATATTTCTACCCATTCCCTGCTAGGGGAATGAGGCATGAGCTGGGGTCAACCAACCAGGATCCTCTGTTCCCCTAACAAGTAGAACTGCTTTGGAGATAGGTATGTTGCACACATTAAGTTAATTTGACATACAGCCTCTTCTAAAGAGATCATCTTCTTTCTGTCGGGATAACAGGCAATAGGTACAATGTGATTCTGAACCTGCTGGTTTCAGATTCCTTATATGGCAACCAGGCTTTCCTGTTGGCTCAGAGGTTAAACATCTGACTCTAATGCGGGAGACCTGGGTTTGATCGCTGGATCAGGAAGATCCCCTGGAGAAGGAAATGGCAACCCACTCCAGTATTCTTGCCTGGAGAATCCCATAGATGGAGGATCCTGGTGGGCTACAGTCCACGGGGTAGCAAAGAGTCGGACATGACTGAGTGACTTAACTTTCAACTAACTTTTAACTTTTCCTAATAGTGAAGCCAACAGGAAAACAGAGAACCCAAAAAGGCATTGATATGGGTATGAAGTGGTGAGGAAGGAGACCAAAGGTGAGACTGCATCAAGCATCTCAAGCATTTAAACACTGGTCATTGGGGTGGGAAGAATAGAAACAGAACCTGAAATGGATCATGGACAAGGATGCTGAGAAAACAGTTGGGGGGGGATCAAACTGAAGTTGACCTACTTTATGATTTTTCTCAGGCCAACCCTGCTTATGCTACAGACAGGCATTTGCCTGAAAAATATTTATAATCTGAGATGCTGTGGTTTAAGCCTGTTTCACAGGGAAGTAAAAGTAGACAGAAAAGCCCGGGGTGTAGCTATCAGGAACAAGCTGATTATTCTTAACCAAAGGCTTTGAGCTTTATTTCTATAGTTTCTATGTCTCAGTGATTGAATTGGCCATGACACACCTATCCTTTCAGTATCCAGCTGAGTTACATTTCAAATATGAAATATTGATAGGGCTGAAAAGGTTGATTCAATGGCAGGTTCTAATCTTGACATCTGAAATAGGAATTTTAAAAAAATAGACATGAGGCATTGTTTAAAAAAACAACAACTGAAATTCAGAGTGAAGCTGAGTATGGACAGGGGGTAGGAAAAGACTTGATTGTGAAACAGGTTTTCAAAAGTATGTTTCAAAATTAAACTCTGACATTTTTCAATATGGAGGTCAGTGTTACAGTGAGACTGAATGGGACCCTGTGGGGCTCCCAGGCATGGAGGCTTTTCTGTCCCTCATTTCTTGTAGGCAGAACTCCAGCCTCCATGACCCTTCCTGAGTTCCAAAGGGTGTATTGTAACAGTTGCTAATCAAGGAGGAGCAGCCAAGAAAGGACCTGAGGCAAGATTAAAGGGCCCAGGGAAGCTCATCAGGAGATGAGATTAAGAGACCAGACCACCTGAGGTGAGATTAAGTGAGTGCACACCCTGCTCACACCCTAATCTTGTCAGACTCCCTGCCTTTGAACACTGTTATAAAAACCCTCCAGGGTGGAGACACATAGTTCTCAAGGCAGAAACTTGAAGTGTCTTCCTTTGCCTAGCAAAGCAATAAAGCTCTCTTTTTCTAAGTCTTAGTCACTTAGTCATGTCCAGCTTTTTGCAACCCCATGGGGCTGCTCACCAGGCCCCTCTGTCCATAAAATTCTCTAGGCAAGACTACTGGAGCCAGTAGCCATTCCCTTCTCCAGAGGATCTTCCCAACCTAGGGACTGAACCCAGGTCTCTAGCATTGCAGGTGAATTCTTTACTGTCTTTGTCCTTTTCTACTTCACATAAAACTCTTGTCTCCGGGATTTGATTGGGCGCTGGTGTACAGAGAGGCTGGGTTTTTGGTAACAATAATGACCGTACATTTACACTTAATGGTTAAAAATTTAAGGTTGGGACACAGGTGATATGTGATCAAGTTTCAGCTCCATCCCCTGACACCTTGGGCTGTTTTAGTCAACCTATTTGAACCTATTCCTTTGTCTGAAAAGTCTAGTGATACTAACCTCCTAGGGTCACCCTGAGTATTGAATGAAATAATGAATATAAAGTACTTGGCACCTGGAAAGGGCTCAAAGCTTTGTAGCCATGACTTTTACTACAAAATTAGACAAACACTGAGAAAATTCATGATCTGGCCTCTTGCCATCTTATAATCTTATATAAATAATATCCAACGTAGAAGGCTGTTTCAATGTCTTTGGAGATCAAGAGCCCATGACCATGAGTTAGAATTCAATTTTTCTAAGTGAAGAAATTCTTCCATATGTCAACCCACATTCTTACTAAAATCTAAACATTCTCTTCAAGTTTTATCTTTTCTGGGGAAAACAGAAAAGGAAACTGGTTATCTTCACTCTGATATATTTAAGCATTGTTATCATTTTCTCTCTCCAAGTTAAGCAATCTAGATTTTTAAAAATGTTCTTATAGCTGCCATTTCTTTTTGTTCTGTCATTGTTTTTACAAAGCCTGGTCCCCTGAATCAAATTGTGATAAAGCTTTCTGCCCACCAAAACCTAGACAGCTTATCTATCACTTACTGAAGTTGGCTAAAGTTGAGGGAATATACAATGTTTTTGTGATTTCAATACACTAGAAGTGGTGAATATATACATTTATACCTTTTTTTTTTCTGTTCAGAGGACATAGCTTTCATAAAACCATGAAGTGATGAATCAATCTTCCATTAATAAGAAACTTTCGTGTTGGAAGGAAGAATATTTGGACATTAAAGAAAATAGGCAGAAAACACAAGAAAAAAATGGAAACTAAAAATAGTATAAAAGGAAGTCTTTAAGCTTTATCCAGTTGAACCACAATGCCATAATCCTCAATCAGAAATTGAGCTAAGTAAACCCTTCAGACTACCAGTTCCTGATTCAGCAACACTGAAAAATTTATTGATGGCTCTTCTTGGCTTTGTTTCTTTCTTCCCTGCCACAGAGATCCTATTAATGGAAATTGCACATAAGTTTTCTTGACTAGGGGGAAAAAAAAAAGGTTTTCTTGACTTGGTTCCTATAGATTTATTCCTATGTCAGCAGGTAAGAATGGCAACTTCTTTTGAATCAAAAAGCATTAAGAAGATACCATCATTCCCCGTTTCCTGGAGTCTAACAGAGTTGCTGTATTGCTGCTTTGAAAAGTCAATGTCTAAGACATGAGGCAGTGACTTGTGTCTGATCGACTGGCAGGAATCATGATCTAGCCAGTGTATCAGCTGCTTTTGGCTAAACTTGAGAAGGGCAAGTATGTCTGAAGATAAAATTTTCTTGGAAAATATGGAGAAATGGTGCATGACTGTTTTCTCTGCCCTTCTTCTGATAGCACTAGGAAGCACACAGGACTGAATAATAGTTTAGTTCAGCTCAATTGCTCAGTCATGTCCAACTCTTTGCAACTCCATGAACTGCAGAATGCCAGGCTTCCCTATCCATCACCAACCCCCAGAGCTTGCTCAAACTTATGTCCATCGAGTTGGTGATGCCATCCAACCTTCTTGTCCTCTGACGTCCCCTTCTCCTCCTGCCTTCAAACTTTCCCATCATCAGGGAAATGAGTCAGTTCTTTTCAAATGAGTCAGTTCTTCACATCAGGTGGCCAAAGTATTAGAGCTTCAGCTTCAGCATCAGTCCTTCCAATGAACACCCAGGACTGATCTCCTTTAGGATGGACTGGTTGGATCTCCTTGCAGTCCAAGGGACTCTCAAGAGTCTTCTCCAATACCACAGTTCAAAAGCATCAATTCTTCGGCACTCAGCTTTCTTTATAGTCCAACTCTCACGTCCATACTGGAAAAACCATAGCCTTGACTAGACGGATCTTTTTTGGCAAAGGTCCCTGCTTTTATATGCTGTCTAAATTGGTCATAGCTTTTCTTCCAAGGAGCAAATCTTTTAATTTCATGGCTGCAGTCACCATCTGCAGTGATTTTGGAGCCCAAGAAAATAAAGTCCAATAAAATAAAATAAAGCCCAAGAAAATAAAATAAGAATATTTAGAAGAGGGCATTATTTTCAAGCAACTTTGGCAAAGCACACCTTTAACTCATCAATTCATCATTCATCAATAATTCATCAATTTTTCCATTCTAGAACCACATAAGTAAAAAGTCTTCAGACATCAACCCTAGGATATCATCCTGCTCCATTCTAAGGCCTAATCTCTTCAATTCTTCAGCTTTTATTGGGCCAGACAACACTGATTACAGTAGAATGAGACAGGCATAGAAGAGGAGGAATCTGGACCTGACTAAATACAGAAGTGTCTATTCTAGAAGGCAGTAAGACATAGGAGAAAGAACATGGTATAGGAAGGAAAAGAACAGAACAACATCTAACATGATCAACTACTTAAATCCGAATGGAATTTTACATCCATTTGTAGCATAATTTCTAATAAAAAATGAATGATGACTATTTATTGAAAATGAATAATTATGTACTTTGATGACATCAATTCATTAATCACACCAGCTTTATGAGATGGTCACAATTATTATTACCCTAAATTTTCTTTTAGCCAAAGATACTAAGTTAAATAAGAAATGAATTTGCCCAAGTCACCTGCCAGGAAATGGGGAAACTGCAAGCCCAGTCTGAATCCAGAACATGTGCTGTGATCCATAGATACCTGTGCAGTAAGGCAAGTGATATTAAAAGGTCAGGCCTGGTATCCAGAACTGAGTGGGTTTATTGCTCTAGTCAGGCTGTTGGGAGATGTTGATAAAGAATTCAGTTGACAGCAGGCCAACAGTACCTAATGGTATTTAAGAGCGTAAGTCTCTTGTCTGAAAATTTAAGGGAGTTCCTAGGCTTATAGATCTTAGGGGATTGGAGAAGTTATTAAATGTGAGACTCAGGCACAGATCTAATCACCTGAATTGGATAACAAGGTGGATGGAGACTGAGATTCCAAGGTCAAGGCTGAAATGGCAGTGAGAGTGACTTGAGATTAAGTTTGACAACCTTAGAATGATTTTTCTTAATTCTAACCTGCCTGGGGTAAAAATTGGTTCAGAGGTGGGCAGGATGAGAGGGTCTTTTTCAGCCTGCAGTTGGTGGTTTTGACCACTGTCTCACCGTCCAGGGTAAGCTAGGCAGGGCTTGGCAGTGCCAACCTCATCATTTCAGGATGGGCAAGTTATCACAGATGAGGCCAGAATCTAAGCCAAGATTAGAGTAAAGCCTAGATCTCAGGCTGCTTTGAGGTTCGTTATCTTATTTTCCACATCAAGCAAAGTCTCCTTGGGATGGCCCAGACCTGCTTGTGAATCACTGAGATAAAATGACTCAAGATACTCTATTTGACATTGATGGCTGGTTCAAACACACCCACGTGTGGGAGCTTGGATTCTTCACTTTATCTGGAGGCTCCTATCATGTTGGCATGTTGGGCTGTGCTTGTCTTCCCAGGTTTTATGGGTCTTCCTGATTGATATTTTGTATCTCCATTTCTACTATTTAATCCTCTGCCTTTTTAGAGTTTAAGTCACCATAGTCATTGGTGGGTTTTAGCTTTTGGTAAGTGATAAGTGCCATCGGGGCATGAGAGTCGGACGTGACTTAGCTACTGAAGAGAAAGAAACATCTTTGAAACTTTTGCTGTCACTCACAACATGGCTTCCATCTTCTTCAAGCTACACAGACTTGGAAAAACACTTCATAATTTTCTGCATTTTTCCTTGCATTTGTATTTTTGGAAGCAAAGTCATCAATAAGAGTGTATCAGAATGAGTGTCTAAAAAACATCTGATACCATAAAAAATGATTCTACTTGTCTGGACATTGCAGATTCGGTGGTGAGGCCAATAAAATTTTCTCATCCCTAACCAATGGCATAGTATAAGGTCATAAAAGCAGTTTGTGCTAAAACCAGTTCAGTACCAGGCACATTAGTGAAGCAGAAGAGAGAATACTGCCTTTCAGCAGCACTGTGAAAATGGTATTTTGAACAGTAAAAGGATAATACAAATCCATTATTCTTATTATAACTACTATTGGGCGAAAGTTGCTGTGGTTGTTAGAGTTCTAAAGAGAGAAGTGTGTATTATTTACATTAAAGTTTTAGTGTGACCTTCCTGATGGTGAAGGTTGATGTGTGAAAATTTCCATGAATTCTCAAAGGAGGTTGTCAGTTTTAGTTGCTCATGGGTGTGCAATTGCAGGGGCCTCCTTTGCCCTCCTAGCATTATAGAATAGACAAAGGAGAACTGGCCCCAGTCAGACCAGCACTGGAGTCTCCTCTCTCTGGTCTTTGGAACTTACCTCTTGTTTTCTCCAAACTTTATGTAGGAGAAAAAAAAAATCCAGTGATTGAGGAATATCCTTTCATCTGAAAAATGAATACAGTGAAAACTGATAAAAGGGGTATGTAAGGTCAAGAAATTCCATATATAAACTTCCCAGTGGAATGTCTACTTCAATGTGTATGTTCCGTAAATGGATCTGTGTATGTTTGTGTCCTTCTGTGTGAAGGCAATTTAGTGCTACAATTCAAGAGCATGGAATTTGGAATCAAAACAAGCAGGCATCCATTCTGTTCTTGCTCCACCCCTTGCCATGTGCCTCTGAGCAAGTTAAACAATTTCTTTAAGCCAAAATCACCACATACTCAAAATGGAAGTAATAACCCCTGACTGATAGAGCTATGAGAGGATTAAGATGAGAACATTTCTCTAAAGCACTTAGCACTACCTAGGATATGGTAAACACTCATTAAATGATACCTCCTTTATTGTTATCCTCATTTAGGGAAGATTATTTCTCTGTTGGATTTTGTAGAGGATATGTTCCAAGACCCCAAGTGGATGCCTGAAACCACAGATAGTACCAAACCCTATATGTACTGTGTTTTTTAATACATATTTCCTATGATAAAGTTTATCTCGTGAATTAGGCACAGTAAGAGATTAGTAACAATTAACAATAATTAATAATAGAACAATATTCTGCAATAAAAGTTATGTGAATGTGATAGCTTGCTCTGTCTCAAAATATTTTGTTGTACCGTACCGTGCTTCTTGTGAGGCAGTAAGATGATAAAATACCTACGTGCGTGATGAGCTACATTGTGGCTACTACTGAGGGGATCATCTCCTTCAGGTCCCCTGAATCATCCAGCCGTTATGTCCATGGTTGGATGTCAGGAGCAGAAGATGTCAATGGTTGGGGATCCTGGGCCAGACAGAACAGAACAGCACAAAATTTCCTCATGTGACTTAGCAGACAACTTAAAACTTAACCATTGTTTATTTCTGAAATTTTCCATCTAATAATTTCAGACCATGGTTGAGAACAGGTAACTGAAACCGCAGAAGTCAGTTCTGATATGCCACCGTGAGAACACATTTGGGGGGATATTATTTGGTTGGGCACCACCAAAAATCTGTAGAGGCAGATTGCAATTTTTGCATTGTGTGCCTTTTAAGCTACTTAAATGATTATCCCCAAACAAGAAATATTTGTGAGAGCATAGCATACATGTTATAAGCACAAGTGAGGAAGTCTTACAGTCTGGTGTCCAAACCTAGTTACACAGCCTTCCAACTGTGTGATTCTGGGCAGCTTTCTCAGCCTTTGTGCACCTCAGATTCTTCATATGTTAAATGAGATAATACTAGCAACTCTATAGGTTAATTGAAAAGATTACGAAAGATTATCCCTAAAAAGAGCTTAGCACAGTGCCTGACACAAGTCTGTGTAAGCTGTTATAATTATTGACAGACATGACTTCATACTTGGAAGCTGCTATCTGGAGAAACTTTCAAAAAGTGTAATTGTTAGAGTTTAAAAAAAGATGGTTAAAAATAGAACATATTTTTCTCTCAAACTGCTACTGTCTTAAAGTATGTTACATGTTTTTTTAGATCATCACATTTTAAACTTATATTTCTAGATCCTTTCTTCTGTTGGATGTCACTTTACTTTTGACACTCTGCAACTAAAAACTGAAACAGTCTCAATGTGAAGTTTATCCTCTAATTAAAGTGCCTGTTCTCCTTTAAAATCCTTTATGTGTGAGGTTTAGAATCATGAAAGCCTGGAACCCTTTCTCTCTTTAGATAAAAGGAAGCATGCTATATAAGTATTTTTTTAAGACAATACTGAGATTTTCACTATCAAAATTCAAAGATGCTCTTTTCAAAAGTTGAAACTGCCAAAGCCTCAGGCCAATCTCCACATGGTAAGATGCAGGCACCAAGCTGGCCAGTGGTATTACTGTGGGTAAGTTAGAGGAGAAATCACCCCGAAGCAGTGGTAGCTCTCAGAAGGGGACCTGCCCTTCACAATTTAAGTCTTTTGAACCTGCATTTCCTTCAAGGAATGAGAAGTCTTTGTGGTGATGGGAAACATGCATTTATAATTATAGAAGAACATAGTGTACACTAGACATGGTAGAAAAGAATGCAGGGGTTTGAAGGGAAGTCTTGATATACACATGACTCACTCACGCAGCCTCTTTCCTGAAATGTTGGGTATTTCAGTTTGTACCTAATTAAAAGAGCCAGGAGGCAGCATTCCTGCATGGCTTCTTCCTTTTCCAGCACCTCATTTGGCCTGACCCAACCATGCTAAGATGGTGCTATTGTGTGCCCTTTGTAAAACCAATTGACAAAATAAGATGTATGAAAGTCATGAAATTGTTTCCAAAAATGACAATTATTTTCATTAGTACAACATCTGAGAAAATGAATAATATGGAATTGAATGGTGCTTATAACATTTTAACTCCTTGAAGCATAAGTTGAACTGATTAGCCCATTGTATATGAATAATTACTCTTTATCACACATAGAAGTTAACCCCAATATTCCTAATTTATACATGCAAACATCCTAGGATACAAAGTAAGAGATAATCATATTTGACTAATAGGAAAAAAAGACAAAGTGAGCAGAGGGATCAGAAGAAACACTAGTGAATATAGTAAAGCATCAGATTAGTTCTGTATTTTCATATTCTTTTAGTAATTATCATAAAAATGTTATACTTTGAAGTCTCAGTGGAGAAAAACAAAAATATAAATGAAATAATAAAGCATATAAATAAATTTTCCACAAGGGACTTTAACCATAAAATAGATGGAAAAAAGAAGCCCACAATTTATTCCACAGTGAGAAAGCCAAAGAATTAAAAAAGATCCAGAAAAAATCCTCAAAGAATTTTCTTTTGGTGCCAAGTTATAGATAAACTACTGGAGATATAACGTATTTCTGAAGCATTCTTTCATTTTTCAGCTGATAGTCAACCCCCACTTATTCAACAAGCGCAAAAACAAAACCCTACTATTTTGTCCTAATAGTTGGTCCTCATTACACAGTATGGTAGAAAAGGGAAAGCATGGGCTTTGGAGTCAGTTAGACATGAGGTGTGCATACTGGATTATCGCTCACTCACTACATGGATTTTAGCAACTACCTAATCTTCCTTTTTTTAAACATGTTTTGTAAACATAATGAATATAAGAGCTACATCAAAGTGCCTGAGAGGTTACACTATGATGACCTGTATAACAAGCCTACCTCAAGTTCTGGAATATAGTTGGTGCTTCTTAGTCCTTCCTTTTTCCTCTGTATCTCAAGCCATTATTCTTTCAAAATAATCTCTGCAGAGAAAGGGCATTCATTTCATGGAGTCAGTCTAGGTCCTTTGAAAGACTAATTTTTTAGCCATCCACTTCTTAACTTTTTCTCTTCTTTCATGTGTGAATGTTCATATACGTGTGTGTGTGTGTGTATGTGCATGTGCGTGTGCAGGCAGAAACTGCCAGTCTCTGTATTTCTTCCTGCTGGCAATGGGTAAAGTAAGTTTGGGGCAAAGCAGAGTCTGTTTTATGCCTGAATTGTTCTAAAGTTCAGTAGGTGACTCATTATTTAATCCTGGCTTAATAGCCTACATAGATCATGGGAGGCAGAACTCAAAGATAATGAAGCAAGTGATTCATTGAATTGACATTATTGTATTCATATATTTCAATTTCATTTGATGAAGTAAATGGCACATTTGACTAGAAATCTTGACTATAGTCCCTCCTTGACAGCATTACTGATTTGTCATATGACTAAAACTGAGGTGTGTCCATTTCTTATCTTCAAAATAGAAATCAGAATACTTGCTCTCTTCCCCAGTTGGAGATCCCTAGTATGAATTCTGGCAACCCACTCCAGTGTTCTTGCCTGGAGAATCCCAGGGACGGGGGAGCCTGGTGGGCTGCCGTCTATGGAGTCGCACAGAGTCAGACACGACTGAAGTGACTTAGCAGCAGCAGCAGCAGCAGTACCAATTCAACATAACATTTTGAGCATTTCAAATGTACTATAAAAATCACCTGTCTCTCATTCTGTGTACTGCCTCCCTCTAATATCTTATTCTAGAAACATGGTGATCATGTCGTTTTTTGAAAAAATAAAAATAAGAGTAAAAAGACAAAAAGAGCAGTGCTGATATGTGGCCAGAAACTTGAAGGAGAAAAATGTACAAAAACAGTTTTGGGGGGGATGACATACTTTGATTTAATCGCTTCTGAGCTTTGTGCCAAACCACTGAGAATAAGTGAGAGTGTCACACGGTATTTGGAAGAGTTGACTGCAAAAGTAGACATCAAAATAAGCATTATAGAAGCACCAGGCCATGTTCCAGGTTATTACCAAAGTCATGACAAAAACAGCAGAAATGGCTCCCATTAGAAATGATTCTTCCATTGTATTCAACCTGTAATGATACAAATACAGCTGGCCAGTATCCAATTACACAATATATTCCTCGGGGAAAAATTAGTCATAAAATAGTTACAGAGGTCATAGATGGAAACTCCCTGGAAATGAGTATCAGTCCTAACAAAGGGTTAAAGAAACAGATTTGATAGGAAACTCTATGAAGGCAGAGGATCTTAATTCTTTTTGTCATGGTACCAAACATAATGTCTGACCTGTAACAGGGGATCAATGAATACTTATTGAATAAATAAGCAGCATTAAAAAGGAGGTAATTTTTGGACTCTTACTATGAAGGATCTGGTATTCCTACATAAAATTGCAGTGCACATAATTTGAAGGATATCAATTTATAAAGGTTCACTCTAACATAGTTACCTCACTCTTATAACCAGAGAAGATGACAAATCAAAGTCTGATTAATCCATTTCAAAAACTTCCCTTCCTCTCTGGTCCATGATCTCCCTGAAAGCACCCCACTGCTGTCTCACGTTAGGTGACTTCAGTTGTAACACTCTCCCTGAAGGAGTGGTTTCCTTGGCAGCTACTCCTCCTTCAGCCAGCAGGAGACCACAGGATCTAAAACTATTTCTGCTCATTTGAAGAGAATGAAAGTGACCAGAAGAGCTTGCCCGGGCATGGCTCTCTCAGAAATGTTCGTCAATAACAGTGACTACCATTTATTTAGCGTCTAGTGTGCATCGCATACTTTCATGAGAGCTGTACACAAGTGCTGTTTTTAATCTTAAAATAAGTTTGCAGTTTGCTTTGTATTTTTGTCTCATTTTAAAAATCAAGACACAGAAATACAAAGGTCAAGTAACTCACCCAAAGTTGGTCAGTTCTTAAAAGACAGAGTAGGAATATGAATGGAAGTCTGTTTGACACTAGATTAATTCAGGGTTTAAAATCACCTGTCTTTTTCCTTTGGGAATCTCCGACAGGCACATCTCTTGGGACAATGAAATCCTCTTCATCTCAACAAATTGCAGCTTTTCTCTTAGACTTAGCACCCTCTTGAACGGTCTGTGGTTCAACTTTTATCTCATTCAGGATGCCTTCATGATAATGACAGCAACTGTACTGAACTAATCAAGCTGAAAAAAGAATTAAAGTGCTTCAAACTCTGCTTGGTCATGACTTGAATTATTGCTGACTCTTTATGAATGTCCCATAAGTTTCCAGAGTCAAGTGTAGCAAGTTAGGGTTTCTACTCTGTCTCAGGCTCAATTTGAGGCAAGGAACACTTCCATCGGGACCCTCTCCTCTACTTTCATACCCCCTTTTCTGTGGATAGTTGGCTTCATTCTCAGACTGGCTTCCTCCCTATTACAAGGAACATGACCACTGGAAAGGGACAGCCTCTCTTCATTTAGGCTCATTTGATAAACATGGCATGACTAGCCACCTCTGCCTGGGTCTGCATATGGTCAGCTGTGGCTTGCAGAGCAATCTCATCAGAACCGCATGGAGGATGTGGGGAAGAAACAGGTTCCTAAGGGAAGGAGGGGACTAGGTAGGCAAACGGTAAACTTTCCATTACAGTCTCATCAGGAAGGATGCTTTGGTAATACAATACAATTATTAATAGGTACTCTAATGAAAGGAAAAGGAAAGTGATACAGACTATTTCAGTTTAAAGTCAAATTAGAAAGGTGCAGGATAAGTCTTCTGCAGCGGCTGTGTTCAGGGTACAAACAGATAGCTGGTGACATACTTCCTGGGATCACAGAAGTGGTCTTATAATTCTCCCCTAGCTTTTCTAGTAGAGGACTGTGCATTCAGTCCTTATTCAATACATAAGAAAGGAAATAAAAAAGGAGAGGGAAAGAAAGGAAAAAAAGATAAAACAAGAAAAGGATATATAGAAAAAATAGGGAAAAAAGAATAAGAAGTAGGTAAAAAGAAAATCCTGTTGTCATAAAGTCACTGAGATTTGGCAGGAAGTAGAATATACCAAGAAAGATAAAGACGGATACAGATGGGGATTTTTACCCTGTACTTGCTCTTGTTGATTAGATATTATGTAATCATAGTCTTTTTTTTTTTTAAGATTAAATTCTGTGTCATTTGACAGCGTTTTAGGGCCTTCCAGGGAGTCAATAATGAATGCTAAATTGGATTACCTACATACATCCCTTACATTCTCTCTTCATTCTTGTTCATTGGCTGGCAAGAAATTGTAAAAGCCCAGCCAGGAGCTCAAGCTCTGAACAGGAGTTGTCCTGTCCTCTATTTTTGCCCCACTTATTCTTGTGGGTACAGAGTAAGAAGTGTCACTTTGAGAAAATTTTTCTGAAAGTCCAAAGTTATCTGAACCTATAAGAACCTAAAAAAAGTCTTGGGCTGGGCTTATGGTTTGAGGTTTGAATTAAAGCTTAGGTTATTCTTATTTTATCTGCACTAGTTTTCCATCGGTAATTATACTGTTTCTATATCTCTGTCTTTCAAAGTAGGGCGTTATCATGGGTTTGGATACAGTAAGAATAAACTAGCCAAATGTTCTGCCCATATGTTGAAATGAACCTGGTCTAAACATGTCTATAGGTTCAAAACCCTCTAACTACATGCACTGCCTGTTTATTTAGTTCCCTTTGGTTGGTTTCCATTTCTTAGTTTCAGCATGTCATATGTATATACCAGTGAAATACTAGTAAGATACCAGGATCTCTCAAATCCCAATATTACATAAATAGCTAATCATAGGATAAGGTGCATTTATTTCACAAAAGACTATCTTCTGAATTCTTTCTTGGTAAATGAACTCAGTGTGTCAATTATACCATAAATCTATTACACCCACAGCTCTTCTAAGCAAAACAGCCTTGCCTTAGGTTTCTACTAAAGGGTAAATCTATGGGACTATATTTTGCATATTAGAATATTATATAATATTCTACTATGATATATATATATTAGATATATAGAATATCTAATATAATAACTATATTAGAACCTTAACTTTATGTCCTTTCCATAGTCATTAGGACAAGACTGGGTAAGTTACCCTAAGACAGCCAATTTATAAGCTTGCTATATACCCATGAAATGTCTTGCTATGGGAGGTGATAGTGAAAAGATAATTTCCTTTGGAATTTAAATTAGTAATATGGAAATATGATTTCCCCAGTGGCTCAGCGGTAGAGGATCCGCTTGGAATGCAGGAGCCGCAGGAGATGCGGATTTGATCCCTGGGTCGGGAAGATCCCCTGGAGGAGAGCATGGCAACCCACTCCAGTATTCTTGCCTGGAGAATTCTATGGACAGAGGAGCCTGGTGGGCTACAGTCCATAGGGTTACAAAGAGTTGGACATGACTGAAGCGACTTTAGCATGCACGCAATATGAAACTAATGAAAGAATAATAAGATAGTGATCAACAGTATTGACCACTGCTGATAGAGAAGCTATTTTACTAGCATTATCTCTTCTTTTCATTTAAATTAATTATTATTTTTGAAAATTTAATGAGGTAATTTTATTACATATGTCTGAGCTGTTGACTATTTGCAGAGGTTGCAGTCAAATCCAGATTTATATCAGTACAGAACTCATGATCCTTATTATTATGCTATATTGTGAACTGGAATTGTAAAGAAGCAGAAATGATGAAGAAGTAGAAGTTTAACTGATACATAGCAAAGCAAAAAAAAAAAAAAAATATATATATATATATGCCAATAGGTATTGAGAGAAAAGTGAAGCTATAGGGTAGAAAGTTATGTTAACTTATGGGTCACTATCTTAGAAGTCCAGATTTTATTCCCCCCGTTGCTCCTGAAACTAAAACCTATATCCTGTTCTCTTGAGGAAAGATCCTTCTACGGCTTTCCTATGGGGTGATGGTAAGATTCTATGCCTCAATTGTCCCTCTGAAGCATTTCTAAGGGAATTTCCCCCATTTTTTTTTTCATTTTATTGAACTGTGGTTGATTTATAGTGTTGTACTAATCTCTGGTGTACAGCAACATGACTCAGTTATATATATATATATATATATATATATATATATATATATCTTCCTGGTTGGTACAAGTGGTAAAGAATCTGCCTGCCAGTGCAGGAGACACAAGAGATGCAGTTTTAATTTCTGGGTCAGTAAGATCCCCTGGAGAAGAAAATGGGAACCTGCTTCAGTATTTCTTGCCTGGAAAATTCCATGGACAGAGGAACCTGACAGGCTACAGTCCATGGGGTCATAAAGAGTCAGACACGACTGACCACACACATGCCACACCACAAATTTTCATATTCTTTTCCATTCTGGTTTATCATAGGATATTAAATATAGTTCCCTGTGCTGTACCATAAGACCTTGATGTTTATCCTTCCTATATATGCTAGTTTGTACCTGATAATTTCAAACTCCCAATCCTTACCATAAGTACCCTCCATCTAGAGCTACCTTGAGTGAGCATCCAGTGTTTCTAAAGGAAAGAAGCTAATTCAAACAGCAGACTGCCACCTAAGCAAGTCCTACTTGTCCATGAATAACTGTGCATATTGATGAGAAAATTAACAACTGTGTACAGCACTGTTTAGTCGTAATAATTTTTCTACCAAGTAGAGGAGAGAGATTCTCCTTTTATGTAAAGAGGATTGGGAGATACTTCCATCTTTGCATTTTATTTATTCATTTGGAGCTGCTTATCTACTTAGACATACATTAGAAGGTAAGAGACTGACTCACTGAAGGGAATGCCCTTATACACATAAGAGCATTTCAAATGTATTTCAAAGTTTGCTAAATAGGATATAGTATGAAATTAACAACGTAACTAAAAAATATTATGTGATCATATAGTAGAAAAGAGTTCTTATAGATCAGTACCTGGATTTGTACTGGTTTTTGAAAGAATAACAGAATGTGAAAAGTCAGGAAAATGTGCCAAACTTTTCATGAAAAGAATATTGATTTAATGGGGGTATAAAACCACCTTTTGATTCATGAAAAAATGAAATTACTCAGAGTTTTTGTAATATGTGAATTTGCAAAATAAAAGATTGTTAATCTCATGTTGCTTTCCAATTTTTATTTATGTATGAAGTGATTTCTCTTAGGTAAAATCCCAAAGTTCAGGGATCACTGGGGCAGATGATCATTATAACAAAGTTGATGGTAAATCTTGGAGATTAAGAAGGAAATCTGTGAATAAAGAGGGAATAATGGTTTCCATTGTATTTATTCTCTGGGAATAATAATTTTTAAAAATAGGTAAGAAGGAGAAGAATTACCTTTGGGAAATTAGAGGCTAAGAGCTTTTCAATTTATAAGATTTTTAAATATACACCCAAACCTTGGGCTACCTATCTGTAATGAGTTACAAGATTTTTTGAGGTCTTCTCATGGGTGACTGTATTTATATTTATTTATATTCCATGTGAATGAATAGCTATGATCAGTAAGGCAGCTCCCATAAAGTAAACTTCTAGAGTTATTTTCTTTAAAAAGACAGAGCTAATCTTACCACAGAGGCTTATTGGCAGGATAGAGAAATATTGCAACTCCCCACAATAAAGTAAATCTTTCAACAAGACTGATATCCATTTAAAAATGAAGACTGCTGAACGGTGGTAAGTGGGAGCCACTAAACCTTTTGATATATGTTTCAGACAGGTTCTAGCCAAACCACTGAACTGTCCCATCAAGTCTGGGCATTAAGTTGAGGTTCAGAGAGGAAGAGGGCCTGGTTCTAAATGCAGGAGAGAATAGGAATGGGTTTAGATTTCAAAAGTACCTAGTAAGCTCTGTGTTTCTTTCTTAATATAAAAGGCATGTTTTCTGAATGCAAAAAGACACTTTTCCACCGTTTCAAGAGCTATTGGATTCCAGTTATTTTCAGGTACTAATTTTTGCTTTGCTATTATATGCCCATTCTTGTTTTCTTACCAGTTTTGAGTAGCATCCACTGTCATCCATTTTTCTCCTTTCCCTTAGTCATCTTTCTTCTGAAATTTGTTTATATTCAATACTTCCTATAACAGACAGAATGAATGAGATGATGTCATCTGATCTGATCATGAGTCTCACATTACTGAGAAAAAAGGAAGCAGACAAAATGGTTAAAAATTGCTTTGGGATGGCCAACATTTATGGTTTTGGAAATAGAGACTCAACAAATAAAATTCACTCTGACTTTATTCTTAATACAAGTTAATAATTCAGATAGGACTAAATTTGGAATTAAGAGCATTCAATTATATTGATCACTGAGGCAATGTTTGAGCCCTGTCATTTTCTTTTGTTATGTCTGCAAAGAAAGTGAAGTCTTAATTCTAGTGTGCCTTCTGATGAGGTATGAGCATTGCTGGAACAGGAACCAGTGACCAATAGAAGTCAGTAGAACACTTAACCCTGCACTTTAATTTCCTTTAGGAAAAAATTTCTCTAGTCATTTTAACATAACATGTGACTGACTAAGAAAGGGACCTGGTGAAGAGATAGGAACTACGCAGGCACAGCCCTGTCTTTCAGAAGTAAGACCTAGAAGGGTGAAGATTAAAAAGGAAGTTTGTTTTTCTGATGACTGCTGCTGCTGCTAAGTCACTTCAGTCGTGTCCGACTCTGTGCGACCCCATAGACGGCAGCCCACCAGGCTCCCCCGTCCCTGGGATTCTCCAGGCAAGAACACTGGAGTGGGTTGCCATTTCTTTATCCAATGCATGAAAGTGAAAAGTGAAGCTGCTCAGTTGTGTCCGACTTTTAGTGACCCCATGGACTGCAGCCCACCAGGCTCCTCCATCCATGGGATTTTCTAGGCAAGAGTACTGGAGAGGGGTCCCATTGCCTTCTGATGACTAGGACAGGTAAAATTGTTACTGAGAAAATTTAAAAGTAAGTCAACTTATTATTAAATTGAAAAGGAAAATTAAGGTACCAAAAATTTTCAAAAAGCGTATGTGTCTAACTTACCTAGGTGGTTTATATGTAGCAAACTTTTTGAATATCTATGCATTTATCCAACCAGTCCATTCTGAAGGAAATCAGCCCTGGGATTTCTTTGGAGGGAATGATGCTGAAGCTGAAACTCCAGTACTTTGGCCACCTCATGTGAAGAGTTGACTCATTGGAAAAGACTCTGATGCTGGGAGGGATTGGGGGCAGGAGGAGAAGGGGACGACAGAGGATGAGATGGCTGGATGGCATCACTGACTCGATGGATGTGAGTCTGAGTGAACTCCGGGAGTTGGTAATGGACAGGGAGGCCTTGTGTGCTGCGATTCATGGGGTTGCAAAGAGTCGGACAGGACTGAGCGACTGAAATGAACTGAACTGAACTGATGCATTTATCTATCAACCTATCTATCTCCTGTATCTAATAAAATTTTTGGTTTTGAAAATATGTACCAAGCTTGGAGAACTATTTAGCTTCAGTCAGTTCAAGTTGATCCTTGAACAATACAGATTTTAACTCCAAGGGCCTGATTGTTTGTGGATTTTTTACTATAAATATTATAATAGGACTTCCCAGGTGGCACCGTGGTAAAGAATCTGCCTGTGTGGGAGACTCAAGAGACATGGGTTTAATCCCCGGGCCAGCAAGATCCCCTGGAGAAGGAAAGGGCAACCTACTCCAGTATTCTTGCCTGGAGAATCCCATGGACAGAGGAGCCTGGTGAGCTAAGGTACATAGGGTCGCCAAGAGATGATGTGCATGCACGCACTATTACAATACTTCATGATTGAGTTTAACTGTATCTGCCCATTGATCTAGAACCACAGACATGGAGAGCAGACTATAAAGCTGTACTCAGATTTTCAGTTGCACAGAGGGTCGCTACCCCTCACCCCTGTGTTGTCAAAACGTCAGCTTTCACAGAGGTTCCGTTGTTGTTGCAGAAAGAAAAAAGAACGGTGAGTTGATGGGAGTAGACCAGGAGGGAGTATCAAGACTTTCATTCCACAAATCATGTGGTCCATTCCTCAGCAGCCCAATTGCCCAGCAGGATCTGCTTTCCAAGCTCCATCAGTGGGGCCATGCAGATGAGTAGAGGCTGTGTCTGACTTTCAGTGGCTGACCCTCTTCCACCCTCTTGGCTCTGCCTCCGACCTAACGCAGGTGATCCTGACAACCTTGGGAGCCTCCTGTGGAAGACGGAGGAGCCAAAACTGAGGAAGGGCTTGGAGGAGAGCCATCCACTGATTAGAAACAGACATTTGGATTCCACATAAGCAATAAATTAACTTCAGTCATACAGGTTTCTTTGGAAGAGTACCTAGCTCTTCCCTAATCAATATCTAAAGCATCTTTTTACTTGAAATGGGAGTTAGCTTGACTCAGGATTGAAAGTGAATATTCAAAATAAATTGCCCCTAAACTCAGAGAATATTCTGCTATCAGAATCTCTGTAACAGTGACTTTTCTGGCCAACTGTGGTCTGCATTCCTATTTCTCTGTAGTTAGCAACACTATGCTCTACATTTCACACAACAAAACAGGTAGGAGTTTTGTGCTGTTCAAATGTCAAAACCTTATTTACATTTTGCATTCTTACTAATAGCCCTGTGTAATGTGCAGGGAAATCTTATATTCCTAGGGCCTTGTTAACATCTTTTTTTTTTTTTTATCCTTGATACTTCACCTTTTTTGTTTTCTGGAAGTTTACTATATCATTTGATTCTCTTACTCTAGTAAATGTATACTGAAATTGTGAAAACCAAAAGCAAAAAAGTAACAATGGATCTACTACTATCTACTAATAACACATGAAATCAGCTATGTCAAGCTATCAGATTATTAATGATATAAAATTCTAGAGTTAGAAAGTCAGTTACCTAAACTGTGCTTTCTATTAAAATGCTGTTTTATATCCACAAAGACCTCAGTGAGAATAATGTGATTCTCCACTTGAGAAGTACTACACGCCCATGAAATCAGTACACTCTAATAGCCTACTTTGGGAGTGGAAACTTCTGGGTTAGATGATGAATACTAGACATACTGTATGTTTGTAAGTTAAACTAATAGGTCTCTCTCATTCTTGAATGTAATATCAAAGTGTCAAGTCAATTTTATCTGATGATAACTTATTCCCTAATCTTTCCTTCCTTCCTGGCCAACATGTCTTCTTTTTCTTAGCACAGTCACTTCCTTTATTGATCACTTTTAATGAACCAAAACACTTAGCCTAGTAATTCCCCAAGACTACTCTGATTCCCAGTCCAAGTTTCAAGTCATCTCACTTTTCTTCCCCCTCATCCCAAATGACCTTCCTCATAAAAACTTGTATTACCTCAGAGTTATATGTTAGGAGGACCACTATTGAACATGGGAGAGAGTTAAAATGGTGCAGTAGTTCAGAATCTGGGATTAGACCTCAATTTCTTCATATTAGCTCAATAACATTTGGGTCAGTCTTGAGCCCCAAAGAAGATTAGGAAATGGCCCAGGCAAGTTGAACAGCTAACAACGGCTCACCACTCAAGAGTTTAGCATAAAATAATTTCCTTCAGCAGACATCCAGTGACTTCCCCAAACTATGTCCCACTGTAGTTTCCTCACCTTTTTTTCCGTTCTAGCACAAATCAGACTTTATTGCAATTGTTCTCCATCTCACACCCTGGACTATAAGGTACATGAGAACCTGAGTTTTGTCTAACATTATATTCTTCATGCTTAGTGCAATTCTTAAGTCATGTGCGTGCATGCTCAGTCGTTCAGTCGTGTCCGACTCTTTGTGACACTATGGACTGAGGCCTGCCAGGCTCCTCTGTCCATGGGATTTCCCAGGCAAGAATACCGGAGTGGATTGCCATTTCTTTCTCCAGGGCATCTTCTCAACCCAGGGACCGAACCGACATCTCTTGCACTGGCAGGCAGATTTTTTACCACTGAGCCACCTGGGAAGCCTTAAGAGACCCTTAAACTTTTATTGAATGGATGGATAAATAAATTAAAATCTCCTTAGGGAGAGATTTGAGGAAGACAGGCCACTGAGGGGGATGGGGTGGGGAAATGTATAGGAGAATATGTTGAAAGTAAAAATAAAAGTATATTTAAACATGTTGGCCCAGAGATGTGAAGACAACCAGGAACATCTTCTCTGTCTTTAAAATTTGGAAGGCTGCAATTTTATTGCATTATATTTAGTCAATTATCAAATGGTAGCCAACTGTTTCCCATAGGTTCTGAGGATACAAAGGAAGAGAAAAAGGTTCCCAATCACACAGAGTTTGAAATATAGTGAAGGCAATACAGATGTTAACAAATAATAACAGTAGTATGTGGTTAGTGCAATACAGTGCAAAGGATGTTCATCTAACTCAAGACAAATAGACTCAAGAAAGTGTTCTCAGACAGCATAATGCCTGAGTTAAATCTGAAAGGTGCACACAAAGGGAGGTAAAGAAGGAGACAGAGGTAACCTCTGGTAAGTATGCTCAATTTGTATCATGGGTCTCTAAGTTCAAAGTAAACTGGCTGCAAAAAGAAAAGGCATGTATTGACTCCCAGAATTGAAGAGTTGAAGAGTCTGGTGGAGACTTAAGAAGGTTAGGTCAGATTAGGTCAGGAAACTCAAATATTATCTTCATCTCTCTCTCTCTCTCCCTCTTCTGCCTCTGCTGTTTGTTTGGTTGACTTTCTCCTCGATTTTCACTCATGGGAATAAGACAATCGCTGGTAGCTGCAGATCCCTCCTCCTGATTGCCATCTCACACATCCTCAGAGAATGAGAAAGTTCAGCCTTCCTAAGAGCACCCATAAAGCCCAAGATTCAAGTCGCATTGATCTGGCTCAAAATCTGCCCTATTCCTACCAAGTCAATGTGACCACAGAGATAATAAACTGCTCTATTCAGATATCTTGACTCACTTGCCCACCTCTGTTATCCAGGGTAAGGTCAAACCCATCAATTCACATGACTCAACAATGAGGGGCTGTGTCAGTGACAAAACTAGGGGAGGAGCTGCTGCTAGAACAAAGCAGGGATAAGCATCAGATGGGTAAAAACCATGTGTTCATCTCTCTCACACATGCACGCGTGCGCACACACACACACACACACACAAAGAGAAAAGCATACACCAATAGGCGTTAGAAAATGTCTCTTCCATATGTGTCTGTCTCCTATAATTAATTTATTATGTGTTTTCACTTTATTTCTACATAGATATCCCCCATATTATACCACACATTCATGCACATAAACACAAATATACATGGCAAATCACAAATTTTAAAATATGATGAAAAATTAACAAGAGCAACAAAGAGATACTTGTATAATGCCCTAAGTGTCATTATGCTTTCTGGTTAAATCTACTCACTGGAAAAGACACTGATGCTGGGAAAGATTGAAGGCAAGAAAAGGGGACAGCAGAGGATGCAGTGGTTGGATGGCATCACCAACTCAATGGACATGAGTTTGAGCAAGCCCCAGGAGTTGGTGGTGGACAAGGAAGCCTGGCTTATTGCAGTCCATGAGGCCACAAAGAGTCAGACACAACTGAGCGACTAGATTGAACTGACAAGGTGCTTTAGTTGTTCACTAGAAATAACATTGCTGGCTGCCTCCTGCATGGCATGACCTACAGCTATCTTTACAAATCTGATGAGCAGGGCTCGTGCTCTATGTGGCTATGAGGATCTGTTTGTAGGGATCATTACTTTTTAAAAAAACTGGAAAAGACCTTAAAGATCATACTATATACTTATCCTCTTATTCCATAAGTAAGAAATTAAGTCCAGAAAGGTTCAATATCATGTAAAATTTACAGATTTGATGGTGAACCAGTTTCCTTAAGTGAAACACCAAATGGTACTTCTCAAAAAGAAAAATATACACCAGACCATCTCCCTCACCACTTTCTGCACATGAAAACCAGAGGAAAGTAAAGAAGAACCAGGTGCCCCCTTTTCTGCCAATATGAAAATTCTCCATTATGAAACACCTGAAATGCTATAAAACGCAGAAAAATAATTCATTTCATTATTTTAAAGCAAGAGCAGAGTTTTTTTTTTTTTTTTTCTGGTTTCAATATGAGTTAGAAAAGATTGTGGTTATTTTAGGGACTCTTCAAGATTCATTTATGGAGAAACTTGACCATGTTGGAAAACAAAGACCAGTACCTGAATTGTCCCTGCAAATTCTTGAAGAAATACGACCTAATTTTTATATAATAGATTCTTTTTCTAATTCAAATATCACATACATTTTTTAAAAAAAATATTTAACAGGTCAATAATTAAAATGTAACATTTGGTTTCTGTGTCTCAAATCCTAATCAGGACATTTCATAGGACTAACTCAAGTAAGTCTCTACATAGAACTATCATTCCTCATGTGTCCTTAGTCACATAAGAGAAGATGCAGCATGGTAATCTACATTCTTCAGCATTACTGGTTGGGGCATAGACTTGGATTACTGTGATATTGAATGGTTTTCCTTAGAAATTAACAGAGATCATTCTGTTATTTTTGAGATGGCACTCAAGTACTGCATTTTGGACTCTTTTGTTGACTATGAGCATTACTCCAAATCTTCTAAGGGATTCTTGCACTCAGTAGTAGATATAATGGTGAGTGAGTGAGTGAAGTCACTCAGTCATGTCCGACTCTTTGCAACCCCACAGACTTTAACCCACCGTACTCCTCCATCCAGGGATTTTCCAGGCAAGAATACTGGATTGGGTTGCCATTTCCTTCTCTAAGATATAATGATCATCTGAATTAAATTCGCCCATTCCAGTCCATTTTAGTTCACTGATTCCTAAAATGTCGATGTTCACCCTTGCCATCTCCTGTTTGACCACTTCTAATTTACCTTGACTCATGGACCTAACATTCCAGGATCCTATGCAATATTACTCTTTACAGCATCGGACTTCACTTCCATCACCAGGCACATCCATCACTGGGTATTGTTTCTCTTCATTCTTTCTGGAGTTATTTCTCCACTCGTCTCCAGTAGCGTATTGGGCACCTACCTACCTGGGGGGGCGTGGGGTTCATCTTTCAGTGTCACATCTTTTTGCCTTTTCATACTGTTCATGGGGATCTCAAGGCAAGAATACTGAAGTGGTTTGCCATTCTCTTCTCCAGTGGACCACATTTTGTCAGAACTCTCCACAATGACCCATCCGTCTTGGATGTCCTTGTCATCATAGGGGACTGGAATGTAAAAGTAGAAAGTCAAGAGATACCTGGAGTAACAGGCAAATTTGGCCTTGGAGAACAAAATGAAGTAGGCCAAAGGCTAACACAGTTTTGTCAATGGAATGCACTGGCCATAGCAAACACCCATTTTCAATAAAGCAAGAGAAGACTCTATACATAGACATCACCAGATGGTCAATACCAAAATCTGATTATATTCTTTGCAGCCAAAGATGGAGAAGCTCTGTACAATCAGCAAAAATAAATTGAGCCAACTGTGGCTCAATTGAAGAAAGTAGGGAAAATCACTAGACCATTCGGGTGTGACCTAAATCAAATCCCTTATGATTATAGAATGGAAGTGAGAAATAGATTCAAGGGACTAGGTCTGATAGACAGAGTGCCTGAAGAAATATGGACAGAGATACATGACACTGTACAGGAGGCAGGGATCAAGAACATCCCCAAGAAAAAGAAATGTAAAAAGGCAAAGTGATTGTCTGAGGAGGCCTTACAGATAGCTGTGAAAAGAAGAGAAGCAAAAGGCAAAGGAGAAAAGGAAAGAGATATCCACTTGAATGCAGAGTTCCAAAGACTAGCAAAGAGAGATAAGAAAGCCTTCCTCAGTGATCAGTGCAAAGAATTAGAGGAAAACAATAGACTGGGAAAGACTGGAGATCTCTTCAAGAAAATTAGAGATACCAAGGAAACATTTCATGCAAAGATGGCCTTGATAAAGGACAGAAATGGTATGGACCTAACAGAGGGAGAAGATATTAGGAAGAGATGGTGAGAATGCACAAAAGAACAATACAAAAAAGATATTCACGACCCAGATAATCATGATGGTATGATCATTCATTTAGAGCCAGACATCCTGGAATGCAAAGTCAAATGGGCCTTAGGAAGCATCACCACGAACAAAGCTAGCAGAGGTGATGGAATTCCAGTTGAGCTACTCCAAATCCTAAAAGATGATGTTGTGAAAGAACTGCACTCACTATGCCAGCAAATTTGGAAGACTCATCAGTGGCCACAGGACTGGAAAATGTCATTTTTCATTCCAATCCCAAAGAAAGGCAATGCCAAAGAATGCTCAAACTACTGCACAATTGCACTCATCTCACACACTAGCAGAGTAATGCTCAAAATTCTCCAAGCCAGGCTTCAACAGTACATGAACTGTGAACTTCCAATGTTCAAGCTGGTTTTAGAAAAGGCAGAGGAACCAGGGATCAAATTGCCAACATCTGTTGGATCATCAAAAAGTCAAGAGAGTTCCAGAAAAACATCTACTTCTGTTTTATTGACTGTGCCAAAGCCTTTGACTGTGTGGATCACAATAAACTGTGGAAAATTCTTCAAGAGATGGGAATACCAAACCACCTGACTTGCCTCCTGAGAAATCTGTATGCAGGTCAGGAAGCAACAGTTAGAACCAGACATGGAACAACAGACTGGTTCCAAATTGAGAAAGTAATATGTCAAGGCTGTATATTGTCATCCTGCTTATTTATCTTATATGCAGAGTACATCATGAGAAACACTGGGCTGGATGAAGCACAAGCTGGAATCAAGACTGCTGCAAGAAATATCAATAACCTCAGATATGCAGATGACACCACCCTTATGGCAGAAAGTGAAGAGGAACTAAAGAGCCTCTTGATGAAAGTGAAAGAGGAGAGTGAAAAAGCTGGCTTAAAACTCAACATTCAAAAAAACTAAGATCATAGCATCCAGTCCCATCACTCCATGGCAAATAAATGGAGAAACAATGGAAACAGTGACAGACTTTATTTTCCTGGGCTCCCAAATCACTGCAGATGCTGACTGCAGCCATGAAATTAAAAGATCTTTACTCCTTGGAAGAAAAGCTATGACCAACCTAGACAGCATATTAAAAAGCAGAGACATGACTTTGCCAACAAAAGTTTGTTTAGTTAAGGCTATGGTTTTTCCAGTAGCCATGTATGGATGTGAGAGTTGGATCATAAAGAAAGCTGAGCACCGAAGAATTGATGCTTTTTAACTGTGGTGTTGGAGAAGACTCTTGAAAGTCCCTTGGACTGCAAGGAAATCCAAATAGTCTATCCGAAAGGAAATAAGTCCTGAATGTTCACTGAAAGGACTGATGATGAAGCTGAAACTCCAACACTTTATCCACCTGATGCAAAGAACTGACTTCTTGGAAAAGACTCTGATTCTGGGAAAGATTGAAAGTGGGAGGAGAAGGGATGACAGATGAGATGATTGGATGGCATCACTGACTCAATGGACATGAGTTTGCGTAAGCTCCAGGTGTTGGTGATGGACAGGGAAGCCTCAGTTCAGTTCAGTTCAGTAGCTCAGTTGTGTCCGACTCTTTGCAACCCCATGGACATGCAGCACGCCAGGCTTCCCTATCTATCACCAACTCCCAGAGTTTACTCAAACTCATGTTCATTGAGTTGTTGATGCCATGCAACCATCTCATTCTCTGTTGTCCCCTTCTCTTCCCACCTTCAATCTTTCCCAACACCAGGGTCTTTTCAAATGAGTCAGTTCCTTTCATCAGGTGGCCAAAGTATTGGAGTTTCAGCTTCAACATCAGTCCTTCCAGTGAACACTCAGGACTGATCTCCTTTTGGATGGAATGGTTGGATCTCCTTGCAGTCCAAGGGACTCTCAAGAGTCTTATCCAACACCACAGTTCAAAAACATCAGTTCTTCGGTGCTCAGATTTCTTCACAGTCCAACTCTCACATCCATACATGACTACTAGAAAAGCTATAGCCTTGACTAGATGGACCTTTGTTGGCAAAGTAATGTCTCTGCTTTCCAATATGCTGTCTAGGTTGGTCATAACTTTTCTTTTCTTTTTTTTTTTTTTCATAACTTTTCTTCCAAGGATCACACATCTTTTAATTTTATGGCTGCAGTCACCATCTGCAGTGATTTTGGAGCCCAAAAAAATAAAGTCTGACACTGTTTCCCCATCTGTTTCCCATGAAGTGATGGGACCAGATGCCATGATCTTAGTTTTCTGAATGTTGAGCTTTAAGCCAACTTTTTCACTCTCCACTTTCACTTTCATCAAGAGGCTTTTGAGTTCCTCTTCACTTTCTGCCATAAGGGTGGTGTCATCTGCATGTCTGAGGTTGTTGATATTTCTCCCAGCAATCTTGATTCCAGCTTGTGCTTCATCCACCCCAACATTTCTCATGATATACTCTGCATATAAGTTATATGAACAGGGTGACAATATATAGCCTTGATGTACTCCTTTCCCTATATGGAACCAGTCTGTTGTTCCATGTCCAGTTCTAACTGTTGTTTCTTGACCTGCATACAAGTTTCTCAAGAGGCAGGTCATGTGGATGGTATTCCCATCTGTTTCAGAATTTTCCACAGTTTGTGGTGAGCTACACAGTCAAAGGCTTTGGCATTGTCAATAAAGCAGAAATAGATGTTTTTCTGGAACTCTCTTGCTTTTTTTGATGATCCAGCGGATGTTGGCAATTTGATCTCTGGTTCCTCTGCCTTTACTTAATCCAGTTTGAACATCTAGAAGTTCGTGGTTCACGTGTTGTTGATGCCTGGCTTGGAGAATTTTGAGAATTACTCTGCTAGCTTGTGAGATGTGTGCAATGTGCGGTAGTGTGAGCATTCTTTGGCATTGCCTTTCTTTGGGATTGGAATGAAAACTGACCTTTTCCAGTGCTGTGGCCACTGCTGAGTTTTCCAAATTTGCTGGCATATTGAGTGCAGCACTTTTACAGCATCATCTTTTAGGATTTGAAATGCATGTGCTGCAGTCTATGGGATTGCAAAGAGTCGGACACGACTGAGTGACTGAACTAAACTGAACTGAATCTACATTCATTTACAGGTATTCCAACATAAAGTGAGAAAATAAAGGGGTGAAAAGTAAAGATCACTGTTGGATCTTGTAAATGGAAACAATAATAGGAGGAATAGCAATGAACACACACAATATATATATTTTTCACTATCAATTTGTACTTGTGAAAATTTTGCTCTTTAATATGGGTATTATACCTCCAATAATATTTCACTATTAAAAGTTCAGTAATCTATTTTCCTTTTCTCCTGAACATATTTTTGAGCTGGAGAAACTGTCAGTGAAAGTATCAGATAGACATGTCCTGTAACTCTAAAAATAGAATGAAACCTTAGATCTATTTTATGTCTTGTGAATGCCTTTAATCTTTAAATCTCTGGATTATAACCTATTCTACTAATATTTATTCCTCTTTCTGGAAGTCATTTTAGGGTCCATCATTGACACAGATGATAGGTGTAATATGATGCAGTAAAAAAATCTGATATTTTTATTCTGGGGTTCCATCAACCTTGTTCGGGAATGAGCCGTTACGCTCTGCAGTGAGGTTTGAAGAAATTCTTGTTCTTTAGTCATTTATCCTTGACTTCAGTTTACACACAATATCAAAAGAAAAAATCCCTGAAGGCATTCACAGTTATATTTTACTCCAATTACAGATTTCTTCAGCAGTATACTCTGAAACTTTAACTTTCTGAAATGGATGTTTTTGGGGTAGATTAAGGTGACAGCTATAACGCTGGGTGGGACTTTGAAGTGTTTAAAAATTCCTCCCCACGAGATAAGCCTGAAGCTGAATTTCAGCCAAGAGTCTGTAATTGCCTGAAAGTGTGATGCTTTCCATTTGTTTCTTCAAAGCTTCTTCCATTTTACCCACAGAGGCAGCATTTTCCTATTTCAAGCCTCATCTTTTCCATAACATTTTCCTCCCCGAAAGAGATTTTAGAGGGCCTATCTAAGAGAAGGCTAATATGTTATGACTGGGGGTCAGCCAGCCAATGAATATCTAATTACCTGTTAGATGCCTGTGTAGAGCTTTTAGAGAAATATGATTGCTACAGATAATCCATCTCTGGACAAGATGAACCCCCATGAAACTGTTAGGAAACAATGCAAGCTTAATGTGTTCTTAAATGTCAAATTGGAAGAAGTGAAACAAAAGATAATTGTGTCAAGAAAGGCAGTTGAAAGTCAGCTATCAGTTCAGTTCAGTCGCTCAGTCATGTCGGACTCTTTGTGACCCTATGGACTGCAGCACGACAGGCCTCCCTGCCCATCACAAACTCCCAGAGTTGACTCATTTCATGTCCATGGAGTCGGTGATACCATCTAACCATCTCATCCTCTGTCCTCTCCTTCTCCTGCCTTCAATCTTTCCCAACATCATGGTCTTTTCAAATGAGTCAGTTCTTCACATCAGGTGGTCAAAGTGTTGGAGTTTCAGCTTCATCAGCCCTTCCAATGACTATTCAGGACTGATTTCCTTTAGGAATCTGGAAGTTCACGGTTCATGTACTGTTGAAGCCTAGCTTGGAGAATTCACTACTTTACTAGCGTGTGAGATGAGTGCAATTGTGCAGTAGTTTGAGCATTCTTTGGTATTGCCTTTCTTTGGGATTGGAATGAAAAGTGACCTTTCCCAGTCCTGTAGCCACTGCTGAGTTTTCCAAATTTGCTAGCATATTGAGTGCAGCACTTTCACAGCATCATCTGTTAGGATTTGAAATAGCTCAGCTATAGTTTATAATAATAATTTAAAAAACCATGTTATTGAGGTATATTTTTCAAATCATGAAAACCACCCATTTCAATTATATGATCTTTTGTAACTTGAGTGAGTGGTACCACCATCACCATAAATTAGTACTAGAGCATTTTCATCCCTTCAAGAAGATCCCTCATAACCACTCACAGCTGATCCCCTTTCCCACTCCCAGGCAGCCATGGACCTACTTTCTGTATCCAGAAACTCACTTTTCTCTGGATGTGCTATATAAATGGAATCATACAATATGTGGTCTTGTGTATCTTGCTTCTGTCATTTAGTAATGTTTTTGAGATTCATCCGTGATGCAGCATTTGTCACTGATAATTTTATTGATGAATAGTATCCCATTGTACAGGATGATTTTGAATGGCAGTGATTTTAAAACTATATTATTCACAGTGTCTTAAAAACTGTCAAGGTGGATGAATTAACCCATTTCCCCAACAATCACTTAACACAAGAGGTCCTATAACTAAACAGGGCTTGAAAGCCATTGGGATGCTACATATTTCATTCATGCAGTAATTCAACAAATATTTATTAAGGTTCTATTACATACCAGATACTGTGCTGCCCACAGTAGTAGGAAGTAAGGAAGATATTGTCTCCGTGCTTATGCCCCCACCCCCTTTATGGTCCTTTAAGAGAGATGGGTCTTAGACAAATATGTTTTAGTCAAAGCTGAAATAATTGATATTATTTAAAAATACAGGGCTCTGTAATAATGGGCAATAGAGGCCTCCAGCCTAATCTGAAACTCTTGAAAGATTTCCCTGTGGGAGTTTATAGTTAAGCTGAGATTTGAAGGACTAAATATTTGGACAGGTTTACTAAAAATAAAAAAGAGGTGTTTTTTTTTTTTCCTCCTCAAAGAACAGGCTTGAGGAAGATTGATGCATTCAAGGAGCTGAAAGGATGCCGTGGTGGCAGAAATGCAGCGGTGGAAATAATAAGGGGATGAGCACGATGCAGGAGGGGACTCAGAAGGGGGCAGAGGTCAGCAGGTACAGGACTTCATGGCTACTGGAAGGATCTGGGATTGTATTTTGAGGGCAAAGTCTGCCATTGAAGTGTTTGAAGCAAGAGAGTGATATGATTGCACTTATGCTTTCCAAAAAAATTACTCTGGAGGTTGTATGGAGAATGGATATTTGAACAACCATAACATTGTAACAGATTAGTAGAATGAGCTCACTATTAAGGGTTTGCATGTCATTTGTTCCTTGATAATTAATTAATCCCTTTTCCCGAGAACTGTGCCTGCCACCTAATGAGTTCTTCTAGGTACTTATCTCAAAGTTGTGAAAGCAGAATCTTGAAGAGGTGTCTGCATTGCAGTGTTATCGCAGCACTGTTAACAGTAGCCAGTATCTGGAAATGATCTAAATATCTGTCAATGAATGAATGCATAAAGAAAATGTGGTATATCCATACAGTGGAATATTATTCAAACTTAATAAAAAAGGGAATCCTGCCAAATGTGAAATAAGCCAATCACAGAAGGACAGATATTGCACGATTCTACTTACATGAGGGATCTAAACTTTGTCAACCACCTAGAAGCAGAGAATAGAATGGAGGTTACAGGGACAGGGTGGGTGGAGAATGTGGAGATGCTATTCAAAGGCTACAGAGTTTCAGTGACACAAGATGAATTTGTTCTATCCATTGTATGGTCATTTTGCCTATAGTTAACAATACACTACTGTACACTTAAATGTTTGTTCAGAGGGTAGAGCTCGTGTTAAATTGTTCTTACAACAATAAAAAAAAAATTGTTGACCGAATGCATGAATGACACAGGCAACGTCCCTGAATTTAGGAATGGTTTACTTTCCTTATAAACTAGAAGGGACACTTGATGGACCTCACTAATTTGGCTACTTTTGATCATTTGCTTGCTCATATGTTTTATTGCATCAGAGAGAAATGAGAGCTGGCATGCCAAAACTAATGAATAACCCTAAGTTTAAGCAGAGAATACCTCCCTCTTCCATCATGTGTCATGGCAAGAGAAATGGTGAGGATGCTGAGGTAGCTCATAGTAAATCTAGCTCCCTCAGGAAAATGATAACTTCTGTTCAATTAGAAGTGCAAACCCCTTGTAACCGCAAAACAAAACAAACCAACAAAGCAAGCCATTAATTATCTGAGGAAGAATACAGAGACTCAACCAGACTTTTCCTCATGTCAAAATGGGTTCTGGGCTGCTGACTCTTGGTACTGGTGAAACCGTTTGGAGGAATGTGATTACATCATGACGGCTCCTCGTCTGCTGAGTGATGCCTTTCCTCATCAACCCTGAAATTGGTTCTTTCATCTCCAAACTCTGCAAAATGTAAAAACATTTCCCTCTGCTCTCAACTATCTGGTGGCTGGAAACAGATTCCAAAATGCACTGCTGACAAATTTACCAGGAACACGTTATTCTGTTTTCTCAAAGCAGTGAAATAATGTCTTGGGATCACAGACCCGTGACAACCTTCATTGTTCATGCCAGTTGCTTTTGTATTTTAATTTTTTTAAAGTCTCTACTCTCAACACTTCTGAGTACTATTTTAGAATGTATTGTGTGAAAGATCTTGGCTACCTATTTGCCTCCATTCATCAAAAACTTGGAATCAGTTTATCCCAGGCATGAAATGTCCCTTTGGATTTTGACTGATGGTTAATGATGCTAATGAACATTTGGGGCAGACCAGGGAAAAATGGTGGGATGTTTATTTAGACTCACTTCTAAGAACCTGTTAAAAATAAATGGAATCATTTAATGATTGAATGTGCTTGTTTACATTTCAAAGCTGATTAACTTAAATTTAATCTTTGTTTTCTTTAATTAGATTTGGTGGAAGTTCTCTGTCATTACTTTAATTAGATGCCTTAATAAGGTTTTAAGACACTTCTGCATAGAGCTAAATGCAAATTCAGGAGGATGAACCTAAATCCACCTAGGTGAAAGTCCCATTTCTAGTGCATTAACTGAAAGCCAGTTACATTTTTTATTCTTTTTTATATTCTTTTTAATGTATGTATGTATGTGAGTGCTTACTAGAATCAGTAAGAAATTTCAATCCCTTTTACTTCTCATTTGGATCTCTAGAATGTACCAGAGCTCCAAGGAGAGACTTGAGATTTTTATCTGCATTTCTGGAAAAGGAAATGGCAACCCCTCCAGTATTCTTGCTTGGAGAATTCTTGCTTAGAGCCTGTCAGGCTACAGTCTATGGGATCACAAGAGTCAGACAAAACTTAGTGACTAAACCACCAACCACCACCACCATATAATGAACCTAAGCACTATGGTGCTGAAAATAAAGACAAAAAGTTAAGTAAGCGTGGATTTGCTCCTGCAGGAGAGAAGGAAGCCTGTATATATTTCATAAAATTTCTTTTTAAGTAGATACTCATTTCTTATTTATCTCAAAGGAACATAAAAGAGAACTTGACATTCATATTGGAATTAGCTGTCTCTTTAGAACTAGATGAATACTTGGAAGCTCTTGAATTGGAAACCACAGTTAACCTATCAGATATTCAGAGAGGTGGTGAATTTTTTGGCTTAAAATTAAGATAGGTGTGAAAACTTTGCATAGCTCCATTTTACTGTCTGAATTACATTGTATTTGACCAATCACTAAGACAAGAAATCAAGTGTTTGCATCTGGAAATGATAGAGATATGTGAAAAGTGTATCAGTATTCAATGTCTTAAGGTTTGTCTTATGCCTTAAAGTGAAAGTGAAGTCGCTCAGTTGTGTCTGACTCTTTGTAACCTCATGGACTGTAGTCTGCCAGGCTCCTTTGTCCATGGGATTTTCCAGACAAGAATACTGGACTGGGTTGCCAAAGGAGTGTCTAACTTTCCTTGTATTAGTGGCAGTTGTAAACGCATTGATGTAATTTTCTTTCATTTGAGAATTACCTTTTTCTTATACACCTACATAACAGAACTTGAGCATGTAAACTATGATTTATAAATATGTAACTGGTAGCATAACTCAGCATGAACTATAAAATTCTTTCTTAAGAAGCATTATATAATAATAAATGACTCCTTTTAAAATGGTCTAATTAGTTTTAAGTATTTAACCAGCATTAACAGAGAGATTCAAAACCCAGCCTACCTAGACTGCATATTAGCTTATAATGACTTAGGAGTAATCAGCTTTCCCAAATGGCTTCACAAGAAGAGAGGAAATAAAAATAAAACAGTTTAAGAACCAGGTAACTAATTATACACAGATTATTTGTAAACAACTTCTCTCCTTTGAACAAAAGAAATAAGCTTAGCTGAGATGAACTGAAGCTCTCACTGCCAGACCCGCAACAGTATCATTTTCATAGAATAGTACTATATTATGGATGAAGTGATAAGACACCATTCTGGGCAATGATCGAAAAACAAGCTGATATTTGCTCTAGCTGAGGGGCAGCTGCTGGGATAGAGTTTGTATTTTATTTTATTTATTTATTTTTTTTTTTGAGGACAGAGGCCTTTGTCTGATTTCTGAGTGAGATGCTAGATCGCAAACAACTGCCTTCTTCCCCGTGTCCTTTCTAGTAGCTACAGCTTTTCAAGGAGGTCTTTGCTTCTGTCATTCTTTCCTGATTTGAAGGGTTCTTGGAATCCATAATACAAGCAATTGGAGAAATCGTCTTGAAAAATTTCTGCCGTTTCATATCTTCCTTGGCAATGGTCTCTATTTCGAAGTTATTTCTGGAAGAAAATTACACCGCTGTTTGCTTTGAAGCTAGTTGTATACTCTGTGAGTCGATTTTGTTTCTCATCATCATTTTATTAATTGATGTTTTTGAGTGGTCAGTAGTGGCTATTATATGTCAGGTATGAGTTAGTACTTGACCTTGACTCTCACTTATACATCACAAAAGCCCTATAAAGTCAATATTATTATCCACATTTCAGAGATAAGAAGATTCAGACTTGCAGATGTTAAGAATTTATGCAAGTTAAACAGCTAGTAAGTGTGAAGGCAGGAATGAATCCCTGTCTGCCTGACTCCTGTGCACCCTTCTCTTAATCATTATACTGTAGAAGAGAAAACATTTTCATGATACTTACCTATATGAAAAAAGAAAAAATTGGCTGCATACCAAAGAGTTAAAATGATTCTCTTTTCATTGTGGCCTGAATCTGCATTGTAATCAGCAATCATGTTTGTCTTCCTCCAAAATTTGGTTCACAAAGTTGTGTTGCGGTGATTATGGATTTCCTTATCCAAACCAGGTTCATGAGGCTTCCCTGGTGGCTCAGACAGTAAAAATCTGCCTATGGTTCAGGAGAACTAGGTTGAATCCCTCTGTTGGGAAGATCCCCTGGAGAAGGAAATGGCTAACAACTCCAATATTTTTGCCTGGAGAATTTCATGGACAGAGGAGCCTGGTGGGCTACCTTTGGGGTCACAAAGAGTTGGACACGACTGAGGGACTAACTGGAGAAGGCAATGGCACCCCATTCCAGTACTCTTGCCTGGAAAATCCCATGGACGGAGGAGCCTGGTAGGCTGCAGACCATGGGGTCGCTACGAGTTGGACACGACTGAGCAACTTCACTTTCACTTTTCCCTTTCATGCATTGGAGAAGGAAATGGCAACCCACTCCAGTGTTCTTGCCTGGAGAATCCCAGGGACAGGGGAGGCTGGTGGGCCGCCGTCTTTGGGGTTGCACAGAGTCGGACACGACTGAAGCGACTTAGCAGCAGCAGCAGCAGAGGGACTAACACACACACACACACACCACACACAATCTGGATCTTAAGTGATGTCTTGTTTACCAGAAATTCCTTCCAAAGGAAAACTTTTGCAATGCAGTTTTGGAAAAGGTCTTCCACATACAATTGATTCTGCTGGGCACTGAGATTCATGAAGTACACAATAATGATCTAGAACTATAAAAATCTTTTAGGCATACATGCCCGACTTTGCACTCCAGCTCTGCTTTACAGAACAACGTGCTTAATTAAAATTCAGTTTACTCAGTCTGGAAAATTCTAAGTGGAAGTTAATGTGTATACATAATGGAGCAGGGATGGCTTTTTTTTTTTTTTTTTTTTCACCAATCTCATTTTCACCTTTGTTCTTCCCCCACACTATTCTTTCCCATTTCTTATCTCCTTCATTCTCATCTTCATTTTTTTTTCTTCTTATCTTTGATTTGATACCAGGGGAAGGCAGGAAAAATGGTTTCTGAATTCTCTGGAAGTAATTCTATTTTACTATTGTTCAACTACTTTTGGCTTCCCTGGTGGTTCAGCAGTAAGGAATCTGCCTGCCGATGCAGAAGACTCAGGTTCGATCCCTGTGCTGGAAAAATCCCCTGGAGAAGGGAATGGCTACCCACCCTAGTATTCTTGCCTGGGAAATCACATGGACAGAGGAGCCTGGCAGGCTACAGTCCATGAGGTCGCCAAAGAGTTGGACACAACTTAGTGACTAAACAATAATGAATTTAACTACTTATGATAGCCTCATAGCATAACCTGCCTGGGAATTTTCATCTCTATAGTTTTGATAGATACCTGAAAAATAGCCCATGAATGGCATCTGTTAAAAACAGATTCCACATTCCACATTGTTGCCTCTTTTGTCATTTTTTCCCCCCTAACAAAATTGCATGAGAGCAATTTTCACTTCATTTGTGCTTTTTGTGGAATGATCATAATGAGAATTAGAATGTTCTTTGGCCTCATAAAATCTCCCAAGGCATTCCTTAATGTCTTACTGTGCTAGTTGTATTCTTTTGAATTATCTAGCATGTGACTATCTTTTTTCCTGTTCTTTCTCTCAGTTCATAACTGGTAAGGATAGATCCAAGTTGTGTGGAACCAGTTAAGAAAAATAATACAATATTATAAAAATAAAGTAGTTCATTTTATAAATGTGCACATGCTCAATCATGTCTTTTTGCGACCTCATGGACTGTAGCCCACCAGGCTCCTCTGTCCATGGAATTCTCCAGGCAGGAATATGGAGTGCATTGCCATTTTCTCCTCCAGGGGATCTTTCCAACCCAAAAATCGAACCTGCATGGGTCTACTGTATTGGCAGGAAGATTCTTTACCACTGTGCCACTGGGAAGCCAATTTCATAAATACATGTATGAAGTGAAGTAAAGTGAAGTGAAGTGAAGTCGCTCAGTCATGTCCGACTCTTTGTGACCCCATGGACTGTAGCCTACCAGGCTCCTCTGTCCCTGGGATTCTTCAGGCAAGAATACTGGAATGGGTTGCCATTTCCTTATCCAGGAGATCTTCCCAACTCAGGGATCGAACCCGGGTCTCCCGCATTGCGGGCAGACGCTTTACCATCTGAGCCACCAGGGAAGCTTAGATATATATAAAAATAAATGATGAATACTTATTTAGATTTTAGCAAAGGAATCACAATAAATTATAAATTATAAAATCTGACAGGTATCTCAAACCTCATAAAATCCAGAAAAGTAACAAAATATATTTGTTAAATAATTGGTTGACATGTATCTATAATATATATATATTTTTTACATTTTTGGCTGCATATTTTGAATTGCCTCTTTATTTGACAATGCTTTTATGTCTTCTGTAGTGAATATATTTGAATCTTTCCTCTAGCATGACAGATTGTTCTCTTTTATTGATTGTTTAGATTTTGTTTCAACTCTACTACTTTATATTGCTAATGTCAAATACCTTTTTAGGATATATGTTAAATTTTAGAAAAACTTCTAACAAATTTTCTCTTACATATAAGCTGTAAGTTTTAAATAATTTTCCATAGACTAGCTTATGGCTCCAACCAGTTGTTTTTATTGGACTGTTTGCCCTGTATTATCAAATATTTTAATAAATATTTTAATAAAACTTTGAAGTGCACATATGAAGTGAAATTTCCTGACTTTCAGATGTTTACATGGATAAACAAAATTTATCTATTGGTTTACCCACAGGAAAATGAGGACATCATGTTTTTATTTAATTTTTATATTATTTTTATTTCTGGCATTTGGAGTTCTCTTATTTTTTTATACCTAGATAATAACAACTTTTCTAGAAAAATATATTACTTTGTACCAGTATATAATTTATAATGCTCACATTGTCATTTTATACATTTATAATACACATATTTTGGAGTCAAGAAGCAAATGTAGGGAGAATGTTGAAGGGTGAAACATTATTAAGTTGGAATATGACCAATATAATCAGTCACAGAAAAGGACACAGCTGGAGAAGAGCAGAGTGAAGCCTTATAAAACACGGAGCAAGAGCAAGGTTCCTATTTACCTATGTCTGAGAACAGTATTAGAATTCTGCATTCACTTATGAAAAAATATTCTTAGCAAACCAAAAGGAATATCATTAACATGATAAAGTATACCGACCAAAAATTGTATACCAAACCACATATTGAATGGTAAAATACTGAAAGCTTCTCCCTGATATTAAGAAGCAAGTAAGGATATTTTCTGTCATCTTTTCTAGTCAACACTGTATGACAGTTTTTCAAGTAGGAGGCCCATTCAATTCCCTTTCTTCATTCCTTTCCAGTTTCTCTTCTGTTTATTCTGAAGCTATTACGGGGACATATTGGCTACACTCTCTCAGGGTTCCCTAAAAGCTTTCATTTGAAAAAAGACTTTCTCACCCAAAACCAAAAATTTTCAAAACTACTGTTTTAGTTGCTGTTATTATAATGCATGGATTTTCCATTGAGAATAATTTCTCCAGTTGTTTTTATTTTCTTTACTGAATCTTTCCCTCTTTTTACACCCCTCTTCAGTCAGTTCAGTTGCTCAGTCATGTCCGACTCTTTGCGACCCCATGAATCGCAGCACGCCAGGCCTCCCTGTCCATCACCAACTCCTGGAGTTCACTGAGACTCACGTCCATCGAGTCAGTGATGCCATCCAGCCATCTAATCCTCTGTCGTCCCCTTCTCCTCTTGCCCCCAATCCCTCCCAGCATCAGAGTCTTTTCCAATGAGTCAACTCTTCACATAAGGTGGCCAAAGTACTGGAGTTTCAGCTTTAGCATCATTCCCTCCAAAGAAATCCCAGGGCTGATCTCCTTCAGAATGGACTGGTTGGATCTCCTTGCAGTCCAAGGGACTCTCAAGAGTCTTCTCCAACACCACAGTTCAAAAGCGTCAATTCTTTGGCACTCAGCTTTCTTCACAGTCCAATTTCACATCCATACATGACCACTGGAAAAACCATAGTCTTGACTAGATGGACCTTTGTTGGCAAAGTAATGTCTCTGCTTCAAAATGCTATCTAGGTTGGTCATAACTTTCCTTCCAAGGAGTAAGCGTCTTTTAATTTCATGGCTGCAATCACCATCTGCAGTGATTTTGGAGCCCAAAAAAATAAAGTCTGACACTGTTTCCCCATCTGTTTCCCATGAAGTGATGGGACCAGATGCCATGATCTTAGTTTTCTGAATGTTGAGCTTTAAGCCAACTTTTTCACTCTCCACTTTCACTTTCATCAAGAGGCTTTTGAGTTCCTCTTCACTTTCTGCCATAAGGGTGGTGTCATCTGCATATCTGAGGTTATTGATATTTCTCCCAGCAATCTTGATTCCAGCTTGTGCTTCTTCCACCCCAGCGTTTCTCATGATGTACTCTGCATATAATTTAAATAAGCAGGGTGACAATATACAGCCTTGACGTACTCCTTTTCCTATTTGGAACCGGTCTGTTGTTCTGAGTACAGTTCTAACTGTTGCTTCCTGACCTGCATATAGGTTTCTCAAGAGGTAGGTCAGGTGCTCTGGTATTCCCATCTCTTTCAGAATTTTCCAGTTTATTGTGATTCACACAGTCAAAGGCTTTGGAATAGTCAATAAAGCAGAAATAGATGTTTTTTGGAACTGTCTTGCTTTTTCCATGATCCAGCGGATGTTGGCAATTTGATCTCTGGTTCCTCCACCTTATCTAAAACCAGCTTGAACATCTGGAAGTTCACAGTTCACGTATTGCTGAAGCCTGGCTTGGAGAATTTTGAGCATTACTTTACTAGCATGTGAGATGAGTGCAATTGTGCGGTAGTTTGAGCATTCTTTGGCACTGCCTTTCTTTGCAATTGGAATGAAAACTGAACTTTTCCAGTCCTGTGCCTACTGCTGAGTTTTCCAAATCTGCTGGCATATTGAGTGCAGCACTTTCACAGCATCATCTTTCAGGATTTGAGATAGCTCAACTGGAATTCCATCACTTCCACTAGCTTTGTTCTTAGTTATGCTTTCTAAGGCCCACTTGACTTCACATTCCAGGATATCTGGCTCTAGGTGAGTGATCACAGCATCGTGATTATCTTGGTCATGAAGATCTTTTTTGTACAGTTCTTCTGTGTATTCCTGCCACCTTTTCTTAATATCTTCTGCTTCTGTTAGGTCCATACCATTTCTGTCCTTTATCGAGCCCATCTTTGCATGAAATGTTCCCTTGGTATCTCTAATTTTCTTGAAGAGATCTATAGTCTTTCCCATTCTGTTGTTTTCCTCTATTTCTTTGCATTGATCACTGAGGAAGACTTTCTTATCTCTCCTTGCTATTCTTTGGAACTCTGCATTCAGATGTTTATATCTTTCCTTTTCTCCTTTGCTTTTTGCTTCTTTTCTTTTCACAGCTATTTGTAAGGCCTCCTCAGATGGCCATTTTGCTTTTTGCATTTCTTTTCCATGGGGATGGTCTTGATCCCTGTCTCCTGTACAATGTCATGAACATCCGTCCATAGTTCATCAGGCACTCTATCTATCAGATTTAGTCCCTTAAATCTATTTCTCACTTCCACTGTGTAATCACAAGGGATTTGATTTAGGTCATACCTGAATGGTCTAGTGGTTTTCCCTCCTTTCTTCAATTTACGTCTGCATTTGGCAATAAGGAGTTTATGATCTGAGCCACAGTCAGCTCCTGGTCTTGTTTTTGTTGACTGTATAGAGCTTCTCCATCTTTGGCTGCAAAGAATATAATCAATCTGATTTTGGTGTTGACCATCTGGTGATGTCCATGTGTAGTCTTCTCTTGTGTTGTTGGAAAAGGGTGTTTGCTATGACCAATGCATTTTATTGGCAATCTCTATTAGTCTTTGCCCTACTTCATTCTGTATTCCAAGGCCAAATTTGCCTGTTACTCCAGGTGTTTCTTGACTTCCTAGTTTTGCATTCCAGTCCCCTATAATGAAAAGGACACCTTTTTTGGGTGTTAGTTCTAAAAGGTCTTGTAGGTCTTCATAGAACCGTTCAACTTCAGCTTCTTCAGTGTTACTGGTTGGGCCATAGACTTGGATTACTGTGATATTGAATGGTTTGCCTTGGAAATGAACAGAGATCATTCTGTTGTTTTTGAGATTGCATCCAAGTACTGCATTTCAGACTCTTTTGTTGACCATGATGGCTACTCCATTTCTTCTAAGGGATTCTTGCCCACAGTAGTAGATATAATGGTCATCTGAGTTAAATTCACCCATTCCAGTCCATTTCAGTTAGCTGATTCCTAGAATGTCTACATTCACTCTTGCCATCTCCTGTTTGACCACTTCCAATTTGCCTTGATTCATGGACCTGACATTCCAGGTTCCTATGCAATATTACTCTTTACAGCATCAGACCATGCTTCTATCACCAGTCACATCCACAACTGGGTATTGTTTTTGCTTTGGCTCCATCCCTTTATTCTTTCTGGAGTTATTTCTCCACTGATCTCCAGTAGCATATTGGGCCCCTACTGACCTGGGGAGTTTCTCTTTCAGTATCCTATCATTTTGCCTTTTCATACTGTTCATGGGGTTCTCAAAGCAAGAATACTGAAGTAGTTTGCCATTCCCTTCTCCAATGGACCACATTCTGTCAGATCTCTCCACCATGACCTGCCCTTCTTGAGTGACCCCACGGGCATGGCTTAGTTTCATTGAGTTAGACAAGGCTGTGGTCCTAGTGTGATTAGATTGACTAGTTTTCTGTGAGTATGGTTTCAGTGTGTCTGCCCTCTGATGCGCTCTTGCAACACGTACCGTCTTACTTGGGTTTCTCTTACCTTGGACGTGGGGTATCTCTTCACAGCTGCTCTAGCAAAGCGCAGCTGCTGCTCCTTACCTTGGAGGAGGGGTATCTCCTCACCGCCGCCCCTCCTGACCTTGAACGTGGAATAGCTCCACTAGGCCCTCCTGCTCCCTCGCAGCCACCGCTGCTTGGACGTGGGGTTGCGAGTCTTGGCTGCCCCCCTGGCCTCGGGCGTAGGGTAGCTCCTCTCGGCTGCTCCTGCGCTGTCGCAGCCTGTCACTCTCAGCTGCCGCCCCTGACCTCGGACACTGGGTAGCTCCTCTCAGCAGCCCCCGTGCTCTGTGCACCATCGCAGCGCACCGTCACTGCCACCCGCGCTCTGTGCTTGTCGCAGACATCCCTCTTAAATTTTAGTAATCAAATGTTCTATTAACATCCAAGTAATTCCAGAAACCAATTCAAAAACTATGTATTTTGATATTACTTTGACAATAATAATACTGTATTCTTAATATTATATATTGTCTACCCACTACAGTTTCCATCTTTTTTTTTTTTTAGTTTTAATAAAGGATGATATATAAATGATAATTGAAAGGTCTTCATTCTGTGCATTCCCTAGTTATCTGCTGCTGTATAACAAATTACCCAAAAATGTAGCAGCTAAAAACAACAGACACTAATTAGCTCATAGTTTCTGTGGCTTAGGAATTCATAAGTGGTTTGGCTGGGTAGTTCTCATGAGACTGCAGTCTGGGTGTTGGTTTGGGCTGTAGTCACCTAAGGACTTGTCTAAACCCAAAGGTCTGCTCCCAGGATCACTTTCATGACTGTTGGCTGGAGGCCTCAGTTCCTTGAGGTTCCTTCAGCACAGGGCAGCTGGTTCCCCCAAAGGCACTGATCCAAGAAAGAAAGCAAAAGTGGAAAACCAGAGGAAGCTTATGACCTAGTCTTAGAAGTGACATGACAGCATTATTGCTGTACCCTTTCAGTCACACAGCCCAACCCTAGTGTGATTTAGGAGGAAACGGCACAAAAAGCCGGACACCAGGTTGCCTACTGCACCTGACAAAGGGAATCCCATTCATATTTCATTTTAAATGCTTATTTTGTCTTGGAAACAGTTAATGAAAACTAGACCAAATGAACCCAAAAAGTTTGTTATAATGTATATCTTAGTCAGTGAACCATTTTCATAAATTTTTAACAATGATTTCCCAGTTAGTAAAATAGAGCAATGCTTACATTTAAATATGTGTCTAAATGTATCTAGCCAATTTTTAAAATCTTTTTTTACGTGGAAGGATTTGATATCAGATTCCAAGTAATTTATTTTTGCTTTGACATTAAAAGAGAAATGGATGAAAGTTTCATATTCTTTCAGAATAAGTAAAATCTGTAGTAGATGGTATGCAAAATTTTGTCACTTTGCAATCCAAATGAAACAAACAACATCCAGATTTATTTTGAATGAGTTAACCTCAGCTTATAGACCAGCTACTGACTCGGAATAATTAAGTGCTAATCACATGGGTGTGCTGTTTTGTGAGGCAGTAAACCAGTTTCCTGAGTGGATAAACAAGGAGGTTGAAAGCCAAGGAGCTTAACCTATCAAGGAACTGCAATTTTCTTGTAGAAAAAGAGCAGACTTTTACCTGTTTTTGCTATTAGAATAAGAGTGAGAATTCTCCAAAAGTGAAAGAATGGGTCATTTTCAAAATTGGCTAAGGAGAGTGAGTATTGCTGAATGCGGAAAAGTGTTTCATATGCCCATAGTCTTGACTTTGAGTGAATTCAACATTAAGTATGTTTGTCTACTTGTCAAATACTTTCTATCTATAAATCATCTTTTATACAAATACTTAGACTCATGAGGTGAAATGAGCTAGAGAGTTCATCTGGTCTACCACCATGTCCCCATCCCAATACACACTAAGAATTTTATAGATGAGCAAAACAATTCCAAGAGTTTAAGTAACTTGTCCAAAATCATATATCCAATATATTAGAGGATTAACATATACACACTATTATATATATAAAATAGATAAGCAACAAGGACCTACTTTGTGTAGCATGGGGAGCTATACTCAATGTTATATAATAATCTAAGAGAAATGAATTTGGAAAAGAATATATACATGTAGATATCACTTCAGTGTATACTGAAAACTAACAACATTGTAAATCAACTATACTTCAATTTAAAAAAATAAAATAGCACCCTCTCAACCATAAAAAAACAGAGTTATTAAAATTCAGATTCTGTGTTCCAATTGACTTGAAATTGAATCTTAGTTACACACATGCTATTTGATGCTGGGAAATTTAAACACTGTGCATTTCAATTTGTTCATTGGTAAATCCAGGAAATAATCCTACTACATTCATAATATCTATAAATATGGGGCAGGCAATGGGGTACACTGACCTCAAAGTGTTCTTGTCCATGAAGGAGATAAGGGAAAGTGTTATGAGAATACAGACGCCAAATGTAATTTGTCACAGGTAGTCACAGATTTGCCACAGATAGTCACTGTGCATAGAAATGGGAAGCAGTGATGGAGGAGAAAGCCAAGTACATGCAAAAGTACATGCAAGCCATGTACATGTACAGCCTGTACATGCAAAAATCTAGAGATGACAGTGAGCATGACATGGCAAGGAAAGGCAACACTGAATGAGGTCGGAATATACATGGTGACCTGAAGAGTTGTAATGAGTAACTGAGAAAATTAATGTAAGGGTTTTAGCATGGTGTCCAGCCATGCTAAATGGTAAATGATAAATGATAGTAAATGATAAATGGTAAATTTATGGTAAATTACCATGGTAAATGATACCATGGTAAATGATAGTTGCTGTCACTAATTTTAATATAGTTATTATTTAATACTAAAATTAGACTTGGAAATCCAAATTCCCAGTTGAACTTAGTTCTGATTTTTCCAGTGTCTTTTAAAAAATGTATCAGTGATTTACTGGTGAGGTTTTTCCCAATGCAGGAGATGTAAGAGATGGTGGGTTTGATCCCTAGGTTGGGAAGATCCCCTAGAGGAGAGTATGGCAACCCCCTCCAGTATTCTTGCCTGGAGAATCCCATGGGCAGAGGAGCCTGGTGGATTACAGTTCATAGAGTTGCAAAGAGTCAGACACAACTGAAGCAACTTAGCATACAAGCATGCTACTTTTAATCATGTCAGGGAGGGGTTAGTCCTCATGTGGAATAAGTAGGACACTTTGCCATCAGGTACTTTTAAAATGATGTATTTGGAGGTCCACAAAAAAAAAAAAAAAAGAGAGAGAGAGAGAAAAGAAAGGAAAGTCAAGAGAAAGAAAGTGAATATATAGGCACAAATCCATCTTCATTAGGGGAAACGAATGAACAAATAAAACAACACACACACCCAAGGAGTTGTATGTTGGAAATAATCATGTCCAGGACAGAATGTTACTGCCATGTTCAGAAACACTTCTGGTGATTCTGCACCACCATCAGCCTCCCAAACACACACATTATTGTATATTAAACCATTTTGTGTGAGAAAAGTTCCCTAATTTAATCTATACTTTAGCCCTATGAATTTGCTACTATTATCATCTTGATTTTTTCAAACAAAACACCCAAGATTCAAATTCTGAAGCATTTTGTGAAAAATAACATAACTCCTGTCAGAATTCCCATCCAGGATCCTCGAGCTCCAGAGTCTCTCTTTCTTCCATTTACCTCCTTTGGATCTTGAGGTTAGTGAGGAAAGAACTGTTTTGTGGTTGGGAAAGTGACCTTCAGAGTCAATGAGATGACTTGTGCAAGGTCCCAAAACAACTGGGGAAGCAAGGGCTTGATGGAAGTCATCTGAGTCTTAGTCCAGCTTATGCATAGTGTTTGGATGCTGAGAATGTTAAAAATCCAATGAGTTACTCTATCACTTTCAACAGATTAGCATAATTTATTGATTCATTTTTTTCTCAAATAGTCTCTGTAAATTAAGAGAAATATTTTTACACAAACCAAAGGAAAAGGATTCATTTCAATGCCGCAGCAGAAATACTGAAGGAGTGCTTGTATGCAAATATAGTATATGCTCCATAGCCTGAAGCACAAACTGAAGATTTATAGAAAACTTAGCTAACTGTGTGATGATTAAACATATGAACTTAGGAATCTGAGCACCCTGAGGTGACATTCTGGTCTGCCTTTTAGAACTTTATGACTGTATCTGCTTGCTTATGTTCAAAATAATTATAAAACAATACGCATATCAAAGGATTGTATTGAGGACCAAATAAGATTTTGAACAGTAAGTACTCACCAGTTATTAGCCAATATTATTTAGTAACTGTTTCAACCAAAGTTTATTTGACTCCTGCTTTTTGGTGGCTTTTGATGATGAAAGGTGTTTTTTGGAGATGTCTTGACAATGTGCTTCGTCCATCTTCCATTTTAATTGTAAGGGAAACAATTACTACTCTTCTGAAATAATATATACACATGTCTTCCTTTCTCCCCTTTATAAACATAGATATTTGGGGATGTCAGGGAAACTTAAAAAATAATCTGTTACTATTCTTTTAATTACAAGAAAGTAGCCTATGAAGTTTAGAGTGTAAAACCTTGCCCAGAGTCATATAGAGCCTGACAGAGCTGGGACAGGAACCCAGTTCTTGCACCCTTGTTCTATGTTTTCTTCCAACAATTATTCCTGTATTATTATTATTCCTATAAAATGTGTCCAGCTTACTTATCTCTCCAGTCTATACTTTTAGTTTCAACAAAATGCAATAGAGCAGAAACATCTCTTTTTATTGCTGTGATAGATGCAGGGGTAACTCAAATTTTAGAATTGTCACCTTTTTTATTTTGTAGCCAGCCCTTCCCAGGTTATCTTTAAGCTAAATACATATATCGATAGCAGGTTTGCCTAGGGGAGATTTAGTTCATTCTAATTGGCCAAACACTTTCAATTTATTTCTACTAAACAGGCCTTTGATATGGAGAGATTTATTGCCCCCCTGTTTTTCCATCTAGAAGATAAATACAGTCTGAGATCAGAAGAGGCTTCTTGTAAACCCAAGAAGGTTTCCAGATTGATGAGTTTTTAGTTGTCCTAACTTGTACCGGGCTTAACTCTGACCCACTCAGTGTATTTCAAATACATCTTATTTTATTTTTACATCTTTCTTTGGGTGACTGACCTGTGTCTCTGTTTGCTTCTTCACTAATTTGTATTAACTACAGATTGTTTAAACCAAAGGATTAAGTAGGGAGTCTGTGTTGCTTAACAAAATTTGCCAGAAACTGGGTAGGCCAGCTTGCCTCTGTTCACGGAAAGCATGAGTGTTTTACAGTTCATTCTGGGAAAACTCATGAACCCATACAAAAGAACTGCTTGCTGTCTTGGACTTTGGACACCACAAATGACTATTCAATTAGAGCTTCCATTCAGTCATAACTGAAAACAGTGTTGGGTGAGAATATGCTCATTTGCAAATGAGTAGTTGGGTAATAGTCTCTTGATAATCCCTTCTTGATCAGTTCTGTATGTGCCCCATTTTTAAATTTCTTTCTTTATTATTTTGTTTTATTCATAAAGTCTAATTATAATTCAGTCCCATGCTAACAGAGATCTTTTGAAAAGTCCTTTTTCTCTCCCAAGGGTCTTAACCAACTGGGTTTGCGCTATCCTCTACACCCATTTTATATTTAATGTTGCATTTCCATAGCTGCTTCATATCTCTCCATCTTCCCTTGAATGATATGGCCTAGAAAAGACGCCAAATAGTGAATTATTACCTCTCCCTCACAAATACTTAAGTTCTAACTAATGTGGACTCTGGTGAAGACAAGTACAGTCACAAAGACCCAACTCTATCTCTCCAACTTCACCTCTACTCCATATAAATTAGCATATACTCTACTTTAGATCATGAGACCCTGACTAAAGCTGTTATTCATCTGCACAAAAAATCAGACATTTGCTTTGTACATAGCATCATGAATGCAAAGATCAACAAAACATGATCCATTTATCCAAGGAGACACATAGCTTACTAAGAATGGAGATAAAGCTGGAGGAATCTGAAAGTTCACAGATATTTGCAACACACAAGTGTAGTTGATTTGCATGTACCACCTACTTCTTTGGTAAACATCATTTCTAGTCAATTCTGAATCCCTGCTGGGCAAAATGTGGAGAGTTATTCCTGATGTGATCTCTGATGAAAATGCTAACCAATACCAGGTAACAAAAGATTTCTACATTATTCTGGGGAGATCATATCATTAGAAATGTTTGTAAATTTGCCAAGTGTTTTGCAAATGACACATATCATTCTTTTCATGAAGTGAGCTTCTTGTTTAGTCGCTAAGTCATGTCTGACTCTCTTGCAACCCCATGGACTGTAGCCTGCCCGGCTCCTCTGTCCATGGGATTTCCCAGGCAAGAACACTGGAGTGGGTTGCCACTTCCTTCTCCAGTGGATCTTCCTGACCCACAGATAGAACCCATGTCTCTAACATTGGCAGGCAGATTCTTTAGTGCTGAGTCACCAGGGAAGCCCAAAGTGAGCTCAGATCAGTATAAAAGTGGAAAAACAGTTAAAGAACTATTGAAGCAACTGTGGATACTGAGCCTTTTTTGTTTCCTTTCTTAGCAAATATGAGTTTGTATATTTCAGGGAAAGTACTATAAGGTAGAACTTTACAAATTATTGCTGGAGGCTGAGTAGGGCTCAAGGGTTGACTAATACACAAAGTTAACTAAGCTTTCAGAGAAGGCAATGGCAACCCACTCCAGTACTCTTGCCTGGAAAATCCCATAGACGGAGGAGCCTGGTAGGCTGCAGTCCATGGGGTCGCTAAGAGTCGGGCATGACTGAGTGACTTCACTTTATTTTTTCACTTTCATGCATTGGAGAAGGAAATGGCAACCCACTCCACTATTCTTGCCTGGAGAATCCCAAGGACAGAAGAGCCTAGTGGGCTGCCGTCCATTGGGTCGCACAGAGTCGGACACGACTGAAGCGACTTAGCAGCAGCAACTAAGCTTTAGCTTTTTTTGTGAAACTGATAGTTGTTTTTACACATTGAGTTCTATAAGAGAATTTAAATTATTATCTCTGAATCCACTGCCTTATTCTCTTTATTTAAGATATTATTAATTCAACCAGTAAAAATGTATTTTCCCAAGTGAGATCAACAACCATGCCAGGAAAGAGTTCAAATGTCTAACTGTTAGGCATAAATTGAATTAAATCTATCTCACAATGACCAAAGTCATTTTTAAAGAGAAAACAATGTTTCTAGAATCTAGAATCCCTCAAATTTTCATTGGATGTTCTTTTTCCCCTAGTATGTACTTTTAAAAATTACATTCTTAGATCCTAAAATCCCAATACCAGGATGTTTTAGCAGGTTTAGACTAATCAAACACTAAGGTGAGATAGTTAAGAACATATTTTCATAAGAGTATTTATAACAAAATTTTTCTTATTATTTCATTTCCTCCAATTTAGTTTTTACCCAAAATAAGATGACCATGTTTTAGAAATATGAAGATTGGGAGATGAGGCAATATGCTTCTTATGATTTCTTATAGCCCTTCCCCTTCACATGCATGGCTCAGGCAAAGACTTCTACTTTAGGGGGTCCAATGACCCCAACAGGAAAATTTGCTATTTCATATTAAAGCAAGAATATTTAGACAATTTATATATTTTAACATCTTTCCAGAAATGTTATGGAACTAAGAGAAGCAGAAGATAGAGGTGGCAAGAATACACAGAAGAACTGTACAAAAAGGAGCTTCATGACCCAGATAATCATGATGGTGTGATCACTCACCTAGAGCCAGACATCCTGGAATGTGAAATCAAGTGGGCCTTAGGAAGCATCACTGTGAAAAAAGCTAGTGGAGCTGATGGAATTCCAGTTGAGCTATTCAAATCCTAAAAGATGATGCTGTGAAAGTGCTTCACTCAATATGTCAGCAAATTTGGAAAACTCAGCAGTGGCAACAGGACAGGAAGATGTCAGTTTTCATTCCAATCCCAAAGAAAAGCAATGACAAAGAATGCTAAAACTACCGCATAATTGCACTCATCTTACACACTAGTACAGTAATGCTCAAAATTCTCCAAGCCAGGCTTCAGCAATATGTGAACCATGAACTTCTAGATGTCCAAACTGGTTTTAGAAAAGGCAGAGGAACCAGAGATCAAATTGCCAACATCTGCCGGATCATTGAAAAAGCAAGAGAGTTCCAGAAAAACATCTATCTCTGCTTTATTGACTATGCCACAGCCTTTGACTGTGTGGATCACAGTAAACTGTGGAAAATTCTGAAAGAGATGGGAATACCAGAGCACCTGACCTGCCTCTTGAGAAATCTGTATGCAGGTCAGGAAGCAACAGTTAGAACTGGACATGGAACAACAGACTGGTTCCATATATGGAAAGGAGTACATCAAAGCTATATATTGTCACCCTGTCCATTTAATTTATATGCAGAGTACATCATGAGAAACGCTGGACTGGAAGAAGCACAAACTGGAATCAAGATTGCCAGGAGAAATATCAATAACCTCAGATATTCGGTTGACAACACCCTTGTGGCAGAAAGTGAAGAAGAACTAAAAAGCATCTTGATGAAAGTGAAAGTGGAGAGTGAAAAAGTTGGCTTAAAGCTCAACATTCAGAAAACTAAGATTATGGCATCTGGCCCCATCACTTCATGGGAAATAGATGGGGAAACAGTGGCTGACTTTAATTTTGGGGGCTCCAAAATCACTGCAGATGGTGACTCCAGCCATGAAATTAAAAGATGCATACTCCTTGGAAGAAAAGTTATGACCAAACTAGACAGCATATTAAAAAGCAGAGACATTACTTTGTCAACAAAGGTTCATCTAGTCAAGGCTATGGTTTTTCCAGTAGTCAAATATGGATGTGAGAGTTGGACTATAAAGAAAGCTGAGTGCAGAAGAATTGATGCTTTTAAACTGTGCTATTGGAGAAGACTCTTGAGAGTCCCTTGGACTGCAAGGAGATCCAACCTGTCCATCCTAAAGGAGATCAGTCCTGGGTGTTCATTGGAAGGACTGATGTTGAAGCTGAAACTCCAATCCTTTGGCCACCTGATAAGAAGAGTTGACTCATTTGAAAAGACCCTGATACTGTGAAAGATTGAGGGCTGGAGGAGAAAGGGATGACAGAGGATGAGATGGTTGGATGGCATCACCGACTCAATGGACATGAGTTTGGGTGGACTCCGGGAGTTGGTGATGGACAGGGATGCCTGGTGTGCTTCGGTTCCTGGTGTTGCAAAGACTCAGACTCGACTGAGCAACTGAACTGAACTGAACTGAACATCTTTCAGCACAGTGGGTTTTTAAACAATGTCATGGTTACTGGAACTGATGTTGTTGTTCAGTCACTAAGTTATGTGCCTCAGGGTCTTTTCCAGTGAGTTGGCTGTTTGCATCAGATGGCCAAAGTATTGGAGCTTCAGCTTCAGTATCAATTCTCCAATGAATATTCAAGGTTGATTTCCTTTAAGATTGACTGGTTGGTCTCCTTTCTATCCAAGGGCCTCTCTAGAGCCTTCTCCAGCACCATAATTCTGATGAGGAACAGAAAAATGAAATATGGATTAAACCTTCTAAGTAACTTTATGAATCCTTTTCACACTGAAAGAAAAATTAGCAAATGGTTTCTGAATTGCTTCTAATTCGTCAAACATTGATGAGCACTTGTGATTAATTTTGTTGTACATTTTTCTTAGAATGAATAGGAATTTGAAAATTGATTTGAGTTGTGCTTCAAAAAGCTTTCTAGATGAGCTGGTAATCAGGGCATTTATTGATGAATCTTAGCAGTAAATGATGGTAACCCAACTTGACCCAGCTAAGGTGTAGAGATTTATTGACTCATCTGATCAAAATGCAGGCAGAGCCTATATGGGTCTTAGGGCCACTGGCAAAATTTCTTCATAATTTCAGGATTCTTTTTTGAAAAGCAATGCAGTAAATATTTGATATAATGATTGTGGGGATGATTTTCCAGGTGAGTACATATTTCAAAAAGGATCAAATTACATACTATAAATATGTGCAGTTTAATGTATTTTTATTATATCTCAACATTTATCAAAAGGAAGGAGAAAAGGAAAGAAGAAAAGGAGGGAAGAAGGGAGAGAAGGAAGAAAGGAACGAAGGAGAGAAGGAAAGAGAGAAAGAAGGAAAAAAAAGAAAAATAGGGAAGGTCTAAAAATATTATTTCCCAGTTTTGCTCTCCAAAGAGACTGAGACCTGCATCTTTTGGGCAAAATCCCAAGAGCTCTAACTTTTCTAGCTTTGATCAACAGCCACTGCTAGCCCATCATTGTGATCAGCCATGTGAAGTCTTTGAGAAGACAACCACTCCAATTCCACCCTCATGGTTATGAAAACATTTCCTCATCCCCCTCCCCACTCCCCCAAAATGGGAAGTGCTATTATAACCAGAAAAAAATAATATTGGTGCCTCATGTTTGAATCTATGATGTTCATAGGCAAAATAGGCAAATAAATGTCAAGTCAGCAGCATTAGAGAAGTTTTACTTAGAGGAAGGTTGGCAAAGATTATACCCTATACTTTTTCTTTTGATTTATTTTTAAATATCTGTGTGTGACTTAATATCTACACTGTGATTTTGGAGGGTAGGGCTAAACATTCAATTAGCACAATACCTTTTGATTTGTTTCCATTTTCTTTTCCTTGGGAGAACTCTGAGTCATTAGCTGGTAAAGGCAAAGGAGAAAGAAAAAAGATAAAAGAGGAGAACTAATTTTGTTTAATATCTTGTGAGACAGACACTTTAAGAGTTTTTTGTATGTCATCTCATTTAATGCTGTTGACCCTGAGTCTTATTATTTCCATTTTACAAACAGAAACTGAGGTTTGGAGAGGTTAATCCAATTACCCATATGTAATCAATATAGTAAATGCTAAACCTCTCAAACCTCAAGGTCCATGTTCTTTACTTTATAACTAGCTATTTTCCATTTACAATTGGGCTGTGTAAGTAAAAGAAGGAACAGCATTTAGGATCTTTATTTAATTTTACAATCGAGTTTAGGAAAACCAAATCAAGATTCTTACTCCTCCTTATAAATAATGTCATCTGTCCCTCTCCTCTCCCATTTCCTTTTTTCTAGACTCTCTTTCTCATTTGACTCTAAGATTCCTTAATTGTAAATACTTTTTTTTTTTGAGCAAGAGGAAAATTACCTACTAGAATTTCAATGTTTCAAAGTGAATAGAATTAATAGTGAATTTCTGCTGTCTATATTACTATCACTGAGCAATTTATCTATACGATCACATTTCCTCTGCACAACTCTTGAAATAACTATTATTATCCCAATATCATGTAAGAAACATGAGGCCTAGACAATTTATATACTCATGAATTAATAGCTCCAAATTCAGTTTTATCACTGAAGCTCAAATTTGTTCCATCTAATTAACAGGGAATAATTACATGTAATCTGTACCATATGTGAAGGATAGTATTGTCAGAGAGTCTGATGTGTAGACTACTTTAAAAGATTCAGTTTAACAGATACATAGGAAGGCACTGGGCTAGGTCACTGGGTAAAAAGAGGATTAAGACATTCTTTACCCTTTCAGTTCAGTTCAGTTCAGTTGCTCAGTCATGTCCAACTCTTTGCAACCCCATTAACCACAGCACGCCAGGCCTCCCTGTCCATCACCAACTCCCAGAGTTCACCCAAACCCATGTCCATTGAGTCGGTGATGCCATCCAACCATCTCATCCTCTGTCGTCCCCTTCTCCTCCTGCCCTCAATCTTTCCCAGAATCAGGGTCTTTTCCAGGGAGTCAGCTCTTCTTATCAGGTGGCCAAAGGATTGGAGTTTCAGCTTCAACATCAGTCCTTCCAATGAACACCCAGGACTAATCTCCTTTAGGATGGACTGGTTGGATCTCCTTGCAGTCCAAGGCACTCTCAAGAGTCTTCTCCAAACCACAGTTCAAAAGCATCAATTCTTTGGCGCTCAGCTTTCTTTATAGACCAACTCTCACATCCATACATGACCACTGGAAAAACCATAGCCTTGGCGAGACAGACCTTTGTTGACAAAGTAATGTCTCTGCTTTTAATATGCTGTCTAGGTTGGTCATAATTTTCCTTCCAAGGAGTAAGTGTCTTTTAGTTTCATGGCTGCAATCAGCATCTGCAGTGATTTTGGAGCCCAGAAAAGTAAAGTCAGCCATTGTTTCCACTGTTTCCCCATCTATTTGCCATGAAGTGATGGGACCGGATGCCATGATCTTAGTTTTCTGAACATTGAGCTTTAAGCCAACTTTTTTACTCTCCTCTTTCACTTTCATCAAGAGGCTCTTTAGTTCTTCACTGTCTGCCATAAGGGTGGTGTCATCTGCATATCTGAGGTTATTGATATTTCTCCCGGTAATCTTGATTCCAGCTTGTGCTTCCTCCAGCCTAGCAATTCTCATGATGTACTCTGCATATAAGTTAAATAAGCAGGGTGACAATATACAGCCTTGACGTACTCCTTTTCCTATTTGGAACCAGTCTGTTTTTCCATGTCTGGTTCTAACTGTTGTTTCCTGACCTGCATACAAGTTTTACCATTTAGGAACTCATAATCTTTTGCTTGGAGCAGACTGAGACTAATTCGAGTATATCACCCTCTTTGGGGCTTCCTGGGTGTGGCCCAGTGGTAAAGAATCCTCCTGCAATGCAGGAGATGTGGGTTTGATCCCTCAGCTGGGAAGATCCCTTGGAGAACGAAATGGCAACCCACTCCAGTATTTTTTCCTGGAAAATCACATGGACACAGGAGCCTGGTGGGCTATAGTCTATGGAGTTGAAAAGAGTTAGACACAACCGAGCAACTAAACAACAAGACAGTCTTCATATGAGAGGCACAAACAAATGAACATCAAAATGTATAATCTTGAGAATCTCTATTCTTATTGTAAAAATTGTTGTTCAGTTGCTAAGTTATATGACCCCATGGACTGTGCACCAGGTTCCTCTGTCCTTCACTATCTCCCAGAGTTTGCTCAAATTCATGTCCATGGAGTCAGTGATGCAATTTAACAATCTCATCTTCTGCCACCTCCTTCTCCTTTTGTCTTCAATCTTTCCCAGTATCAGGGTCTTTTCCAAAACTATTGTAAAGATACATTTCCAAAAGTATTGTATAAATACATGTGTATATATCCACTTTCCATTTCTGCTTTGATTTTTAACCTTCTGCTAAAAAAAATGTTTTCTGAATTACAAGAGCCCTGGTTAGCAAATATCTTTGTACTATTCACTTCAAGAGTAAAAGTTTTCCTTATAAAACATATAAAAAGTTTGAAAACCTTCTTTGTGATTCAAACTTTTCTCCTAAATATTTTGTCACTTCAGAGAATTTTTTTGTCCTGAAGCACTAATGTTTCTTTAGTATTATATTAACTTACATATTTTTCTATAATTTTATACAAAAGCTATGTCTTAAATAAAAAAAACATATGGATTTCAAACAAACAATTTTACCAGAAATGTCTACTCTATTCAACTTGTGACAAATCTGGTTAAGGCCTTCTAAGAATTGTATAATTGGTTTCAGAAGGGAAACAATTTTTTATTAATATAAACTAGCAAAAATATTTTTATGATCTCTGCTTGCCCCAACATGAAAATCAGTTGTAGGCAAAGTTCAGATGGCTTTGGATGGTCCCCATGTAATTCAGAAAGTTTCCTTGGTACTCAGAATATCTCCTTGGCAGTTTAATTCCACAATTAGAGATTTACTTTTATGGCTTAAGATGTCTTAACTCATATTAAAATGTAAATACAACAGAGAAAGTAATATCATAAACTTTGCCAGTCCACTGTTTACTTAAGCTAAACATATTCCTATTCTTTGATACTCAGTTGCTTTAGTAGATGTACAACCAACAGAAATGTCTACATGTGCTCACAGAACTAAGATGTTCCAATAGCACTACTACTTGTAAGAGCAGCAAATGAAAACTACTTAGTTATTGGTAGAACTGGTTTATTTCACAATAGAAAATATAGCAATGAGAATGAATAAACTGTAACTACTTCAATATTGGTGAATCTCACCAACATAACACCCAGTGAAAGGAGCTACACATAAAAAGAGAATATGATCTATGGTTTCATATATATAAAGTTTAGAAGTAAGTCAGAATAATCATGGATGTTAGAAGTCAGGAAAGTTTTTACTCTTGTGGAGATAGATTAATTACTGGAAGTAGATAAGTGGGGAATTTCTAATGTGGCAATATACTATTTCTTGATCTGAATTGTCATTATATATAGGTGCCAATTTGGGAGTAGGGGAAGCATTGAGCTGTACCTTTTTGATTTGTGTACTTGTATATATCAATAAAAATACAAAAAAAGAAAAATGTAAATACAAAGCTTTGCTAGTCATTGTAATTTAACACCAATGAGTTGAGCATTTATTTTGGTTTTTACTATGGTGTGTGCTGTAAAGAAAGCTGAGCACCGAAGAATTGATGCTTTTGAACTGTGGTGTTGGAGAAGACTCTTGAGAGTCCCTTGGACAGCAAGGAGATCCAACCAGTCCATCCTAAAGGAAATCAGTCCTGGATATTCATTAGAAGGACTGATGCTGAAGCTGAAACTCTAATACTTTGGCCACCTGATATGAAGAACTGACTCATTGGAAAAGATCCTGATGTTGGGAAAGACTGAAGGCAGGAGGAGGAGGGGATGACAGAGGATGAGATGGTTGGATGGCATCACCAACTCAATGGACATGAGTTTGAGTCAACTCCAGGAGTCAGTGATGGACAGGGAGGCCTGGCGTGCTGCAGTTCATGGGGTCACAAAGAGTCAAACACGACTGAGCGACTGAACTGAACTTAACTGATGGTGTGTACCAGAATCAGAATGCCTGAAAACAAGGTCAGAATGCAGAACAAGAGAAAACTTATACAGAAAGGGAAAGTTGTGGGATGCTGTAGGAATACAGGCATTCAGTTGAAGTATATGCTGCTACTGCTGCTAAGTCGCTTCAGTTGTGTCCGACTCTGTGTGACCCCATAGATGGCAGCCCACCAGGCTCCCCAGTCCCTGGGATTCTCCAGGCAAGAACACTGGAGTGGGTTGCCATTTCCTTCTCCAATGCATGAAAGTGAAAAGTGAAAGTGAAGTCACTCAGTCAAGTCCGACTCTTCGCGACCCCATGGACTGCAGCCAACCAGGCTCCTCTGTACATGGGATTTTTCCAGGCAAGAGTACTAGAGTGGGTTGCCATTGCCTTCTCCGGTTAAAGTATATAGTGACTCATCAAAACAGTTCATTGCACTGTGACTCAGCTTTGAGTTGTAAGAGGATGGAAATTATTTTAAAAAACAGGCACTCTCCTTAAAAACACTCCAACATGTTCTATTTCCTGTCTATCTCCATTTCTGTGTGTGTCTGTCTATTGTCGATGGATAATATTCAGTAAACTAATCTATAATAGGAATATAAATGTGTTTTATTTGAGCCAAACTGAGGACTATCCTAAACAAGTCAATCCTAAAGGAAATTACTCCTGAATATTCATTGGAAAGACTGATGCTGAAGCTGAAGCTCCAATAATCTAACCACCTGATGGGAAGAACTGACTCATTTGAGAAGACCCTGATGCTGGGAAAGATTGAAGGCAGGAGGAGGAGGGGATGGCAGAGGATGAGATGGTTGGATGGCATCATTGACTCAATGGACATGAGTTTGAGCAAACTTTGGGAGCTGGTGAGGGAAAGGGAAGCCTGGGATGCTGCAGTCCATGGGGTTGCAAAGAGTCAGACATGACCGAGTAACTGAACTGAGGACTATAGACTGGGAGGCATGGATTCCAGAAGTACTTGAACTGTAGGCTATCAAAGTAGGGGCTTCCTTGGTGACTCAGTGGAAAAGAAATGCCTGCCAATTCAGGATATGCAGATCGATCCCTGGGTTGGCAAGGTCCCCTGGAGGAGGAAATGGCAACTCACTCCAGTATTCTTGCTTGGAAAATTCCATGGAAAGAGGAGCCTTGCAGCCTACAGTCCATGGGACTTCAAAAGAATCAGACATGACTTAGCGACTAAACAACAATGACATAAAGGCAAAACTCACGAAATTATATAAATTGTTTGTTATGATTAGGATTGGAGGTAGCAAGAAGTTAGGGTGGCTGTTAAGTAAGGATTAATTGGGGTTTGAAATGGTTGCATAGTTATAGGGGGAACCTTAAGACTATATAGCATTGCAGCTGACAACTGGCAGATTCTATTTTAAGAACAGCTGGTGGTATCCTTGAGTCTGATACAGTTCAGAAGATTCAAGTTCTCAGTAATATAGGAACATGCCTGAAACCATATCCACAATGGCCCCCCAGCTCTATTTTGAATACCTGAACCACTGTTACCCCATTTTGACTTTTTAAATGTGTTATTTATCAGAGCTGGTGCACTGGGATGACCCAGAGGGATGGGATGGGGAGGGATGTGGGAGGCGGGGCTCAGGATGGGAAACACAAGTACACCCATGGCTGATTCATGTCAGTGTATGGCAAAACCGATACAATACTGTAAAGTAATTAGCCTCCAATTAAAATAAATAAATTTGAAATAAAAATAAAGAAAAAAAATGCATTTTTTTAATAGTTAAAGCATGTGTACAATGCATGTTTAATAGGCAATGAAAAGGCATACAATCTATATTTTTAAAGATATAGACTGGCATGGGAGCATACTATAAAGGAAGAATCTTCAAAGATAAAATAGGTAATAGGGCTTCCCTGGTGGCTCAGATGGTAAAGAATCTGTCCGCAATGTGGGAGATCTGAATTTGATCGCTGGGTTGGGAAGATCCTCTGGAGAAAGAAATGGCAACCCAATCCAGTATTCTTGCTGGAAAATCCCATGGACAAGGATAGTGGCAGGATACTGTCCATGGCGTCACAAAGAGCTGGACACGACTGAGTGACTAACACTTTCACTTTCATTTTCAACCTAAAATTCAAGTTAAACCATGTATAAAACTGAATGACTTCCCCATACTTTAATATGTGAAAAATTCTCCACCACTATTTATTTGTATGTGTGCATGAGAGACAGAGAACACAACTCTCTTCCAAGGTGAACAGTTCATTACCTCTAGTTCATTGCATGGCAGTCCCATATTCTACAGGTACTACATTAATGTTGCTATTTGGCTGCTTCTTGGTACAGGTCTGTCTATCCAAACACAACTCTTTCCAGTATGGTAATTAATGTATTAATTTTGAGCAACTTTACACAAACCCAAAGTACCCTTAAATAATTTTCACGTAACTAACCTTAAAAAAAAAAAAAAAAAACTCGAGCTATTCAGTCTCTATGCCTCAGTGCCACAGAAACAATTGGGTCCACAGGCAAAAATTCTCCTCCCTTTTGACACTGTTTCTTTTGAAAATCAGGGCAGAAAATGTTTAGTATGATTGTGGTGATGATTCTGGGTTAGTCTGGGTTCTTATTTTGTTGTCGATTTCCCACTGTGTGTGCTATGTGTTTATGTATGCAACACATGTCATAATTGTAGCTGATTCAGCTCTTCTGTGGACAGAGACATTGGTATAAGCAGGATGCTATATTTAGCCCATAGAATGATAAATTTAGCGCTTTGATCTCATAATAATCAAAGATTTCTGTTGCTTCCACCCAAAAACTTCTAGTGAAAAGGTAGCAGAAAGATATCTGGCTAATTGTTCACTTAATACAGATATTTTTCCACATCATTAAATAGCCTTAGAACTATTTTTAATGAGTAAATTTTATTCCAACTCCAAGATTTGCTTACTTCATTTCACTGAGCCTCTACTGTTGTATCAAAGTTTAATATCTAAAATTATTTTAATTTTTGCTTGTATAAAAATCTGCACAGGTATGTTTCACACACTTTTATGGTTATTTCTTTAGGACAAATTTTTAGAAGTGGAATTACTGAACCAAGAGTTATGTGCATCTTAAGACATTTGAAATGCACTATTAAATTGATCAGAGACTTTTTTATTATTCTCCAAGTTTTCCAGGGGGATTCATTTGGCTTTAGAAGAACATCATCAGTCATAATTGAATTCTCAAGTGCTTTTCTATACTGAAAAGTTAATAAAAACATTTTTTTAAGGATATAGACTGTGACATGGAAGCAACTATAAAGGAAGAATCTGCAAAGATAAAATAGATAATAGTTCACCTAGGTGGCTTCATAAATGATTGAATCACTACAATCAATAGGTGCAGCTTAACAGCAGTCAGTATCAATCTGTGAGTAGTCTACTGCGGCATGCCACAGAGACTGTATTCAGTTTTATCTTGTTCAAGGTTTTGTTAATGATTTGGCTAAGAAAGTCAGCCTGTGCGTCTGCACATTTTTTGCATGTTTGGTTTGTATCGTTTGGGAGCGGAACTTAAAGTTTTAGAAGATAAAGTTCTAAAGAGAGTCAACAAACTAGAATAGTGGATAAAACTTAACATGAGAGTCGACTATGATAAATTTGCAAATTGTGATGAATAGAAATACATTAGCATATATGATAATTAATTGGGAGCTTCATTTTACCAAAGCTTTGTAAGAGATGATTGTGAGATAGATGCTGAAGTTTTTATGATTTGAGATTTTATTACTAGATGGGTATTCTCTAGAATGAGGGAGGTGATATAGCAAATCTATGCACCTCATACTAAGAACGCTGGCAGTTTAGAATTTATTCAGAGATAAGCAATTGTCTTAGCATAAGTCTCTAGAATATATGCTAATATTTTATTAAGTGATGCAGTCTCTAGGCAACGAGAGTGATGGACAAAAAGAAGAGAGGCAGGGAAAGAGGGAAAGCTTACCAAGTGATCCAGAGTCTCACAAGAAAAACAGTCAGTCATATGAGATGTCTTTAGAGAGCTACATAAGACAATCAGTAGGGGAGAGAAAGATGAACTTACCTGTAGCTCCTTCCCATGTCTTATCTGTATTGGATTAAAAACTGTTATACAAAATTATTAAGTGTCCTGCATTTCCAAACTGAATTTACCAAGACCTCCAGGCAGACACTGGGAAAGCCAGAGACTCCATAGATCTGGTTGCTTTGACCTTGGGCTCTGGAGCTGAGTAGATAATACCATGAAACTGTTGAAGTCCAGACCCAGGGGGAAGAGGAGAGAACTGGAAATCTTAGGAGATAAAACAATTGATGGTGTTGGGGGCTCTCCATTGAGCACATATTGAAGGTGCAGGCTATTCAAAGTAAAAATGTGGCAACACTGATTCCACCATAATCCCCTACTGTACATAATTTAGTACGTAAGCCACTCAGATGCATTTTCACCCTTTATTACATCCATATTCCATATAAGAAATAGATGTTCTCACTTTTTCTTAAGAGGAGAGGTGCAAGAACATTCTAGAAAGATCAGACTGACTAGTGTCAATCTCTTAAAAAGACCCATGAAAGGTTAACCCACAGAGCCACAACTCTTCACTGCTAAAGCTGGACCTGGAGTCTCATATTTCTTGTCATCCCCCTTCAGTATTCTTCCTGTTATTTCTTAGTTTCTCCCAATATTTTGGCTGTCTTGATTTGCTTGCCAGGTAGAGTGGCACAAACCTTCCTTTTCAGGGGTCTTCAATGACCCATTAGCAGTTATCATTGGGTATAGAAATGAGTTTCCTTAGTGAATATTCTTGGTTTCAGACACAGTTCGTTCTCCATTGTGTAGTGCGTGCATGCGTGCCCAGTCATATCTGACTCTTGTGACCTCATGTACTGTATGCCGCCAGGCTCCTCTGTTCATGGAACATTCCAGGCAAGAATACTGGAGCAGGTTGCCATTTCCTACTCCAGGGGATCTTCCCAACCCAGGGATCAAACCAGAGTCTCCTGTGTCTCCTGCACTGGCATGCAGATTCTTGACCACTGCGCTACCTGGGAAGCTCCTCTTATTGTATAACAACCTGTTTCTTTATGTTAATCAGAATTTATCATCTCAGTCAATACAGGATTTCCTGTCTTTGTCTACTGATTTATAGGTGTGACATGTAAAAATAATGGCCAAGTGGTAGTTTCAACTCCTACATCAATGTAGCCACTGCTGTGTCCTTTTGTGCAAGTATCCTCCCTGGTAACTGGACCCCTAACTACAGGAATGGGCTGCACCTGTTGCATAAGTGGCTATCTGAGAATGATGGTGTGCTCAGTGTGTCTGACTCTTTGCAACCCCATGGACCATACCCCACCAAGCTCCTCTGTCCATGGGATTTTCCCAGCAAGAATACTGGAGTGGGTTGCCATGTCCTCCTCCAGGGGATCTTTCCAATCCAGGGATCAAATCCACATCTCCTGCATCATAGGTGAATTCTTTACCTGTTGAGCCATTGAGGAAGCTCAAGAATAATGGTGACAGGCACTAATTACGGTATCTCCTGTTTTCACAATTTGGTTCCTAGGCCCATATACTTTGTTTATCTAAAACAAAAACATGGTTGGTTGCTAGTCATGCATGATATCTTGAGGCTAAGAAAGGCAGAGGGCAGCTTTTTCTCTTCTCCTGTCTATTATTGGTCAGGTTTCCGCATAGAATGTCATTCCTGTTACTTCTGAGGTGTATTACCAAGCCCCACTAGGCATACTGAGGGAGCCAGAGTCTGTAAGGATCTTGTAGGATAGGGGCTGGGCCTTGGAGCTAATGAAGATAATGAGGAGAATTAGTTTATGCTGTATGAGGAATTTTGGAAGTACTAAGGTTATCAAACTCAAAGGATAGAATACTTAATTATCTTTGCTAATTTAATATGTTCAACTTGACAACTATTGGCTGAAGGATCTTATAGAATAATTTCAACAGAACCTTGAAGTAAATAGATATGCATTAGCATTTTGTTCAAATGTATGAGACTGTGATTCTTAGGACAGCAAAGCTCTTTCTATTTGGCAATTTTTCAACAGTTTCAAGCAACCTAGAAAACCTAAAAATACCTAGACTATTTTAAAAATACATCCCCAACCAGTTAAATCCATTCCTGTTTAATGAGATTGAATATATGATTTATTCCATCAGAACATGGAAGAAACCAGATTAAAAGTGGAAACCCAACTGGGGCCACCAGTTGAAAGGTGATATGTGAGTCTAGGCAGCTTCACCATTAGGATCAACAGTCTTGGGTCAGTCAGTATAGAAGTAACCAGCTCTGTAACCTTCACAATCAATGTGACCTAAAGGCACCGTGATAAAATTAAATTTATGTTTCATTGACTCTGTTTCCATATGACAATGAATACTGCATTATAGAAAATTATTTTTACTATATTTAATTAAAATAACATCTTTTCATGGAACATACAAATTCAACTTAATTATAGAGCAGTTATTTATAGAGCACTTACTTTGGATGTATTCCCATTGGCTGTGCCACATGCAGAACAGGAGATAGAAAGATGCCTCAGCTGTCCCAAGAGTATTGATTGTGGATTCACTTAGGGCAAGGTCTACCCTATGGTAATATTCATTTAAAAATAAAGACTGACTTACACAGCAAAAAACACACATTCTTCTGCCTGTATATAATGTTCAACCCTGGAGGAGGAATGGCAACCCACTCCGGTATTCTTGCTGAAAATCTCATGCACAGAGGAGCCTGGCAGGCTACAGTCCATGGGGTCGCAAAGTGTCAGACATGGCTGAGCATGTGCACACACACACATAATCTTCAAAATGCTCTAAAATCATAAGACCTAATTCTAAAAGTTATTTAGCACTGTTCTGTTTATCTAATTCTTTGTAACTCATCACAGAAGAACTTGGTGGCTTGAGAGAACAACAATCATTTTATTATCTCTCATGGTTTCTGTGGCTCAGGGATTCTGGCAAGACTCTCAGCTGGCCAGCTCTTACACAAAGTTTCTCTTGTGGTTATAGTCAATGGCTGGAGCTAGAATAGCAGAGGTGGAAGGGAGCAGAATATCTGGGAATTGCCTTGGCATCTCTCTGTTCCTGTAATTTCAGGCCTTTTTCATGTGGTCCCTTTGCATGTGGTGGTTCAGGCTTCCTTACAGCATGGAAGTCTCAGGATAGTTGGATTGCCTACATGCAGTTAAAGCCTTCTGTGGTGCCTTAGCCTCAGAAGTCACAGAGGGTGGCTTCTGCCATAATCTACTGGTTAAAATAGTCACAAAAACCCACCCAGTTTCAAGAGCAGCAGGTGGATTCCACCTTTTTGATTCTACCTTTTTTGGGGGAGTGTCCAAGTCATATTGTAAGAAGAGACTGTGGATATTCTTGCAGTCATCTTTGGAAAATGTGGTCTGCTACAAACATGTTTAAATTATGAAGACTAAACATCCGCTGAGTCACAGGGATAATAATGTACCTGTTAGTGTTAGTTCACATTGTTGCATTCTGTAGAAAAACACTAATACTCCTTTAAAAATTAAAATAGTGCCTTTAAAAATGTGACAATACTATCCAATTTAAAGTATTCCAGATGTTGGAGATTAAAAAGGCAAGGAATAATTAAAACCTGATACCCCTTCACCTCTTTATGTTCCCAAGTAGAGAATCAAATAGAGTTCCTTTTACAGAAAATGGAACTTAATCACATATTTTGTTCATGACAAGTGAATCTGAAAAGCAGCAAAGCACGGTTGGCAGTATTTCATATTGCATAGTGAGAACAATGATGAGTACCTCCAGAATGGGTTTCCTATGAAATAAATTGTTCATGAATGAAGAATCTGCATGGCACTGTCTCAGATGGCTCTATGGCTTCTCAGAGCTGCTGGGTTACAAATGCACCAAAGCAATCTCAGAGATCCCTCTGGGGGAACTTACATCTTAAAAAAAGAAAAAGATGACAAGACAGTTACTCACACTGTAGGTTATTTGGGAATAAAACCATTAGTATACATCCTTGGGTCTAACCATCTCACTGGATTCAGTGAACAGATGAGATCAGTATCTTGGTTTTAATATCTCATCTTCATTGTGACAGGCCCAGCTCTGAAGATATGTTTTCTTTCAGTTTCCCAGATTTGACTAGCATTTCAACTTTTTAGCTATTATGGATTTTTATGGATTGAAAAATAATATGAAAAAAGAATTTTCACTTCATTACATTCCATTAGTTTTGTGTTCACTCAGTTAACAGGTTTTTACTAATGGAAAGAGAGTTTCATTTTCTTTTTCATCTATGAATGGAGACTGAAGTCTCCAGTTTGAGATCTTATCAGTTTTCCCTTAGGATCAAAACATATCAACAAACACATTCTTTCATTTAAGGGGAAAAGATGTAAATAAAGCATGCAAAGAATTGGGCAGCTTGAAGGACAAATTCTAGACTGCTTATATCTGTGAGGAAGATAATGTTGACTATGTGTAAATAGCTTTTGAAGGATATTTTTGAAAGCTTAAGTCATTATTTGGGGGCTATCTCTACCTGGTGAGAATATTTAGAGCATAGTTATTTTGAAAATTTGGGTTTTTTTTGGTACCACTTTGGTAAAGGGAATCTCAATCTTGGTATGAACCAGTAAGTGAAAAATTAATTCCTAACGTAGATTCCTAAAAATAAGCCACTGGAAATCCCAAGTGTCAAAGTGGGAGAATTATGACTTTGTAATGTAGCCATAGCATTAAGGAATGATTCCTAAGGCATTTTCAATCTGCAACACCTTTTTTAAAAATTAGTAAGAAAAATGACCTCTCTTCTAATTCGTTTTCCCAACACTGATGTATTTGACTTAGCAGTGTCTGGATCTAAATTAAGGTTAGTCTCTAAAGTACCTTTTGGCGAAGGAAAACTATAATGGTTTTATTACTCTTTTACACGAACCAAGAAAGGGAATTTTACAAGCATGAAGAGGTTCTTAAATAGAGTGGGTAATGGAGGCAAAAGAAAGAATGAAAAGAAAAGGTAAAATCAGGATCCTTCTCCATTGCATTGTTTAACTTCCCACATCGCAGAAAGAAGGAAGGCTGTTTGCTCACTTAATCTCATTTTTCCATTATCAATCCGCAGGATGTGTTTTCCACCGGTTTGAAGTTGGACTTGTAAAATGGACTCTAGGGTAATGAAACAAAAGGGGCTATTCTCTCCTCCCTGCCTGTGTCACTCCCATTAGTGTCAGCAGGGATTATGTCCTCACATGGAGGAAAACGTCTGTTTACAACTGGAGTGAATGCATTACTCTGCCCATTACCACCATTTCGATTCATTGAAAATGGAATGGATTCATATGGGGTGTGTTTGTGTTTGCTTCAAAAAGGCATTCTTTTAGAATGGGCCACTGATGTTATAAAACTAATTATGTTCTTCTCCCCACCCTACATACTAAAGTAATACTGCTGGCTTTCACTATTCATTCTAGCTTTTCTGTGCCCTACCACCTAAACTTGGAAAAAAAAAAAAAAAAAACAGGCAAAGCAACTGTTCAACTTCTAGCTCATTTACATTATTTTTTTAAGGCAAGCAATATAGTTGAGTGATGTTAAGTTCAACAGATTGTAAATGGAACCCAAAGTACCTTGTTAAGACAAGATGTGTTTGCTGTCCACTTAAGCACTTCTTGTTGCTGGTAGTTTTCCCAAAATGATCTGGGTGTAAGTGATGTAGCCAGTGGTACTTATGCCATGGAAATAGCTGTGACCTATATTTTCATGCGTCAAAGTAATCCTTA